>NC_089498.1:45436767-45755352 GCF_036850765.1 Saccopteryx bilineata
GTCCTGACTCCTGTAGCTATTTGTTAGGGCTTTATATTGGGGACAATGAGTCCTCCCACTTTATTCATCTTTTTCAAAATTGAGCTACTCTAGGGCTTGGGGCCTGGCACTTTTGGAGTTCCTCTTGGACTCCTTGTGTGGAAGGTGGTATTTTGGTTTACCCAGCTTCAGAGTGATCCTTGGCATTGCTTTTTTATTTTTGGTGAAGTAGCTCCTGTGTATCTCCTTCTCTTCATGTTCAGCTCTTCTGACTACCTTCATCTGTTGCTTGGAGCAGTGATGTACTCTTGTCACTTGTCCCCACACCTTCTCGAGCCTCCTTGGTTCCATCCTCCACAGACAAGGCAGCCAGAGCTACATCTTCCAGATTCAGGCCCACTGGCTCACCTGTGGCCTGGCGCCTCCACACCCTCGTCCCTCCAGCCAGCGAGTCAGCTGAAATTCACATTTCATTTGTGTGATCCTTGACTCTAAGCTCCACAGGACAAGGACCATGCTGCTCTGGGCAGCACATGGTGGACTGGACTTCTGTTGGTGGAATCCATGCATGTGGGAAGGAAGTTGCATGTTACTGAAGCCTATGACTGGGGAAGGAGACGATTGGGAAATGAGACCAAGAGGTGGTAAGAGCCTGGGGAACCTGGGAAGGAGGTAGCTTTAGCCGTGAAGGCCCCAGTAGGCTTTCAGCAGGTGAGGAACATTGGGTTTACAAAATTCTCCCTGACCTCGCAGGAAAAGAAGTCAAGACTTTGAAGAGACACTTTGCAGCAAAGGAATTATGATTGCTTTTATAACTGAAAAGATGTGCATCCTGCTAAGCAGAAAAATACAGATGACAACTAGACTGAGAGGGGCCACACTTCAGCTATCTGACTGGCAAGGGTCCGAGTTTGACAACACCCTGGGCAGTGAGGCCCTTGCACGGGACAACGTGGCAGTGCTGAGCATTGCCCCGCAGTTTCAATTTATTGGAGCCCGTAGATTACACTTTATTACCCGTTTCCTGGAGATGAGCATTTGCATTCTCTGGCAGTCAGACTGCTTTGTGAACTTTCCCACATGTGTCCCTGGGGCTCAGGGACTACATTTTCCTGATAGCTACCCAGGAGAGTGCTCGTGACCTGTGTGTGTCTTCACCTTTGCTAGGTGCCGCGGCACTCCAAGGAATGTTCTTGAGAAAAGCAAGGTGCAGAATAGTCTGTGTGGTGTGCTGACATTTATGTTTTATTTTTAAAAAAGAGTGTATAATTGTGTGTGTGTGCGGGCCCTCACTCACAGGTGTATTTGTAGGCTCTCTCAGAAAGGAGAAAAGAAAACCCCACAAACTAGTAGAGTTGCTTCCAGGGCCAAGCTGGGCCAGGACAGGAGAACCACCTGTTACTGTTTACCCCAGGGGCAGTCAACCTCTTTATACCTGCCGCCCACTTGTGTATCTCTCTTAGTAGTAAAGTTTTCTAACCGCCCACCGGTTCCGCAGTAATGGTGATTTATAAAGTAGGGAAGTAACTTTACTTTATAAAATTTATAAAGCAGAATTACAGCAAGTTAAAGTATATAATAATAATTACTTACCAAGTGCTTTATGTCGGATTTTTGCTAAGTTTGGCAGAATAAATCTTTATAAAACAACTTACTATAGTTAAATCTGTCTTTTTATTTATACTTTGTTTGCTCCGCTACTGCCCACCATGAAAGCTAGAACGCCCACTAGTGGGCGGTAGGGACCAGGTTGACTACCACTGGTTTACCCTCTGGTACCACTGGCTTTTGAACCATATACCTATGTAATAAAGAGACAGACACTGAGCCAGGGACAAGGAAGGGAAAGAAAGGGGGCAGATGAAGCCCAAATGAGACAAAATGTTAACAGTTGGGAATATGAGTGGTGGGTTTTATGGGAGTTCACTGGTTTGGTCTCTTGTTTTGGGATGTGTTTAAAAAGTTTTATAATGAAGATCTGTTCTAGTGTGAGAGGATCTTGAATGACCTCTCCTGGCCCCTGAGGCTTATCACCAGAGGAAGCCCTTATTTTAAATGAGACTTCTGGAAGCTGGGTGCTCTCTCCTTCCTCCCTTCCTGTTCTCTCCCCCAACCTCCCCTGGGAACCTAGTTCCCCTTGGTTGGCCAGAACTGCCTGATCCCTGACCCCTCCCCCACCAGAGCCCAAACCAGCCTGTCCAGTTTGGGAAGGTTAGGGGAGCTGCCCCACTTGGCTCCTGTCTGGGTGGCTGCCTGACAGGTGCTCCACCCTGGTGGGGGAGGGTGTGGCCTGGGATCTGGGACTTCTGGGGTCCCTTACCTACCCTGCTGTGACCCCAGGCCCGGCCCCAGCCTTGCTGGGACCCTCTGGCTTGCTGAGGAGGTGATGGACAGGATGGGGCTTGAGGGATTTCCAGGCCTTCTTGGTCTGAGTGATGACGTCAGTCAGGGAATTGGCCACTGTGGGGGAATGGCAAGGTGTTTGTTTTCCTGCCTGTTCACACCGGGCTCACCAGCGACTGGGCACCTGTCCTGGACCCAGCCACCTACTCGAACCTGGTCCCTGTCACTCATAGGACCCCTCAGTGAGGGATCAGTCCTAATCGATGTCAACCCCAAGGCAGGGAGTTTTGCCTAGTTTGTTTATTGCTGAGTTCTGAAGGCCTCCAACAGGCCTGCCTGGTATGTGCTAGGAGCCCAGCAGATGTGTGAACCAGTGGAGGTGACAGACATATTAGAGACAGTGGCAGCCTGGAGGGGCAGCATGCTAGCATCAGTCCCAAAGGAGGCACCTGATCCAGCCTAGGGTGTCAGGGACGGCTTCCTGTGGAAGCAGCCTGACATAGGGTCCAAAGAGTGAATAGGGAAGAACCAGGCAGTCTGACTCCTGTCCCCCAAGTCCTCCATTGTGAGTGAGACAGAAATAAGCCACACCAGCAGGTCTGACCTGGGCCAGCGAAGGCCCTGCAGAGGAAGTGAGTCTGAAGGGTGAGGGGTCTGAGGCCGGGCCAGCATGGCCCCTTCTCAGTTCCCACATCTCTGAGTGTCTTTTCTCTTGTTCTGAAATGGGGTTCTGAACAAGCTAGCCTGTTGCTCAGAAAAGCTAGTTTAGGACACAGGCACTGGGACAGATGGCACGTGCCTAATTTCCCTGCCATGTGCCTTCGGCATGTCACTCAACCTCTCCAGGTTTCAGTGTCTTCGTTGTAAATGGGCCAGATAAAAACTTGTCCATTGAGGGCAATGGTGAGGTAAAACCAATGCTGAGAATAGGCCTTGGCCCAAAGTAAGTTCTCTGTAAAGGAGAACTTTAAAGGGCCATTATTTTCAGAAGAGTTAGTTGCATCCTGGTAAGACAGAGCCAGCATGACACAGCCTTCTCCACCTCCTATGTCCCCATTCTTGTCATCCATATCTCCCAGGCCCACTCTCACACCTGCTGATGGCCGTGTGGGGGCTTCACCATGATCCTGATCTTCCCCTCCTGGCTAGGCTGCAAGTCTCTGGTTTGTGCTTATGAGTGAGTGAGTGAGTGAGTGAGTGAATGGGCAGAGCTGGAGAGGCCGCCTCGCCTTCATTGCGCCTTCTTGGAGCTCTTGCTGGACTCACAGCTTGGATGTGGAGGATAAGGAATACAGTGAGCCCAAGATCTCCAGCCACCCTTCCTTACCAGAGTCCACTCATTCTCCATCCCTCTGTCTGCCCTCCAGCCAGGTCAGTATTTCAAACCTAACTGCCCTGCCAGCTGCTCTCGGCGCTGTGCAGCCGCTGCTTCCCTGGTCCCTGGCACCTAGCCTAGCTGGGGAGCGAGGTGGGGGTGTGGGGGTGCTAGTGAGGGACTGGCCCTGCTGAAGTAAGGGCTGTGGTTCCTGTGTCCCTGCCCAACCCCTCCCTCTGCTGGACAGTTGTGCGTGATGTGGCCCAGGCTCTCCAGGCTCAGCCCGCCTCCCTGCCTCCCTCTGTCCCTCCCCCTCAGTCTCCCCCTCCCCCCTCCCATGGGTTGGAGCCACAGCGAGCTCAACTCCTGCCAGGGCAGGGCAGCGTCACTCCCGCTGCCAGGGAGGCTGGGGCACAGAGACCAGCCAGCTCTCCTTGGTGGGTGCCTGTGTCAGAGGCCAGGGCAGCCCCTTGATACCTGCTCTCTGTTCTCCCAGCTGGAAGCCTCTGTCTGCTGGCTCACCCCGCTGAGGGTGACCCAGGACTAAGGGAAGAGGATGGTGGAGGTGAGCTGGCCCTGGCCCCAGGCAGAGGGGAGGAGAGGGGAGGGCTGCACTGGGTGTGAGGAGGGCAGTCCTGCTGCCTGGTCACCTGAGCCAGCGTGAGCATGTGATCACGGGGCCACGCCTTCACTGGGGCCAAGGGCAGGGTCACCATTTCCATGTGTCGGTGGTGGCAGATATCTTTGCTGGGGCTTATTACATGTCTCAGAACAGGTCCCTGAGCATCTCAGTGGGAGTGCGTTCCTGGGGTCTGGTTTGCATGGGGGTGGTTCTGAGGGGCTGTGCCTGCCTGAGTGTTCCTGGAGCTGGCCATGGGTGTGCCATGGGGGCTCACTACCTACTGTGTATGGATCTAGACTTCTGTGGGTCTCGTGCTCTCTGAATTGGGGAGTGATCCTCGGTGTGTGTGGTCCTGGGTCCACCTTTCTAGGAAAGTTCAGCAGTTATAAAGTGTCTGTGGAATTGTGTGTGCAGGCGTGTACCTAAGTGTCTGGATGGTGGCCCAGATCTGTATCGTGCTTGTCACTGGTATGTGTCTGTGGGTCTCTTAGGAGTGCCTGCATCTCTGGGATGTGTGTGGGTCTTTACAGAGTTTTTAGAAGGGTCCTGGGTAAATGGGGACTTCAGGGACCTAGCAGTGGCTTCCCTAGTGTCCCAACCCTTCCATTACTTGAGCTTCCTCTGAGCCGGGCCCCTCTCAGACTGCTTCCCCATATCCTCCCAGGGATGCCTCACATTTCCCTTGGGCTCACTCTGCCAGGGCCCATATCCGAGAGGCAGAAGCTGAGGCTCAGATTGCGATGTCCCTTCCCATGTCCAAGCTCCTGGACAGTTGCTACCCGTGTGGGGTTGGGGTGGCTGCTGCTGCCTCTGGCTGCTCAGGGAGTTTTCTGTATGACCTCTGTGTCTGTTCCTGTGTGCCTGTGGTTGTGTGGCTGGACATGCTGTGTCTGTGTCGTAGTCTCTGCAGATGACCTGTGTACTGGGGAGCGTCTTCATGTGCCTCTTTCAAAGGCGCGCGCGCGCGTGTGTGTGTGTGTGTGTGTGTGTGTGTGTGGTGTATGTGATGGCAGGAGAGGGCTTGGGTTGGCTCTAGAGCCTGTACTCTCTCCCTCCTTCCTGCCTGCTTTGGGGAGGAATGAATGAAGTCTAATCTGATTTCCTCAGTCCCTGCGGGCTCACCCACAGTCAGGTTTGTTGTGCTCTTCTTCCCCAGCCTGGGTGCCTCTGGGGGGTGAGGGATAGAACGGGGCCCTTTGTTTCTGTGCCCTGTTGTGCCTGGCCAGGAGGGGCGGGTGTATTCGAGCCTGGGTCTGGCGGAGGTGCCTCCCTCTGTGCCAGGCGCGGGGCCTGGGCCCAGCCCTGTAAAGGAAGCAGCATCTTTACATTCAGCCACGCTCAAGCTGCCACCCCCCCACCTTGGCTGTGCAGAGCAGAGGACACAGGGTGGCTGAGATGGCCCCAGGCCCTGTCTTCTCAGAGGCTTCCAGTCCAGTAGGAGAGGCAGATGTGTCGTCAGACAGGGGCAGCCCATGATACTCCCCCAGCACAGCCCTGGGGAAAGTGAAATTGGACAGCGATAGTAAGAATGGCACAGTTGCTCTGGCCAGGAGCTATTGCCCAGCATCCTCTTTGATTGTTCCTTTATTCACTCAGTGCAGCAGCAACAAAGGCAGTAATAGTAACAGCAGCTAACATGGAGTGAGGACCCCCTGGGTGCCATGCAGTATTCTAAAGTCATCTGATTTGATCTAATAGATATTTCTGTGAAATAGGGACTGTTATTCCACTCAGTTTGCAGATAAGGACACTGAGGCCCAGAGAGGTTGAGTTACTTGCTCAGAGAAACACAGCTCTGCAGCAGTAGAGCTGGTACCTGAGCCTGCACAGTCTGCTCTTAACCATGAGCTGCCGCTGGGTCCTTGTATTGGCACAGTCTGTGCAAGGCCTGGTGGGGGAGGATGACGCTGCATCTGGCCAGAATTCAGAGCAAGGCTGCTCCTCACTCCCCAGACTCTTGACTTTAGGCTTTGCTTCCCAAGGCCAGGGTGAATCGGGTCTATGTGTTTTTCTGGGATTTTACCTATTGGGGAGACTCGTGGATTAACGGCATCATCCCCCGCTGCATGACTTGCATCTTACCTGTAGTCCAAATATGCTCCCTTTCTCAGATTCATCCGAGGACACATGACTGGGGTGGGCCTCCCTGTGGTGAGGAGGGCCTGGGGATAGATTCCCAAAGGGGGGCTTCCTGTGTTTGGAACACAAAAACAGGTTCGCTCTCTAAAGACTTGGGCCCCATTTCCTTCTCAGGCATCAAGGTCAGATTCAGGCAGTGTGGGACGGGCCTTAAGGACTCCTGTCTGCCCTCTGCCCCCAACACCATTCTCTACCTCTCCTCATGGTCCAGACTTGTCACACTGGCAAGGGCATCAGTCCTTTGTTCTACTGATACTTACTGGGTGCCTACTGTGTGCCCAGGCTTTGCTCTAGATGCGGGCATACAGCAAGAACAAGACAAAGGCCCCTGCTTTCTGGGAGCTAACATTCTCCCAGGGACTGTCTGACAGTCAACAGGTAGTAATAATTAATAATAAGTAATACTTAATGCCGTAGAGAAATATAAAGCAGGGTATAAATTATGTCAAGGGGTGTCAGGAGGCCTCTCTGAGACAGTTTTATTTGCACTAAGACCTGAATATTAAGAAAGGGTCAGCCGTGCAGCTCTGGACAGAGGAAATAGTAGGTGCAAAGGCCCCGAGGCTGGAACAAGATTCTGGTGTTCAAAACGAAACATTCCGGTGGTCGGAGTGAAGTGAGGGGAGGAGACAAGGTCCCGAGATTGGCAGGGCTGCGGGGAAGTACTGTGTCGAGTCATAATTTGAGCCAAGGGGGAAGCCCTTGGAGAATTCTGTTTAACATTCTTTCAGTTCCCTTTAACCATGGCAGCTTTTCTGATCCTGACTCTGTCATCTCTAGTGGAGTTGTCTCTGTTTTGGTTCTTGCCCCATAGATTCTGGGGTCCCGTAGATTCCGAAGCCAAGGCTGCTGGAAAGCAGGAGGTTGAGGAGGTGGCAACAAGGCCTCTGCAAGTCAGAGCGGGCCCTTCTGTGACCTGGTGGTGGGCAGCCCTGGGCAGTGGCTTCTCCTCTCCGGGCTTGTTTCCTGGTTTGAAAATAGGAAGGAAGGAGACCCCATACCCACTCATCCAAGAACTGTTTGGAGGGTTCAGCATGGCTCAGTCTGCATGCCTGGCACCAGCCCAAGCTAGAGTCTGTGTGTGTCCCCTCCATTCACTCGGCTGCCTCGAAGGGGTGACCTGTTCTAGGTTCTGAAGCTGGCCATAACCAACTGAAATGTGGTTCCTACCTGTGCCGAGCCACAGACCTAGTTAGGAGATAACAACAGACATACACATAACCATATAACATGTTAGGTGATGCTCAGGGTCAGAAGAGGGTGGACCAAGCATCAGAGTATGCCACACTGGAGGATATGGTGATAGACAAGACCATACCATGCTCCTGACGCCGGGCGCTCACGCTCCAGCTATTACTAAAAGGGTACTTGGTCCTTGGCAAGTCCTACCATCTTGACCTTTATCGTGAGCCGGGAACCTGCCCCTTTTTCCCCTTTCCACCACACCCACATGGCCCACCTGTGTCTCCCCCTAGATCATCACATCCTCCTCCTCCCTGGCCCCCCTGCTCCTGTCCTAACCCCAGAGTTTGTGCTCTGCACACAGCCAGAGGGAACCTGTGAACACCTGCATCACGTCCCATCTCTCCCCATCTCTCCGCTGCTTAGAACCTTCCTGTGGCTCCATCTCACTCAGGTGGAAGCCAGAGTCCTTCCCGTGGCCCACAAGTCCCTACTCAACCTGCCTCCACCGCCTGCCTGCCCTCTTATTCATCACATGCCCCCTTGCTCCCCAGGCCTCAGCTACTTGGTGTCCCTTCCTGCTCTTTGATCTCATCAAGCTTGTTCCCACCTCAGGACATTTGCCCGGGCTCTTCTTGATGCCCAGTGCTCTTCCACCAGGTATCCACGTGGCTCCCTCTCCACACCCCGTTCAGGTCTCTGCTCAAGTGTTACCTTCTCAGCGAGACCCTCCTAGACCACCGCATTGAAAATGCAGACCTCCCCTTACCTTTCTGGTCCCCGCTTCATTTTTCTCATCACTCATCATCTGACTTACTGTTTTTCTGACTTATTTCATCCATTGACAGTCTCCTTCCTGTTAGTGTAAGCGCTGGAAGGGCAGGGGTGTTTCTGGCTGTTCAGGCCGCTGCTGTCAGCCCTTCCCCGGACCTGGCAGATACCAGCCCTCAGTAGATAGTAATGTTTGGATAGTGGGTTGGTGCGTCAGTATCATGGTGTTATTGTGAGTAGAGTAGGTGTTGGCCAAGGAGGGAGGCATGCGTCTGTCCCAAAGCTTGAGGCAGGGTCTGGGGACCAGGTATGTGAGAACTCGGAGGAACTAGGCTCATGGTGGGAAGGCTGAAGAGTGATTTGGATAAGGAGCAGTGCAGGTGGGCAGTAGGAGCGGAGGAGGCATGGGAAGGTGGGAGTGGCGTGGGATATTAAGGGTGGTCAGTGAGGAGCCTGCCATCAGCCAGGAAGGTAAGCCAGGTTTCCCCTCCATTGTTGCAGCATAGCCCAGGGAGGTAGTAGGTAAACTGAGGCATGGGCAGGGCTTCCTAGAGCTAGAAGGTAAAGATCATGGCAGAAGAGTGAACAGGAGCCAGTGGTACAAGCCTGAGTGCAGGCTGTGGACAGTGAGCCCTTGATTGTCCCCTTCCTGCTTTGGGGTTCAGTTTGGTGAAGATGAAAGGATGGCTGTGACCCCATCACATCCCCTGCTCTGCCCCTGAGCCCCTAGGTTCTAGCTGGGTCATCTCCCTCTACTGACAGGGGAGTTGCTTTATTTAGGGCCTGGTGGGGGAAGGGGGAGTGGCAAGGGGTAAGAGTTTTACACACACACACACACACACACACACACACACACACACACACAGTTTTGTCACACAGCAGCTCTGCTCTTCCGCTAGGCTCACTTTCTTGGTGGGGAGGGTTGAGAGGGGGGCCGTTTTTTCTTCATTAAAGGTCAGGGTAGGACAGGCCAGTGGAAGGGGACTGGAAAATGTGAAGCTTTTACTAGAACAGTTTGGAAACTGCCTGTCCCACTGAGAAATAATTTAAAAGATTTTTTAAAATTGAAACAAACATTGTAGAGTCGAATGCAAAATGTGCCTGCATTCTTGGGTTCAAACACTGGACCTCATAGGTGTCTGTCTCCTGCTCGTGGCTGCCGGCTTCATGCTGTCCTCCATTCTGTCTCTGGCCTTCCTGGTTCACGTGCTGCCTCTGGGTTCCAGGGGCTTTTTTTACAGAGAGAGAGTTAGAGGGATAGATAGGGACAGACAGACAGGAACGGAGAGAGATGAGAAGCATCAATCATTAGTTTTTTCGTTGCGACGCCTTAGTTGTTCATTGATTGCTTTATCACATGTGCCTTGACCATGGGCCTTCAGCAGACCGAGTAACCCCTTGCTCGAGCCGGTGACCTTGGGTCCAAGCTGGTGAGCTTTGCTCAAACCAGATAAGTTCGCGCTCAAGCTGGCGACCTGGGGGTCTCGAACCTGGGTCCTCCGCATTCCAGTCTGACGCTCTATCTACTGTGCCACCGCCTGGTCAGGCGGGTTCTGGGGCTTTTTCTACCAGTTTCACGAGTCTGCCTGGGCAGAGGCTGAGGCATGGGAGCAGGGGAGTAGCATAGCAGGGTCAGATGAATCAGTGCCAACTGTGGGCCCAGCCATGTTGCAGGCACTGGGGTACAGTGGGGAGCAATCCAGATGACAGGTCCTGCTCTTGTGGAGCTGGCATTCTAATGGGTGAGGTAGACACGGAAGAGACACACACACACATGTGCAATGTATGCTAAGTGCAACGAGGAAAAACACAATAGAGATGGGGCACAGAAAGTGATAGGATAGGAGCAGGGAATTTTGAGCACAGATGTGGATGGAGGGAAAGAGGGAGAGAGCCATTTGCAAATTAGAATGAAGAAAATTCCAGCAGGTAGCAGCCACCAGTGCAAAGGTCCTGAGGTGTCAGCATTTCTAGGGTTTGAAGAAGAGTGAGGAAGTCCATGTAGCTGGGGCAGAGTGAGCAAGGGGGCACGATGAAGGACAGGAGGGGAGAAGTAATGGGCCTTGTGGGCCACAGGGCGGAGTCTTGGGCCAGCATAGAGTTTAAGGATGACAGCTCTGGAGTGGATTGGACTATCTTCCTGGCCTAGCTGTGCTTGGTGACCTTAGTGCGAGATCTCACTTTGTGAGCCTGTTTCCACATCTGCAAATAGAGAAGAGGAATAGCCACCTTACCGAGGATGTAGGGAGTCAGTGAGCTCCACTTCAGCATATGTGTGGGGTCATCAGTGTCCCCTTGTGGTGATGGCTGCATGAATACTGGGGCCGAGCCTCAGCGAGCCACATCTGGTTGTAGACACGGGCTTTCAGTCATCTTTTCCACTTCAGACTGTCATGCGAAAGGCCTGTGAAAAGGTAGATAAGGGACCATGGGGAGTGGAGGGAACAAGAGCTCAACTTTGTGCTGCCTCTTGATACTCCTGGAGGCCTAGGACAGATCAGCTAGGAAGTAGGGACCCTCCCCCAGAAGGGTTCAGGGCTGGAAAGAAGGGCAAGGTCTGGGTGTGGGGGTGGGGTGGGGTGGGGAGTGGAGGGGGGTCGGGAGGCCAAGACCAGCCCTGGAATGATAATGATGATGGTGACAATAGCCTCATGCAGCCTTCAGGGGCAGGACAGGCAGGGAAGAGCCTGGACTCCCTGTGTTCAAATCCTGGGTGCCCTGGACAAGGGGCTCCTTTCTCTGGGCTTTGGGGTCCCTGTCTGAATACTGGAAATGATGAGAGTACCTGTCTCACAGCTTCTTGTGAGGGTGGAATGGTGTATGGCCAGGAGCCGCCGCCGTCGTGGCCATGCACATGCAGGTTCTCACTGAATTCGGACAGATGGTAAAGAAACAGTGGAGCCAAAAAATGGTGGGCCATTCCTTTATTAAAGTCTCGCACCGGACGACAAGCAACACACACAGGGAAAACACTTCCCTCTTCATTCAGAAGTCACAGAGCCCCTCAGCTCTGGTCCCCCATCTGCACCCCCCCCTCTCTGCACAAACTGTCTTCTTCAGCACTCTGCATTCTGTCTGCTCTCCCTGCACATGGCTTTTTCTGCTTCTCCTCCTCTCTCTTTTCAAAACTTTCTGACATGAAAACCTCTCCTTCAGCAGATATTAGCAAAACAATGGCCCTTCCTAAGCAGGAAAGTAATCTGCAATTTCACAGACCACATATAACTGGTGCTGCCCAGCCCAATGCAAATATAAGCAAGCAAACATAAAAATCATATTTCACAAACTTATTTGACCAACAAATGGGATTAGCCACAGAGAGCACTGAGCAGGGCCCAGCACATGTCAATCTCCCAAGAGGCAGCTGCTGCTCATTCTGAGATCTGTGGGACCCCAGACTCGGGTTGGACAGGCCTGGAGTCTCATGTCCATGCTGCTACCAAGCTGTGTAACCTAGGCAAGTGGTGTGTCCTCTCTGTGCCTCGTTGTTCTTGTTTTGTCTGTAACACTCTGGGTTAGGTACTAAGAAAGGGGGGGGGCAGAACCCAGTAGGTGCTCAATAAGTGTTAGCTGCTGCTCTAGTGGTGACATACTTCCCTACTGTGCAGCTACTTAAGGTCTTGGCCATAAGTGCCTGTGCTGTCTGTGACTCCTTATAAAAACTCTGGGGAGCCCGTACTGTGATAGATAGCTCTCTTTTAACAGAGGAGGAAACTTGAGGCACAGAGTGGCTGAGCTGCTGGCTCAGGGCTCCCAAGGTGGGTTGGCTCACCCCACTCCATGGGCACTGGAAATGAGGTGGCACAGTGCGTGGCAGCAGAGCCTGGCTTTGGGCCCTGGGCTGTCTGACTGAAGTTCCAAGCTTGCCTGAACCTCAGCACCCGCTCTTTGCCACCCCCACCTCCGTCTCTGGTGCAGGCCCCTACCTTTAAGTAGCAGCTCTTCTCTGTTTGCTTCTGAGGCCCCCAGAAGGTCAGGAGCTTGGGTACTTGGTGGGAAGGGGGGGCCTGGTGAAGGAACCGGCTGTGCTTGGAGCTTCCCCAGGGTGGGGCTCCCTCCTGGTCATTATAAACACGGCCAGTTCCTCTGTTTGTCCTACCCTCCATGCTGTGCCCAGAGGGAAGTGGTGGCCCTAGGCAAATATCCGGAGGTGTGCCCCTCTATCTCCTTCCCCTGTGAGGTCACATTTGACTGGCTACACTGTGCAGAGGCAGCTTAGGGGTTCGCAGGCTGGGGTTCTGGGTCGTCTGCCCATCTTTCTGGCTGCCTCCTGCCCACCCCATGTGGATCCTGAGCTCCTCCCTCTCCTGGGTGTAGTAAGGGGTCACGTGGCTAATCCTGTCCTGCAGAGGTCTCCGGCTAGGGGTGGAGGATGGGCAGGGCCAAGAGAGAGGGGCCACGTGAGGGGAGTAGTGAGGCTGGGTCGGGGGCCAAAATGGGGTGCATCTGGGAAGACAGTGAGGAGGTGATAGGACGTAGGGCAGAGACCTGGGGTGACAGCAGGGAAGTTGAGAGAGGGTCAGGTATAGGAACAAAGCAGGAAACCAGCTAGAAAGAGCTGAGAGCAGAGAAGCTGAGAGCAGGGAGAGAGGAGGCGGGTGGGTCGTGGGTACCAGTGGGCGTCTGGGAGGGAGGGGTGAGCAGTGCTCAGGGCACCGGGATGGGGGAGACCCTGTGAGGGGACTTCTGGCTTGGTTGGGGTTAGAGAAGAGGCAGAGGCAAAGGGGCCCCCTTCTGACCACATCCAGGCAGCTGGGGTCTCTGGAGCCTGCAGAAAACTGGGCCTGGGCCTGCCGAGGGAGCCCTGCCCCGACCTGGTTCTGGCCCCCTGCTGGCCGAGGGGCCCGTACCAGTTGAGACAAGTTGGCTAGTGAGTCCCCACCCACCTCCCTCCCGCTGCCAAACCAGTTCTCCTGGTGGCTGCCCATTGACGATCCTCCCTCTGAGCCAGGGGTGGCAGCCTGTCTGGCCTCCCCTCACAGGGTTGTTCCCACAGGAAAGGAGCAGCACTCCCTGGAAGGAGAGCAGGGTCTGGAGGGGCTGCATCCAGACGTGCTTTTAAGCATCCTCATAGACCACAGGCTCACTGAGCTTAAGGTTGACCCTGTGCTGGGCACTGTGCCAGGCGCTGGGCAGCTAGCCAGAAACCAGACAAAATACTCCGGGTGTTTCCCCTAGTCCTTTGGGTCTAAGCTCACATGGCACCTCTTCTGGGAAGCCTCCCCTTATTTCCACTCTGCCATCCCTTCAGGATGGTCTGGTGCTCCCTGACCCCAGTCCCAGCCACTCTGGGGTGTCAGCAGCTATCTCAGTCATCACTGTGTCCCTGACACCAACCAGCACAGGCTGGGCACAGAGGAATGAGTTATTACTGAATGAGTGAGTGAGTGAATAATGAATGAGTAGGTAAGTGACATTTTCTTCCCATTTTACAGATGAGTAACCCGAAGCCCCAGGAGGAGATGTCACATGCCCAAGGGCACTTCTAGCACAGCCAGTGTCAAACCAGGTCTGTGGACTCCAGGGCCCATGTGTGGGACAGGGGAGCTAGACCTGAGCCCCCTCCTCCTTCGGACACTTCTAGGAGTAATCCTAACCATTGGAATAGCAAATGAGGACAGGGCCCTTCCCCTGTGCCCAGCCCCGTGCCCTATGATGGTTTATCCAAAGCACAGAGAAGTTAAGTCAATTGTCCAAAATCACACAGAGTAAGTGGCAGAGAGAGATTGCTCTCTGGTCCTCCCGCTGCCCTTTTCATTGTTTCTCTGGTTTCCTGTGGGACACAGCCATCAGTGTGTCTTCCCTTCAGACCATTTGTTTTTTAAACCAGCTTTCATTAAGCATTTACACTGTGCCTGGTGCTATTCTGAGTTACCTGAATGGAGACCCCAGACCCTAAAAATGGAAACTTGTTTTGTTTGTTAGTATCTGTTATGTCATGGGTCTTTCTCCACTATGTAATCTTGGTGAGGAACTTCCCTCCTCTGAGCCTCTGACACTCCCTATATATGGGAGTGTCATGGTGAGGCGGCCTGGGCATCATGCTTAGAACGGAGGCTCAGTAACCATTTGTTGAAAAAGTAACCAAAGGGGCGTGGTGTTCCTGTCCCAGAGTCCAGGCTGGGAAAGCACGATGGTTGTGGCCAGGCCATTAGTTACTAGTCACTGAGCCCACCATGCTGGACACAGGAGTGGTACCTGGGGAAACTGGGCACGTGAGACCTGGCCTTTGGCACTAATACTCTAGTGTGGGGGCTGTAGACACTAAACTAGCAAACAAACAGGAACAGCAGAATTTCTAGAAGTTAAATGTGCTATGAAGTGATGTAGGAGAAGGATAGTGGAGCAGGGGGCTTTTTTACTCAGAGTAGTCAGGAGAAGATTCACAAAGGAGGGGAGGGAGGAGCCAGGTATGGATACTAAGGAAGAGTATTCCATGAAGGGAGCAACCAATGTAAACCCTGAGGTTTGAAAGCCAGTGTGAGCAAGGGGAAAATACAAGCAGAGAGGTGATGGGGGCAGGTCCAGTGGGGTGGACCACAGGGAGGACCTGGCTTTTCCCCGAGCGAGATGGAACCACAGGTGGGCACTCAGCAGGGGAGAGGTGTGCCTTGGCTCAGGTGCTGACGGGGCCCCTTGGCTATATATGAGGGACAGACTGGAGGTGGTAGGGGCAGTGGGAGACCGGGGAGGGGACAGGGATGGAGAGAAGCAGGGGAAATGCGGGTTTGGTGAGCAGCCCCCACCTGCAGGCCTGCCGCAGGAGCCCAAGTCTGTGCCCTCCTGGTGCTGAGAGCCTTGACACCATGTTTGGGAAGAAGAAGAAGCGGGTAGAGATCTCAGCGCCATCCAACTTTGAGCACCGCGTGCACACGGGCTTCGACCAGCACGAGCAGAAGTTCACGGGGCTGCCCCGCCAGTGGCAGAGCTTGATCGAGGAGTCGGCTCGCCGGCCCAAGCCCCTCATCGACCCTGCCTGCATCACCTCCATCCAGCACGAGGCCCCCAAGGTATGCCGGCACCCACCACCTCTCTGCTGATTCACACCAACTCCCACAGAGGGACCCCAACCCTTAACCCCTCACTTGATCTCTTCGCTGACCCAATCCCTTGTGACCTCCAAACACACACCCCAACCCTCCACCCTCATCCTCACCCCTGATGCTGGCCTTTTACCCACTCTTCCACCCACTGACCCCAACCCTGACAACTCCACACTTAACCTTGATCCCATCAGCAGTCCCTCCACGCCAGCTTCTAAGTTGTGCTCTCCTGGAGCCTCAGACCTAGAGCACCGTGTTCCTGACCTCAGTGCCACAAACTTGTCCTGAGCCTTACACAAAGCTCCATGGCAGCGGGGGGTGTGTGTGTGTGTGTGTGTGTGTGTGTGTGTGTGTGCCGGGCCGGGACATGTTCCTGGATGGGACCACCCCACGTAGTCAGGGCTGAGCTAGGGAAGCCCAGAGAAGGCCCCTGACCCAGGCCCGGGGTCCAGGTCCATTTCTTGGAGGAGGGGACACCTGAGCTGAGCCCTGAGGGCTGAGGGGGAGGAGTCCTGAGGCAGGTGGTGGGGCTTTTAGTGGAGGAAGAGCATTGAGCGGTTTTGGTTTTGGATTTTTTTGTTTGTTTTTATTTTTCCTGCCATCTTAAGCAATAGGGCAGACTTAGGATATGAATTGAGGTCTGTTTAAAAGGCTCATGCTCTTAATCTCTCCTCTCCATGGTTCAGGTCCCAGGCATGGCCTGCAGTGAGGCGGCCTGGCTGTGAAACAGCCTGGGAGCATGGAATTTATCCGAAGGGCAGTGGCAATGGGAAGGGCCTCAGGCCAGGGGAACGAAGCCAGGGTTGTTTCAGGGGTGGGGGTGGGTGTAGCAGGCTCGGCACCCAGGGCCAGGCTGTGGCTGACTCATCCTCTCCAGTGCCCGGCCCAGCCTGTGGGAGGAGGCCCTGCGGTCAGCAAGGTGGGCACAGACACAAGTGGAGACACTCTCCCACCAGGGCCTCAATCTGATGGCCCTCTTAGGTGTTTCCTGTGTCTCATGCAGGGTGCTTCTGAATATTTTGAATTGTTTGCACTGCGTAAAGAAGTGAGAGCTTTTATGTTCAGACCTCTATTTCTGGCTCCTTCTGACTGATGGGCTGGAGCTGAGTGGCAGCTGTGCCCTGCTCTGAGCCACAGGCCCCACCCAGGCAACCTCCGTTTCGTCCCCTACCCAGCCCTGTCGCTGCTCGAGTGCTGGTTATGCCCCTACTAAGGCACCTCCTAAAACCTAGCCCCTGCTTGGCCTGCCAGCCATGGGTCCTGCTTGGGGCTGTGTCCAGCAGGAGTAAGGGGCACCTTGTCATAATTCACACAAAGGTGCCACACAGCTAAGTGCTGTCTTGGGGGCCCTGTGGCACTTGTGTTTGCTTGTTTGCTGCCCAGTCCTCCTAGGCCCTTCCGCAACCCCCAGACACTTCTGCCTTGCTTCACTGGGTCCCTGGGCAAAGCCGGACTTCCCAGCTGGGAGCCCAGGCTCAGGAGAGGCAGGGGCAGGCTGTATAGGGGCACTGTAGCCAGTAGGTGGGCATTGTGGGATCGGTGTTTTCTGCACACCAAAGATAGTTCTGACTTCAGGGTGTCTAGCAGCCCTCAGCCATGTCCAGTGTGTCAGTGATTGACAGCACAGGGGTGAGACCATATTCTTTACTTCCCACAGCCTCCACCCAGCTCCCCTCACTCACTCACTGGTTCAGCACATTTATTGAGCACTGATTTAACCAGAGCAGAAACGACCCAGTCACTGCCTTCACACACATTGCACCAGAGGATCTGTGTGTGCTTTTTTATGTCCACTGGTTTTAAGTGCTCTAACCAAAAAAAACCCAGGGGTTGGGGAGATAGGGATTGTTGGCTGGCACTTAGGACGGCTGGTCAGTAAAAGCCTCCATCTGAGAAGCTGAGTTTCCAGCAAAGACCTGAAGGAAGGGAGGGAGGGAATGATGGCATATTTGGGGGGAAGATATTCCAGGCAGTATGAACAGCCATTGCAAAGGCCCTGAGGTAGAAGCTGCCTGTGTGTTTGAAGAGCACTGAAACCCATGTGCTAGAGCTAAGTGAGAGGCAGGAAACCCTGGAGGCCATGATTCCAAGCAGTGGCCATGACCTGGATCAGAGTGTGGGCGTAGAGGCTGAGCACTGAATGGATTTGGGACACACTTTATTGTGCCTAGTCCTTTCTGACTCTCCCTGTACCCCACCCTGGGCCTCCAGGGGAACAGAGTACGTGGGTTTTGGGGTTAACAACACCGGCAGGCTGCAGGGCAGGGAGAGCCAAGCTGTGTCCTGGCCCTAGCGTCCTGTAATTTGCAGCTCTCCGGGGCTGATTATGGGTGGCGTGGTCTCTACCCTCCTTCTCCTTCACCCCACAGGGCAAGAACCTTCCCCTAGCCAGGGAAGCCAGAGAAAGACAGGAGGGTGCTTCTGGTGGGGGAGGGAGTGGCCTTCTGGTGGGAGTGAGGAGGTGACAGCCTGACTGAGGAGAGCTCACTCCTTCAGCTGCTCCTGTGACTGACTGCTCTGTGCTGGGGGAGGGGCTGCAGGCCTCCCCGGGGCTGCCCCCACCTGCCCAGCCATCGTCACCCCATGGCATTTCCTCATTTGTCTCTGTCTTGTCTCTCTGTGTGTTGTGTTCTCTCCTTGTGTGTTGGTTACATGTCCTTTGTCCCCCTCCTCCTTGCCCGGCCCCTACCCCGCCATTACCCCGGACCCCAGACCATCGTGCGGGGCAGCAAAGGTGTCAAGGATGGGGCCCTCACGCTGCTACTGGACGAGTTTGAGAACATGTCGGTGACACGCTCCAATTCCCTGAGGAGAGACAGCCCACCGCCGCCACCCACCCGTGCCCGCCATGAAAATGGGATGCCCATGGAGCAGGCTGCCATGACCAGAGGGAGCCCAGAGAAGGCGGGCGGCCACGGCCGGGTTGCTGGTCGCAGCGAGGGGCTTGGCAGCAGTGGTGACCGGCGGCGGGTGGGGCCAGAGAAGAAGCCTAAGTTTTCTAGGGAAGGCTCAGGGGGGCCCCAGGAATCCTCCCGAGACAAGCGTCCCCTCTCTGGGCCTGATGTCAGCACTCCCCAGCCTGCTGGTGTGGCCAGTGGGGCGAAAGTGGCAGCTGGCCGGCCCTTTAACACGTACCCGCGGGCCGATACAGATCACCCATCCCGGGGCGCCCAGGTAACTGATCTCCCTGCCCAGGACTCCCTACTGTCCCCTTGCCCAGAGCTTTCCCTGTCCCTACCCACCAACTCCAACCTGTGCCCAGCCCAGTGTCCATCTTCATCCTGACCACCATGTGTCTGTGCCGCAGCCAGGTCCCTGTCCTGCTCGGGAGGGCAGAGCTGGTTGGGCCCCTCCACTGACAGCCTCCTCTCTTTTCTGTTTCAGGGGGAGCCTCACAATATGGCCCCCAATGGGCCATCAGTGGGGGGCCTGGCTGTCCCCCAGTCCTCTTCCTCCCGACCTCCCGCCCGAGCTCGTGGCCCCCCCAGCCCTGGAGTGCTGGGCCCCCATGCCTCTGAGCCCCAGCTGGGCCCTGCAGCCCAAACCCTCGCTGCCCCGACTGGCCCCCTTGCCCCTGGGCCCCCCGGACCCCGCTCTCCACAGCGGGAACCCCAGCGTGTGTCCCATGAGCAGTTTCGGGCTGCTCTGCAGTTGGTGGTGGACCCTGGTGACCCACGCTCCTACCTGGACAACTTCATCAAGATCGGTGAGGGCTCCACAGGGGTTGTGTGCATCGCCACCGTGCGCAGCTCGGGCCGTCTGGTGGCCGTCAAGAAGATGGACCTGCGCAAGCAGCAGAGGCGTGAGCTGCTCTTCAACGAGGTGGGCCTCCGCCTCCCTGCCTTGCCCTTCCCATCTCCCCGGTGCTCCACCACACACACAATAGTGTTGAGGCCCTAAGGAGGTGGGGACAAGGCGCTTCAAGGCTAACTTCGCAGAGCTGGGCTCTCTTCTCCCTCCTCACATCTACTCCTCTGTTCCCACAGTACCCACAGCCACATGTCTGTCCCTTTCCTGGCCCCTCCCTGAACCCCAGCTCTAGGACCCTTGGGCCCACTGAAGTCTGTCCTCTAAGCATCTTCCAGGCCCTGCACACCCATTGACTCCCAAATTGGCCCCAGAGTGTCTTCCCAGACTCCTGCCTGTCCTCTGGTTCCCTGTCTAGAGAGGCCCTGCCAACCCTGTCCCCTGCCCTGGACCTCACTGGTGCATGTCCCCTGCCACCTCCGTGCAGCCCCATTTTCTCCCAGTGGGCCCTGCTCTAACCTTCCTCTTGGGTGCCCGCTGGGCACCCCCTACACAGCAGCCAGAGGGCTCTATGATGGTAGGCCAACCATGCTACCCTCCTCCCCCTACTGACTCCTGAAGGGCCCCAGTGCCCGCAGGATAAAGGCCTGGCCCCTTTGCTTAGTATTGCAATCCCACCCCCCATCCAGGTCCTTGGCTCTGTCCAGCCTTGGCCTTTGGCTCTTGGTGGCCTCTCTGCCAGGAAGCTTGTTGCAAAGGCAGACACCTGGCTCCTTCCAGAGAGGGTCTGTGTGGGAGCCGCCTCTGGGCTCTGATATGGGGTCCCTCAGCACTCAACTGTGCCCCATTACCCATCCCTCAGCCCCCATATTATAGTGCTTTAGCTGCGCCTTGAGCTTCTGATGCATGCGGCCTGTGAGCTCTATGCTCCCTCCAGGCTTTGCCTGGCCAGGCCTTCTTGCTGTGAATTCCTCCCACCCCCACCCCACCACCTTTTATTCTTGGGTTAATACCTACTTGTCCTGGTCTCAACCCTGTGCTTAGATGCTCTCTTCCCACCTTCCTCTCTCAACACCAGCCTGGTCTTCAGGGCCACTCAGAGACCAGCTCAGGACCAGTTACCAGTTGGGATCAGAAATGTGAGTGCATGCGGTAGAGAGCACCCTCAGAACGGAAGCTTCAGGCCCAAGCTGCCTCTGTGGTCTGTTGACTTTGGCATTGGGGAGGGCAGTCCAGGGTAATCTCAATGAGCAAGAGTGAGAGGTGGGACTGCACCTGCAATGTGGCAGGGCCCACACCCAGGCCCAAGTGAGGCAGGAGGGCAGCTGATGGCTGGGTCCGAAGGCAGGAGCTGGTGGTCCTCCGCCTACCATGCTGACCCAGCCTTCTGCGCCAGGTGGTGATTATGCGGGACTATCAGCACGAGAACGTGGTGGAGATGTACAACAGCTACCTGGTGGGGGATGAGCTCTGGGTGGTGATGGAGTTCTTGGAGGGAGGCGCCCTCACCGACATCGTCACTCACACCAGGTACTGCCAGGCAGCTGGATCCTGGCTGGCACCCAGCCTGCTGTCTCCCCAGGCTCCCCAAGGTGGAGCTGGGTCCCTTCAGACCTCTGGGGTGGCAGAGCCAGCAGGGCCATGTGCTCCTCAAGCCCCCAGGGTGGGGCTGGGTCCCCCTCACACCCCAGGGTGGGGCTGGATCCCTCTCAGACCCTGGGCTGGTGCCCTACTTGCCCCATTGCTTACCCCTCCCCACACAGGATGAATGAGGAGCAGATAGCCTCTGTGTGCCTAGCTGTGCTGCAGGCCTTGTCTGTGCTCCATGCCCAGGGCGTCATCCACCGGGACATCAAGAGTGACTCCATTCTGCTAACCCACGACGGCAGGGTGAGGATTTGGGTGGCTTGGGCTTTTGTTACTCCTCCCCAGCTCCCCCTCTGCAGTGATGGCGTACTTTGGCCCCCAATTCGGAAGCCTGAGGAGCATTCAACTTGTTTGTTCCTCGTGCAACAGTTCAGAGTCAGGTCTGTGAGGGGCTCTGTTCAGGAAGTCATTGAGGCCCAGGCTGGCAGGGGCTCTGCCATCAGTACGGGGTGCTGGCCACTGTAATCTTGCCCTCGGCTCAAAGAGGGAAGAATGCGTTTGGGTGGCTACTGCAGTTCTGCCATAGGCATCTCTCCTGCCACCGGGACCAGACACCCGGGTGGCGTGGACCGCGGCCCTGCCTCCCACCTTCTGGACTGAAGTTCTGAATGTGAAGTATATGGCTGAGCCTCAAGGGTGCCCAGAACCTGCATTTATATTTCAAGAGTGGACTTTCAGTGGAAGGGCCCCTTGGCTTTAAGCAAATTCTTGGTGATTCACCTGCCCTGCCCCAGGAAAGTTAATCCAGACAACAGAGGTGGCAGCGTGGAGCTCCTTTTCACCGGGAGTCTCGATCTACTGTGTACCTTCAAAGATCTATAGATGTGTTTTAGGGAAATCTGTGAGCCACCTGAACTTATACACTCTCTGTGGGCATGCTTTCTGGTGTTGAGACTGTTCATACGTGTCCTCGAGACTCTGAAAAGTGCCTACAGTTCCAAAAAAGATGTAAATTCTTAGTTCCATGGACCTGGTTGTCACAAAGGCAGTCCAAGTGTCCTCACACTTCAGGGAAGCAGAGGCCCACTGTACCAGCCTTGGTACCTGTAGGACTCGGGCCACTTCCCTCAGCAACCCTAGGGCGACCCTGTCTGGAAAGCAGATGGTATGATCTTGGGGCAGTGACACACCTGAGGGCTCCCTGCCAGAGTTGGTGGAGCTACCCATGGTCCGACTCGAACCTCTGGGCTACATGGTATACACTCAGCTTGAGGGAGGCCAAGGA
Organism: Saccopteryx bilineata; assembly: GCF_036850765.1. Classification (NCBI taxonomy): domain Eukaryota; kingdom Metazoa; phylum Chordata; class Mammalia; order Chiroptera; family Emballonuridae; genus Saccopteryx; species Saccopteryx bilineata. Next base: position 45,458,781 of record NC_089498.1, read on the forward strand.
ACTAAAAAGGTGAGTGCTTCTACTCCCCCTCCCCCTGCCAGCACCTCTGACCCCACTGCCTGTGTCCTGCCCCACCCCAGGTGAAGCTGTCAGACTTCGGGTTCTGCGCTCAGGTGAGCAAAGAGGTGCCACGGAGGAAGTCATTGGTCGGCACGCCCTACTGGATGGCCCCGGAGCTCATTTCCCGCCTCCCCTACGGGCCAGAGGTGAGCCAGAGGCAGCTGGTCGTTCACTGTCAGCACCAGTGCGTGCTGTGACATCAGAATAGCCAGTGTTGGGGTAAAGTGGGTCTCAGTCTGGGGAATGGGTCTCTAAGGATGAATCTGTGGGAGAAGAGGAAGGCAAGCATGCATTCATTCATTTATTCATTCATTCCTGCTGCGTACTTGTTCTGAGTCAGGCGCAGTGCTTGGCAATGATAACAAAGTGCTGAGCAGAAGTAGTCACGACTCTGTTTGACAGCTGGTGCAAAGGCCACAAAGTGGCCGGCTCCTGGCTGGTTGGCCTGAAGATGCTTTTGCAAGCATTTTAAAAAGTCTCTCATTAAAGTCCAAATTCCCATTCTTTGTCAGAAAACCAAGACAACTGGCCACATGGTGGCCAAATTCCTACCTGGCAACCGTTGGCAGTATGGGCGGGTGTTCTGTTGTGTGAAGGGCAGCACCTTCGTCTGGGCCATAGCCCCACCCCTCCTGCTGCCCGCACTGACCTGCTTCACTCAGCGCCATCGCCTGCCTGGCCCTGGGGCTTCTCCAGTCAGCCACACCTGACCCATGCCTGGCCGTGCAGCGCACCTGGGGAGCGTGTCATGGGGGCCCTCAGGCTGGAGTGGAGTCACACTGGGAAGGGAGACTGGTGTGAGGCTCTGAGGGGACATCTAAGTCATGGCAGCCTGTGAGTGACAAACTCAGCTCAAATGGATTTAGCAAAACCTGGAAGCTGTGGGTCCCCAAAACGGTGACGTTAGAGGGTAGTGGGCTTCAGGACTAGTCGTCCACGTGGTCTCTGTTCGGGCCCTGAATCTCTGTAGGGTTTACTCAGGCAGGTGCTGCCCTTATGGCAGCAGAGATGACCCCGCAACTGGGACACATCTCCCTGCCTTTGGGCACCATAGCATATTTGGGTTACCATCTCAGGTTGGTTCTGATTGGTTCTGACTGCCTTTTCCTAACCCAGTTACTATGTCCCAGTCAACCTGGTCATGCCCCCACAACCCCTGCCTGCCCCTGGCTGAGAGTGAGGTGAGGGTGCAGAGGAAACTGGGTGCTCAGCAGAAAGAGGGGACAAAGGCTGGGTGGGTTTCCAGAGGAAACTGGGGTGCTCAGCAGAAAGAAAGGGGACAAAGGCTGGGTGGGCAGAGCCCCTCAGCGGGCTCCCTGGGTGCGGGGTGGTGGAGTTGGCAGGCTTGGCGTCGGAGTGGGTGTTCTGGGTCCAGGGCCTTGGGTTGCAGAGGCAGAAGCGGAGCTGCGAGCCGTCCCTCCCAGGCTTCCCTCGGGCCCTGCCTGCCCAGCACAGTGCCGTCCTGCTGTCCCTTACTGCAGGTGGACATCTGGTCACTGGGAGTGATGGTGATCGAGATGGTGGACGGAGAGCCCCCCTACTTCAACGAGCCACCCCTCAAAGCCATGAAGATGATTCGGGACAACCTGCCACCCCGACTGAAGAACCTGCACAAGGTGGGCCCTGCTGGCAGGCAGTGGGTGGGCAAGACGACCCAAGCCCTCAGGGTGGCTGGGCACCACCCACACTTGCCCCAGCCAGAGCACGGGGTGTGGATGGGACTGGGTGTGGATATGTCCTGCCACTGAATGCCATCCCCTCCCAGGCTTCCAGTGTTTGTGGAAATGTCTGTGTGCCCTCCTCATCCCACAGAGGGGCCTAGGCTGCCTGGCTGAAGGCATATAACAGCCAGGTTCAGAAAAGGCATTATCTGGTGAGAAGGGGGCACCTCCAGCACCAGCGTCTGCCAGATCCTCACCAAACTTTGAAAATAGGGAGGAAGCCTGACCTGTGGTGGCGCAGTGGATAAAGCGTCGACCTGGAAATGCTGAGGTCGCCAGTTTGAAACCCTGGGCTTGCCTGGTCAAGGCACATATGGGAGTTGATGCTTCCAGCTCCTCCCCCCTTCTCTCTCTCTCTCCTCTCTGCCTCTCCTCTCTAAAATGAATAAATAAAATTTTAAAAAAAGAATCACACACACTTGCAAAATAAAACTTTATAAAAAAAAAGAAAGAAAGAAAAAGAAAATAGGAGGAAATGAGTTCCTAGGGCCAAGCTTTAGACATCTGGTACCTTTTTCCTCCTGACTTGTGCAGTAGATGTGAGCAGTAGATAGAGGAGGAGACCGAGGACCCCACAGCGAGTGAGCAGTGGAGCTGGCTCTCAGACCCAAGCAGGGACCCTCTCCCCTGACTCTCTCCCCTGCCTCCCACACAGGTGTCACCGTCCTTGAAGGGCTTCCTGGACCGCCTGCTGGTGCGGGACCCAGCGCAGCGGGCCACGGCAGCTGAGCTGCTGAAGCACCCGTTCCTGGCCAAAGCGGGCCCGCCCGCCAGCATTGTGCCCCTCATGCGCCAGAACCGCACCAGATGAGGCTTGGCACCCTGTCCCTGAACCAAAGAGCCCCTTGGGTCACCCTCACCCTGCCAGAGGCCAGCAGGGGGCCACCCCCTGCTCCCCCCAGACTGGGAGACAGTCCGTGTGACACCACCTTCCTTACTGGGGGGCAGAGTGTGGGACCCTACTACTGAACTCTGGTTTTGATTTTGTCTAAAAACATGGAGACTTGTGGGAGCAAGTAAGGCTCCCAGGACCCCCAGTCCCCACACATCTGGGACAGGATGTTGCGGTGTTTTCCTGTCTCCAGGAAGGACAGGCGGCCTTCCCATCACTGGAAATCTGCAGTGGGAGCTGCTTGGGGTGGAGAGAACACTACGAAAGAGGGGTGTGTGTGTGTGTGTGTGTGTGTGTGTGTGTGTGTAATGGGTGTGCACGCAGCAGAAGGTCCTGCGCCTCTGCCCTCCAGCCTGCGAGTGGGTGTCTCTGAGACCTTGCCTAACAGACAGCCCCCACTCCCCTGAGCCATGGCGGGGGTCAATCATGAATGTCTGAAGAGTGGCCTTTTCCCTTAGCCCTGCGCCCCTTTCTGTGGTTGGACGGGGAGACGAGTCAGGGCTCCCCTCCTGCCCCCAGCCTCTGCAGAAAATGACTACTGCACCTGGACAGCCTCTTCTTTTCTAGAAGTCTATTTATATTGTCATTTTATAACACTCTAGCCCCTGCTCCTACCTGGAACAGATGGTCCCTGTCCTGCAGGGTGGCACCGGGGACAGGACCACTGCTTGAAGAATCGGGTTCCTGTCCCCTTGGTGCAGCCTTGCCTTCCCCTCCCTCAAGTTAGTTTTACAATTAAAACATTTTCTTGATTTGTGTGTGTGTATGTGTAGAGGCCCCTCCATGCCCAGGCCACCTGGGGGGAGGGGCTCTGGAGTCAGGAGAGGGTGGCCTGGCTAACCCCAGGGTTCCAGCCCAGCGTAGGGCAAGGGCTGTGTCTGTGGGTGGTAAGGGAGTGCCAGGTGGAGAGCAGCTGATAAAACCCCTGGTCATGGGGGCAGGATTGATACCGCCCTCCCAGGCCTGGGAGAAGTCAGTTTGCCAAGATGACCAATCTACCAAATCTGTGATTCCTGGGAACTTATTTTAAAGGTGATCTTGAGTGTGTTCAGTAGGTAGGAACTGATCCTTAGTGAGCTGATGTTAGTAAATTGGCCTGTGGGCAGACGGGCTTTGGGGCTTGGCTAAGGTGGATGGACCTGGGGCTGCCAGCTCCAGAGAGAACCGTCAGTTAAGCTCCTCCCTCCAGGAGACTGAGCCTGGGTCCCAACTTGGGGAGAAGGAATCCAGCTGACATTGAGGTGACAGGGCACCTTCTGCATTCTGGGCGCCGAGCATTCCAGGCCAGTGCTGGACTTTGTATGTGTCCTCCCCAGCATGCTGAGAAGTATCAGGCAGGGACGGCTAGGGACGAGGAGTCAGCCCCCCGCCAGAGCCCGCACGCATCACTGGTACCAGCAGCCTCAGCCTGGTTTGTGGGTGGAAGTGTGTAGTACGGGCAGAGGGATTCCGGCGTGGTCCACATCTCCTGTTCTCCACTGTCATGTGATGTCCCCTAGCCCCTCTCTCCACTGTTCCTGAGCATCCCCAAGAATTGGGGTCCTGTTTCTGTGACAGCCTTGCCAAGTCCATGCATGGTCTAGCTGGGTAGTCACAGAGTGTCGGGGGGGAAATGCCAGAATTGGTGTAAGGAGAAATAGAAAACAACGGACCAAATAACCCCCCACATACACATACTTTAAAAAATACTTTGAGCTTTTACAAATGAGTTCTAGAAGACTTTGAAGGATCAGGTAATTCCTACCTTGTACAAATTGTTTCAGAAAACAATTTAGGAGGCTGGCATGCCCATGATAGCCAAAGCAGATGAGGACGGTAAAGACCCGAATGTTGCCGCCACGCGTGCAGCTCAAGGACACTGATCTTACTGGGCGCCTGTGGAGAGGCCGCTGGGGTTGTGGATGCGGAGCCCCGCGGTAACTACTGTGATTGGTCACATCACTGCACTTTTAAAGAATGACTTTGGGGAGCTCCTCCTCCAGGCCCACTGCCTCGCCCTGCTGATGCCCGCCCTGCTGATGCCCGTGCTAAAGGGTTTTCCATGGTATCAGTCAGAAACCCCTCTAATTGTAAATGGGATTTAGTATAGGGAGTCAATTACCAAGACACTGAGGAGGCTAAGAAGCCACAGAGGGCCTCTAACCGAACCAGTAGTCTTTAAAAGCGGGGGCTGCCGTCATGGGGCTAGAGGGACGAAAGGGGTCAGTGGCACTATCAGAGTGCACTTGTTTCCCTGCTGCACTGAATGAAATGACTTCAGCTTTCCATCCTGTTCCCACTGGAAGCCTCCTACTGGAGGACCTCACAGACCCGAGCAAGCAAGGGATTCTCATGAGGTAACTTCAGGCTTCCAGTCTTGGTGAACAAGGATGCACCCAGAAGGGCAGGTGTGGGGGCACAATACACGTCTCCTCTGCGGAATGTGGCACAGGGTCTCGCTTTGTCCAGATGCTGTCTAGAGTTGTGCTCCACAAGCAGCGAGAATTCAGCCACAGCAACGGCCCGGGAGAGGGAGTCAAGGGATGTGTGAAGGTCAGATTTAAGTAAGTCAAAACGTTCTCAAAGTGTGGATCCTGGACTGGCGGCATCTCTGGGAACTTGACGCGAATGCAAGTTCCTGGCCCCCACTCACCTCAGGCTCAAGCACACTCCGGAGGGGTCTGGCAATTTGCACTGCAACAAGCACGCTATGGGATTCTGAGGCCAGTTCAAGTTTGAGAGCCGCTGAGACAGGAATGTGGGATTCAGCCCCGCCCAGTCAGCAAGGTCTTGGTCTCCTTTCATCTCACTCCTCACTCAGATTGTGGCCTCTTCCATGTGGTACCACCACCAGAGGGGAGGATAGTAAGAAGGCACTACCCTTTAAGGACAGGACCCTGTTTGTATTATGGCCTCATTGGCCAGAGCTTAGTCATATGACCACACTTAGAGCAATGGAGACTGGGAAATGTAGTCTTGTGTCTAGCTAAAAAAAATTCTATTACTATAGAATTGTGTTACTTTACTCCTGCTGGTAAACTATTAAGTCTATAGAGGAAAATATTTGATGACCTAGAGGCAGAGAAGGACTTCTTAAAACTTCAAAGGAACAAATTATGAAGAAAAAATTTGATTATATCAATAATTTGTTCAAGGAAGGACATGAACAAATGTAATAGGTTCAGAATAGGCGAAATATTTGTAAAGTCTAACACCGATAAGATTTTATTTTAACAAGAAAAAGAACAACCCAATAGAAAAATGAGCAAAGGGTACGAACAGGCAACTTACAGAAAGAAAAAACAAACCCAAAGGCCAACTAGAGTGTGCACAAGTGCTCAACTCAGTAATTGGAGAAAGACAAATTCTACCACTAAGCCGACCCTTGAACAACGCAGGTTTAAACTGCATGAGTTCACTTATACACAGAATTTTTTCTATAAATACCTGTACTTTTTTTTTTTTTTTTGAGAGAGAGAGAGAGAGAAGCATCAACTTGTTCCAATTAGTTGTGCACCCATTGATTGCTTCTCCTATGTGCCCTGACCAGGGTTCGAACCGGCACACTTGGGATTGAGCTGGTGATCCCAGATCGAACCAGCGACCTCAGTGCTCTGGGATGACGCTCTATCCAGTGCACCATGGGCCAGGGCAATACCTGTCCTATTTCAATCCCTGGTTGAGAGTCTGAGGATGTGGAGGGCCAACTGTATGCATTTAAGTAATTAAAAAATATATTTTTATTAAGACTTTATTTTTAGAGAGGAGAGAGAGGCGGGGTGGGGGGGGAGAGAGAGAGAAGGGGAGAGGAGCAGGAAGCATCAAGTCCCATATGTGCCTTGACCAGGCAAGCCCAGGTTTCAAACCGGCAACCTCAGCGTTCCAGGTTGATGCTTTATCCCATTGTGCTACCACAGGTCAGGCGATCTAAGTAATTTTATATAGGGAACTTGAGCATCTGTGGATTTTGATATTTGCAGGGGGTCCTGGAACCAATTCCCCACGGATACCAAGGGAGAAGTTAAGTTTTGGAGAGGTCAAAAGTTAAACACAGATTTTCAACTGCAGGGATGAGGGGTCAACACCCTTAACCCCCCACCTTGTTCAAGGGTCAACTGTAGTTGCACAATAATATTTTCCAGTAATTCAGCTCCTAGATGACCTACCAAAGGAAATCTCACTCCGGACCATGTGGGAGCATGCCTGAGAATGTTCACTGCAGCAGGATTTATGGGACGGGAGCTGGAGGCAGCCGGGGTGTCTATCCCAGGGGAGTGAGTGATACATTGAGGGGTGCATGACAAGGAAGGGCTCCCGTGTAGCCGGCAGGAGCCAGGGACCAAGTGTGCCCATGGGGAGTGCGAACCAAACCAGTGATGGAAAAGTAAAATGAAGAGCTACAATACCAGGTCAGGTGTATAAATTACAAATTGTGGACATAAAACAGTCATTTTGCAAGACCAGAAAAGACACATTTACATATTAGAATGGCTCCCAGTGGGGAGAAAGGTAGAGGGCTGAGGATAAAAGGAAAGAATGAATAAACAAGAAATGGACCTTGGGAGGAATAAGGGCCTCAAAGGCCATGCTGAAGGTCTGTTCTATTAAATATAAGCAAAGGGCAGCCCCCTTTGGTGTGGATTGGGGTCTAGTCACAGGTATTTAAAATGAAAATTATCCAGGTAATTCTAACATGTAACCAGGATTGAGAGTGAGTGAGTGACTGTCATTGTGGACCTCAAACCTTATGCCACCCCACAACTTATTTTTTTAATTAATTTTAGGGGGGGTGACATTGATAAATCAGGGTACATATGTTCAGAGAAAATATCTCTACGTTATTTTGACATTTGATTATGCTGCATTCCCATCATCCAAAGCACCCCACAACTTATTAAGAAGGGCCCAGGGAATCCATCTCCCTGCTTCCTCCATTTCACAAATGTGGAGTCTGAGGTACATGGAGAGGAAGAGCCCATCCCGGGTGACAGGGCCTAGGAAAACCAGGCCCGAAGTCTTGCTTGCGTAGGTGGTGTGACTGAACAGCGAGCAAGAGAGATTGGTCCGAGAGGTCCAGAGGCTCAAACTCTGATGCCCCCAGGGCCAGGTGGGGAAGTGACCGCACAATGCCTTTTTGAAGGGCAGTCACTTCTTAGGCTACTGTGACCTTGTAGGACTTTGGGCCCACAATGCTAAATGTTTTTGAATCTTGAAGCTACGTAACTCACTCAGAACATTTAAAAATATTGTGTGAGCCAAGCAAAATCAAGGTCATAGTTAATAGTGATCAAGATCTTAACTGCGGCCCTGGCCGATTGGCTCAGTGGTAGAGCGTTGGCCTGGCGTGCAGAGGTCCGGGGTTCGATTCCCGGCCAGGGCACATAGGAGAAGCGCCCATCTGCTTCTCCACCCCTCCCCCTCTCCTTCCTCTCTGTCTTTCTCTTCCCCTCCCGCAGCCGAGGCTCCATTGGAGCAAAGATGGCCCGGGTGCTGGGGATGGCTCCTTGGCCTCTGCCCCGGGCGGGCGCTAGAGTGGCTCTGGTTGCAACAGAGCGACACCCCCAGAGGGGCAGAGCATCGCCCCCTGGTGGGCAGAGCATCGCCCCTGGTGGGCGTGCCGGGTGGATCCCGGTCAGGCGCATGCGGGAGTCTGTCTGACTGTCTCTCCCCATTTCCAGCTTCAAAAAAAAATACAAAAAAAAAAAATCTTAACTGCACTGGGGCTTTGCTGAGCCCCTATTTTGACCTCACTTAACCTATAGTGGGTTGAATGTGGCCCGCCCCCACTACCACCACCAAAAGAGACATCCTTGTAGAACCTGTGGATGTGACCTTATTTGAAAAAAGGGTTTTTGCAGATGTGGTTAAGTTAAGGATCTTGAGATCATTCTGGTTTATATGGGTGGGACCTAAATCTAGTGACAGTGTCCTTATAAGACAGGGTCCCCAAACTTTTTACACAGGGGGCCAGTTCACTGTCCCTGAGACCGTTGGAGGGCTGGGCTATAAAAAAAACTATGAACAAATTCCTATGCACACTGCACATATCTTATTTTAAAGTAAAAAACAAAATGGGAACAAATACAATATTTAAAATAAAGAACAAATAAATTTAAATCAACAAACTGACCAGTATTTCAATGGGAACTATGGGCCTGCTTTTGGCTAATGAGATGGTCAATGTGCTCCTCTCACTGACCACCAATGAAAGAGGTGCCCCTTCCGGAAGTGCAGCGGGGGCCAGATAAATGGCCTCAGGGGCCGCATGCGGCCCATGGGTTGTAGTTTGGGGACCCCTGTTATAAGAGAAAAGCAGAGGGAGACTTGAGACACACGGAAGACTGTGGAGATGAGGTGGAGATTGGAGTGATGAGACAGGAGCCACACACCCTGGCACCACCAGGAGCTGGGAGAGGCAAGGAAGGTTCTCCCCCAGGCTTCAGGGGGAGCACGGCCCTGCTGACACTGATTTCAGACTTTGGCTTCCAGAACCGGGAAAGGATACATTTCTGCTATTTTAAGCATCCAAGTTTGTGGCAATTTCTTACAGCAGCTAGCCACAGGAAATGAATACAGTCCTCCGAGCAGCCCTTTTAGGATGCACCATCCTCATCCCATTTTACAGCTGGAGGACTGAGGAACAGGGGCAGGAAGACACCAACCAGGTCACAAAGTAAGAAAAGGGTAGAGCTTGAGTTTGAACCCAGGCACTTGGCTCAGGAGCCTCTGCACATGATCATCATGCCACAGCCTCCTGCATAGTGGGGCAGGGCCCCTCCACTTCAGCGCCTGAGGGACCACATGTCTGAACAGACAAGCATCAACCTTTGTCTTCCTGGGCAGTCAGTCACCTTGACTAGGGCCAAACCCCAAAAAGGGGACTCTGAGGAAGTAGCAAATGGGGTCCTGGCATCTGGTCTGGGGAGGTAGGAACAGCTCAGAGCCTTTTTCTGGAAGATCAGAGGCATCTATAGAAGTTTGGGGTCTCCTGGGTTTAACAAAATTAAACTTGGTCTTTCTTCCTCCCTCTCTTCTCTATTCCTTTATCTCTGACTTTCTCTGTCCCTATCTCTCTCATTTTATTGTTTAATCTTATTTAGTATTTGAACATATAACCCAAGCACATAGCAAAAATATATAAGATTCCAAGGGAGAAATGCAAAGTTCACTTCCCTCCGTATTTCAGCCTCTCCAATATCTCCCCAGAGGCAGCCAGGAGTACCAGCTCCTTGTATCTCCTGGAAATGCACGCTGTACCAGGAAACACCCACAGGCATACACAGATACATGTCCTATTATGCACAACTCTTAGCATTGTACACCTCCTTCTATGCCTTGCTTTTTTTCTACCTAACATTGTATCTTGATGGTTGGCCTTGACAGTTACATAAAAAGCAACCTGTTAATGGCTGGGTACTATTCCATGGAGCATATGAAAACATGATAGATTAATACCATGCTTTATTGAACGTCCCTGTTGATGGCCGTTCAGGAAGCTGACAGTGGTTTGCTGTTCCAATCGATGCCATGGCAGAGATCTGCACAAACTTTACATTTGACACATGGGCACATTTCTCCTGTATGCATACGCCTTGCCTCCGGCCCCCCTGCTACAGGTCTCCCACCTGCCCTCTGTCCCAGGGAATGCTTTCTGGGTATCTCTGACCCTCTGATTTGGCTCTGGTCAACATCACCCCAATGTCTGTAAGTCTCTCTGTCTCTATGCTTCAACCTTTCTAGATCTCTCTACCTCTCCTCTCTCTGTATCTTTGTTTCTCTGTTGCTTTGTCTCCCACCCACTCTCCTTCCCTCCTTCCTCCTCCTCTTCCTCTCCTTCTGCTCTTTTTCATTTCCTTCTTTCTACCCCAACTCATTCCTGCCGCTCTGTTGCCCCCTGCAGGGTGAAGCTGGCTCATAGCATCTCCAACCCCCACTGTGTGGTTTATATTGGGGGAGACAACACCCAACCCAGCCCGCCTTTCTCCCACCTTTAGCCGCCTCCTGATCTGGTGCAGCTTTTCCACGCCACAGTCCTGGCTCCTCTAAGCCACTGTGCCTGCCCTCCCGGTCCCTCCTTCCCTTCCTGTCAGCGGGGTTAGGCCTTAGGATGCACTGACACTCCTGGGTCTGATACAGTCTAGGCAGCAGGAATGGTAAGAACTAGACTTGGGTGTGTTGGATGTGGTTCCTTGTCGAGACAGACCCTTGTCCTCCTGCCGGGAGCCAGGCCTTCCTGCCCTCTCTGTCAGCAATGACAGCAATCAGTTTGTGTCAGTCCTGAGTTAGGGACAAATAATAAATAAGTGTACCCAAGGCCCTGCCCTGGTGAGGCTGACATTCTCATGGGGTGACACGGTTCATGACCAAGTGAACATAATCACATACTCATAGGTATTTATAAATCATACTAAGTTCAAGAAAGAAAGAACAGGGTGTGGCAATAGAAAATAGCAGGGGAAGGCCTAGATTGCTGTTGATGTACCAACAGGGAACAATCATCAAGATACCTTGTTAGGTAGAAAAAAGCCAGGAGGAGGTGTGCATTATGAATGGTGATATTTGAATGAAGATGAAAGCCGCTATGGAGTGTAAAGCCTTTCAGGCATCTAAGGCAGCATATGCAAAGGCCCTGAGGTGGAAGTAATTTTTAGATCAAGGACCAGCAGAACTGTGGGACACCATGGGTACAGAGGAGAATGGCACTGTCTTATGGATGAGAAACGAAGGCTTGGAAAGGGAAGTCCTTTGCCTAAGGACATGCAAAGTCAAGATGGAGACTGTTGCTCAGGCAGCCTTATGCTCTTAACCAGTGGTCCCCAACCCCCGGGCCGCAGACCTGTAGTGGTCCGTGGACCATTTGGTACCGGTCCGCAGAGAAAGAAAAAATAACTTACATTATTTCCGTTTTATTTATATTTAAGTCTGAACGATGTCTTATTTTTTAAAAATGACCAGATTCCCTCTGTTACATCTGTCTAAGACTCACTCTTGACGCTTGTCTCGGTCACGTGATACATTTATCCATCCCACCCTAAAGGCTGGTCCGTGAAAATATTTTCTGACATTAAACCGGTCCATGGCCCAAAAAAGGTTGGGGACCACACTGCTCTTAACCATAGGACAGTGGTTCTTAGTGAGGGATCCCAGATCAGCAGCATCAGCAAAACCTCCTGGGCCCCAACCCAGAACTACAAAGTCAGAAACTGATAGTGGGGGTGTGGAGCCCAGCAGTCGGTGTTCAACAGCTCTTTCAGAAGATTCTGACTTGCAGTCAAATTTGAGAACCACTGAGCCAGGTTTCCTGGCCTCCCCAAGCTTTGCTCTTGTCCTCTGAGGGATCCCTGTCCATTGTGAGTTGAATGGTGCTCCCCACAAAGATATGTCTATAGCCCAATCCCAAGAACCTGTGAATGCTACCTACCTCCTATGGGAAAAAGGTCTCTAGATATAAATAGGTTGGGGAACTTGAAGTGAAGAGGTCATCTTGGATTACCTGGGTGGGCCCTAAATTCAGTGACAAGTATCTATATGAGTGAGGCAGAGGGAAATTAGAGAGCAAGGAGTCAATGCAACCTCAGAGGCGGAGAAGGGAGTGATGTGGCCACAGCCGAGAAGTGCTGGCAGCCACCGGAAGCTGGAGTTAAAGAGGAAGAATTCTCCCCCAGAGCCTTCAGAGGGAGTGTAGCCCTGCTAACACCTTGATTTTGGGCTTAGCATGATTTCCCACCCGCAACAAGAGATGGAGCCCACCAGCTTTGCTGTCACAGTGCTTGGCAGGAGCTCTGAGTCTTCTTAGGAAAGGAGTTTGGAGCTGCTGGAATGTAAAGAAAGGGGTGGGAAAGTGTCTGAGTGGATCGGAACCAACTTAATGACTTAGAAATTGGGCTGCAAATTAGAATGGTACCTGAGGCCACTGGGAAGCCAGAGGGGTTTAAGGAGAGGAGCCATGGCCAGATGGCTGGTGGGAAGCGTTATCCTGAATGCCAGATACTAACATAAGGGGCTTGGACCTTCACGTTGGCCGTCACCTTCCCTGCCGATGCAGACTCTGGGGCCAAACTGCCAGGGTTCAAATGCCAGCTCTGTCACTTCCTGGCTGTGTGACCTTGGGCAAGTCAGTTCACTTCTCCGTGCTTCAGTTTCCTCATCTGTAAAGTGGGTTTAATGATAACACCTCCCTTAGTGGGTCCATTGGGTTTACACACGCAGAGCAGATAAAGCAGTGCCCGGCACGCACTCAGCATTCCAACATAGCTATTCCAGGCCGACCGTTTAACTGCACTTTGTTTCTGTGCTTCACAGATGTTGTGTTTTTTAGAGACTGAAAGCAAGACCCTCCACCAGCAAAAAGATCACAACTGGCTTTATGCCTATTGTTGTTTTTATTACATCATTCAGCTCCTCAGCTGTCCATGTGGGGATGCCTCCAAATTTGTGTCTCAGCCCTGACCCATCTCAGCTCCAGCCTTGAACGTCCAGCCGCCCGCTGAGCCGCCCCCTGGCATCTCCCCTGTGGATGTGTAGGACTTCACACATCTGCAATGGAATTCTTGATTTGCTGCCCCTGCCCCATCCGGTCTGGCCTCTGTCTTTCCCTCTCAGCAGACGGTGCCACCTTCTGCCTGTTGCTTAAGTCCTCAAGGCCAGTCAAACCAGCTCCTCTTCTCTGTCGTCACAGCCTTCACTTCCGAGGCACTTAGTCCTGTTTGTAAATTAGTTCCTCTTGACTTGGTGAGGTCCATCTCCCCCACTCCTGTGTGGCCAGAAGCCCCATGGGGACAGGCATCTGTCTGTGAATGCTTAATAAGTATTTGTTATAAGAATAAAAGGTAGGAAGGGCAATAGAAAACTCGGAATCCTGTTTCCTTTATAAAAATTATTATATATTTTTGGAAAGAGGAATTACACCTAAATGGTCCAAAATCCAAAAGGTACAAAACACACAGCCAGAAGTCATTGTTCCCCCTGTGTGTCCTGGTCACTACCAGGTCACTACCCAGTCTTTCTGGGGTTTCCTTCCAGGGGAGTCTGACAGATAACTTGTTTTATTTCTTCACACGAACAGTAGCACTTAAGGCCCACTGTTTTATATCTTGCTTTTTTCACTTAATAGACTTGTAGATACTTCCTTTTTAGAATGTACAGAGTAGTTGCAGTCTTTCATTTCATTCCTCATTCAAAGTATAATTTACTTACAATAAATACACTCATATTAAATGGACAGTCTGATAAGTTTTGACAAATGTCTACACCTGTATGTATAACAACTACCATAATTAAGACAGAACCTTTCATCACCCCAAGAAGTACACATCCCATGTGTCTTTGCAGCTCATCCCCCCAGCCCAGGCTACTCTCAACCTGCTCTCTTTGATTCTAGATTACTGTTGCCTTTTCCAGAATTTGATATAAATGGAATCACACAGTCTGTGCTCTTTTTTTTTTTTTTTTTGCATGGCCTTTGTCACTCTGCACAATTTGTGTTTTGCCCACGTGGTTGCATGATTTGGTACTTCAGGCTTTCTTCTTACTCATTGTATTTTATGCTATAGATGAATGTCGGCTATGTTATCCATTCACTTTTTTTTAAAGCAAAAGACAGACAGAGAGGGACAATTAGGACAGACAGACAGGAAGGGAGAGAGATGAGAAGTGTCAATTCTTCATTACGGCACCTTAGTTGTTCATTGATTGATTTCTCATATGTGCCTTGACCAAGGGGACTCCAGCCGAGCCAGTGACTCCTTGCTCAAGCCAGCGACCTTGGGCTCAAGCCAGAAACCATGGGGTCATGTCTGATGCCACGCTCAAGCTGGTGACCTCACGCTCAAGCTGGTGAGCTTGCACTCGAGCTGGCAACCTCAGGGTTTCAAAGTTGGGTTCTCTGCATCCCAGGCCAACACTATCTGCTGTGCCACTGCCTGGTCAGGCTCCATTCACCTGTATATGGACATGTATGTTGTCCTGATTTGGAGCTACAGTTGACCCTTGAACAATGTAGGGATGAGGGGTACCCCCTTCCCCCTGCACAGTCAAAAATCCACATATTATCTTTGACTCCCCCCAAATTGAACTGCTCTAGCCTACTGTTGACCGATAACATAAATAGTCGATTAACATGTAATTTGTATGTGATATATACTATATACTATAGTAAGCTAGAGAAAAGAAAATGTTATTAAGAATACCATAAGGAAGAGAGAATACATTGCCAGTATTGATAGAAAAAGCCCTACTTATAAGCGGACCCATGCAGTTCAAATTCGTGGTGTTTAAGGGTCAACTGTATTTTGAGAAAGTGTTGTGTGCAGGCCTTTGTGGAGACAGCCTGTAGCTCCAGGAGGGGGATCACCTGGTTGTGGGAGGATAGTCAGTTTTATAAGAAATTGTCAAATTGTTTCCCAAAGTGGTCGTGCTATCACTCATGTTCTTTAACTTTTCATGTCATATAGAGGATGGCTTTGGGGGAAGGGTGCCGTGTTGGTCAGCCAGGCCTTGGCATCTTTGGAAAGGGGACCTTTGAGATGTAGTGTTGAAAACCAGTGGGCTTTGCAGGGCCTGGCTGGGCTCCTGGATCCCTCAGATTTAGGTAAAAATGCTTCTCATAGTAGGAATGTGGGAGTGTGGTGCTTCTTAAACTTGAGATTCTGGGGGTCAGAGGGACCGAATCAGACTCCTGGGAGGAGGGCTTGAAAATAGATATTTTAAATAATATGTATTATTTAAATAATATGTATTCATCCTCCCTGGGTGAATCTGATATGCCTTAATGTTTAGGAATCTCTGAGTATGATGATACAGGTGAGAAGGCCGGGCATTCCAGGTGGAAAGAACTTCATGAGCAAAATCCCTGAGATGGGAGAGAACAGTCACAGAGGCAGAACCAGGAATCCAGGGCCTCGGATGCCAGCTGAACAGCTGGGACTTGCTGAGGACACTGGGGAGCCATGGTGGGTTTAAGTGGGGGAGTGAGTGGTTGGGTTTGGGTTTCCTAGGATCCCCTTGGCTGCGGGGTGTGTGTGTGTGTGTGTGTGTGTGTGTGTCCACTGGGAAGGAGGGGCAATGTGGGAACCATGGCAGGCAGGGGGCAGGCAGAGGAGGGCGCTGATTTCTAGTCTGCAGACTCTCCCCTCCCCTTCCTTATTTTAGGTGTCTGGCTCCGAGCCACTCTCCGCCCTGGATTCTGACCTGGGGTGACTCTGACTCCACTACACAGGACACACTCTTGTTCTGGCTCTGCCCCTTCTTCCTCCTGCTCCTTCCCCAGTGAGGACAGGTGGCCGGAGTTGGGGGTTTGTGTGTTTGTGATGGCCAGGGGAGTGTCTCTGGTTGTGGTTGTTTGGGTTGTCATGGGCTCCTCAACTGGAAACTCCAGGTGCAGCGGTGTTAGGCTCTGGTATGCATTAGTTGGCTTGCCCCCTCCCATGGGTCTTCCCCGCCCTCCAGGACCCTGGCTAATTCCCAACATTCCCAGGACAGGTCACTTCACCTCTCGGCCCCTGGTCTGTGAATGGGGGTACCATTACCAGTTTCTGCCTTCTGGGTTTGTTGAGAGGTTCAGTGAGTTAAAGACAGACAATAACTATTACCATTATCTCCTGTCTGCTTCTGTGGGACCCAGTGTTTTTCTTTTTTGAGTGTGATTTCAATTTGTTTCCCTGTACATCTCATCTGAGGCTCTGTGTATCCAATTCACCACATACCAGCTGTGTTATGCGACCTTGGGTGAGTTACTAGACCACACTGTGCCTCAGTTTCCTCATCTGCAAAATGGGTTTAACAATAGTATCTATTTCCTAGGGATGCAGAAATTGAATTAATTACCCTACTATAAGAGCCTAGAACAATGCCAGGCACACAGGTGGCCCTCAGTTATCGGTTGTTCTCACTGGAGTGTGAGGTCAACTCCCAGTGTCTGCAGTATGTGTCTCCCCTCAAATCTGGGGCAAGCCTGACCAGGCAGTGGTGCCGTGGATAGAGTGTCGGACTGGGATGCAGAAGACCCAGGTTCATGACCCCGAAGTTGCCAGCTTGAGCACAGGCTCATCTGGCTTGAGCAAAAAGCTCACCAGCTTGGACCCAAGATCGCTGGCTCGAGCAAGGGCTTACTTGGTCTGCTGAGGGCCCACGGTCAAGGCACATATGAGAAAGCAATCAATGAACAACTAAGGTGTCACACCGAAAAACTGATGATGATGCTTCTCATCTCTCTCCGTTCCTATCTGTCCCTATCTTTGACTCTCTGTCTCTGTTAAAAAAATATATATAAAAAATCTGGGGCAGGAAGCACCCATGGAAGTTGTTATGCCTGGGGCTATAAGAGACCAGGCCTGTGAGGGTGGCCTCTGTTTCCTCATCTGTGAAATGGGGATAACAACAGTATCCCACACAGGGGTGGTGCACAGGGGAGATGGGGCTGGAGCACATCAGGCGGCACACAGCTCCACACATGCGTTGGTGTTTGCTGTTACCTTTCCTTTATAACAGCAGCACCTCCCTCTTATGGTCTTGGAAGATAAATGAACTTGTAAGCACTTAGACCAGTGCCTAGCAAGCAGAAAGTACTCGCTGGTGGCTGTTCCTGGTAATTTGCAGACAGACTGTGTCTGTGCTTACCTGGTGTGGGATGTGGTGTGGGCAGGATGTGGTGTGGGTATCTGGCCCTACAGGTTTCTCAGCCACCCCATTTCCTCCGCACCCCGACCTTCTGTCCCCACCATTGCCCCATCCCTCACTCCAAACTCCCCATGACCACAGAGGGAGGAGGCTTTGGCAGTCTGTGTTGCCTGCCTCAGCCCTAGGAAAGGGCACTCCCCAAACCCAGGTGGGGTTGCTGCTGTCTCAGTGTCCCCCAGGGGCCCCATCTTGGTGACTCTCCATCTCTGGTTCCAGGTCTCTCTCTGCCCTCCACCACCCACCTTGGTTTCCAGATAAGAAGTGTCAGGGTCCCAAGGGGGTGTTCCAGATGAGCACAGAGGAGGAAGTAGCAGAAGCAGGACCTCCCGCCACCCCCCCCTTTGCTGAGAGGAGAAGCAGAAAGAGGGGGAGTCCTCATTAATTAACCTCCTGCTATGCCAGATCTTAATGAGCTAGACAGGCCTCATTGGAGAGCCAGGAACCCTGGCATTAGCTCATTTGTCACACCCCAATTCCAGGGCCGATGTCTGGGTCCTCAGCTGGCAGGGCATGGGGAAATTGGAGCAGGACGGTTGGGAAACTGAGGAAAAGCTGAGACCTGCCTCCTGCTTTCTGAGACAAGGAGGGGCTGAGAGGCTGGGCTCCTGGGTCTCAGGGAGAAGGGGCTGAGGGCTTGGACTCCCGGGTCTCAGTGAGAAGGGGCTGAGGGCTTGGACTCCCGTTCCAAAGGAGGGGCTGATGGAGGGAGGTGGGCCTGGGGGCCCAGATCCTTTCCCCAACACGCCCCTTTCTAAACACCAGTTGGAGCGCCCCGCCCCCCTCCTGCCCCAGTTAACCCAAGTCCTGCGGAGGAGCCAAAACAGTCGCCCAGACCCGACCGATGGAGGAGGTGCAGGACCGACACGAGCTCCGCACTGGCGGGATGGAGGCCAAGGAGCCCGCGTGCCCCCAGGAGCCGTCCCTGCCGCCTCCACCTCCATCGCCGCCTTCGCCGCCGTCGCCCGCGGTCCCCGAGAGCCCCGCGCTGTCCTCGCAGGAGCAGCCGTCCGAGGCCCACGCGCGGCAGCTGCTGCTGGAGGAGTGGGGCACGCCGAGCAGGGGGAGCCTGGAGCTGCCGCCGGGACTGACCTGGAAGCTGCTCTTCCTGCGGCGGCCGCTCTACCGCAACCTGCTGCGCTCGCCCAACCCCGAGGGTGCGGACGCGGCTCGGCCTCGGCCGGGCGGGAGCTGGAGAGGCCGGCTGCCACCGGCTCTATCTTCCCCTCCAGTTGCTTCCCGTCTGTCTAGTCTTCTTGTCCTCTGTTTCCGAGACACTCTCTCTCTTTCTGTGTCATGTGTCTCTCTGTCGTTCCGTGTCTCTTTGTCATTCTGGATCACCCTTCTTCTCTCTCCCTTCCTTTCTCCTCTTATATTCTTTCAAAAAAACCCCAAAACTTTTTATTGATTGATTATTTTAGAGAGAGAGAGGAGGGGGGAGAGAGAGAGAGAGAGAGAGAGAAAGAGAAAGAGAAACATCTATTGTTGTTGTTCCACTTATTTATGCATTCATGTAGATTCTTGTATGCGTCCTGAACAACCCACAACCTTGACAAATTGGGAAAACGTTCTAACCAACTCAGCTACTCGGCCAGAACCCTCCTCTTATATTCTAAGTCTCTTTTTCTTGGTGCATCTCTGTCCCTCTGTCTCACTAGAATGAGCATCGTCCCTCTCCCCCGGGACATTCTCAGGGCTCTCCCTGGGCCCTGACTCACTCATCCCTGCCAAGCTGGTCTGGCCTGATGGGTGGTGCAAGCTTCCTGCCCTTCCAGAGGAGCCCTGGGGGCAGGGGTGGGCAGAGTGTGGAGAGGGACAGCTTCAGCAGGCCTGAGGCTCTATCACCTGCCCTTTCAGGCATCAACATTTATGAGCCAGCACCCCCTACAGGTCCCACGCAGCAGCCCCTGGAGACTCTGGGTGAGTGCCTGGTGGCTGGGCTCCAGGGCAGGGAGTGGTCCTGGCGACCAGGCACTTCTGACCTGTTTTGCTCCTCCACCTGGCAGGCAACTTCCATGGCTGGTACATTAGAACTGAGAAGCTGCAGCACAACCGCAGGTGAGTGGCCAGGACACGGTGGTCTGTGTTTGAGTCCCTCTTCCAGCCTTCCTTGCTGTGGGACCTGGAGAAAATGACTTTGCCTCTCTGGGCCTCAGTTTCTTGCTCTGTAAACACAGAGTTAGTCACCAGAGAGGATGCCCGTAAAGCACAGAGCACAGGCTCTGGTCAAGTCTGGCTTACACATAGTAAGTGTTCAATGAGTGGCCGCTGTCATTGTTCCTCTTCTGAGCCTCTTTCCTCGGGAAGCAGAGAGTCCCAGGCCTCTGTCTGTGTGAAACTGAGCCCTGCTTCTGGACGGCGGGTGCGATGGTGTAACTCGGGGCTCAGTCACAGACGCCCAGGGTTGGGATTGCGGCTCTGCCACTTCTCTGCTGCTTGACCTTAGGCAAGTCAATTCCCTTTTTAGCCTCAGTTTCCCCATCTGCAACACAGGGTTCAGAAAGCATCATCCTCCGAGGGGTTGGTGGGAACTGAGACTGTAAGATGCTGAGTGAGTGCTCAGCGCCCATACATGAGCACCCTCAGTACGAGGATGCTGTGATCAGTGTCCTGCTCCCTGGGATCAGGCTGACCTGGGAAATGCCCAAGAATGCAGCAGGTCCCAGAGCCCGCCTCCCCTGTGCCCTGTCTCCCAGCTGGACGGTGAAGCATCAGTGTGTGGACCTGCTGGCTGAGGGCCTGTGGGAGGAGCTGCTTGATGATGAGCAGCCAGACATCACGGTCATGGACTGGTACGTGCCTCTGCTCCGCCAGGTTACACACAGGGGCTCCGCAAAGCGCAAGCCTCGCCCCGTTCTCCTCTTTGTTCTGAGCTCCCCACCAGCCCCCCCTGCCCCTCGGGACCCACCCCTGCCCACCTCTCTGGCCTTATCTCTCTGACACTGAGTTTTTGAAATGTGTCCGTACCAAGGCTGTTCCTTCCTCCTTTGATGCTTGTCTTTTTCAAGACAAAGTCCTCCTTATCCTTCAGGGCTCAGCTCCACATGGCTCCACCAGGAAGCCTTCCCTGACCAGCCCCAGCTGGGCCAGATCATTATGCTCCCGTGTCCCAGACCTTCCCCATCCCGGCCCTGACCATTCCTGGTTGTCGCTGTGCTGCCGTGTGAAAGGTCTCTTCCCTCACTGGACTGTGACTCCCATGAGGGCAGGGCGTGGGGCTGTCTGGGTCACTGCTGTGTTGCCAGCACCACCCAGCCCAGGTGCACAGAGTGGGTGCCAGTGAGTGTGTGTTTAATGGTGACTGGGGCCAGAGCTTGGGGTTGGGACGTTGGAGCTGCAGTGGCAGCTGAAGGCCTGGACCCCACCCCCAGGTATGAGGACAGTAGGCTGGACGTGTGTGTCTATGAGCTGCATGTCTGGCTGCTGGCAGCTGACCGCCACACCGTCATTGCGCAGCACCATGTGGCCCCCCGGACCTCTGCGAGGGGCCCTCCTGGCCGATGGATCCAGGTGAGACTGCCTACCGCTGCTGCCACCTCTGACATGTCCTAAGGCCTCACAGAGGGAGGAGAGGAGAACAGGGTTCATGGGTCCGCATTAAGGACTTCTCTCTGACCCCGGTGCTGCCACAGGTGTCCCATGTATTCCGGCAGTATGGTCCTGGTGTGCGCTTTGTGCATTTCCTGCACAAGACGAAGAACCGGACAGAACCTGGTGGGCTGCGGCGAACAAGAGTGACCGACTCCTCCGTGTCTGTGCAGTTCAGGGAGTGACTGGCTGGCTCCAGGCCTGTTCTGGCCCCTTGTCTCTTCCCCCTTGACACCTCCCACACCCTTAGCACCTCCCGGACCCCTTAGCACTTCTGTGACTTCAGCACCTCCTTGGCCCTTAGCTGTCCCTAACCTTTAGCCCCTCATTGACCCTTTAGCACTGCCATGTTCTCTTAGTACCTCCCTGATGCTCAGAACCACCCTGATCCCTTAATACCTTCAGGACTCCTCAGCTTCTCTCTGACCACTTACCACCTCCTAGGCCCCTTGATCCTGCCTGGTCCTTGGCTTCTCATTTGACAACTTCACCCACCCTTAAGTGGCTGACTCTTTGGTATTTCCCTTGCATGCTCTGGGCTCCATGAGGGCAGGGGCCACTTCTTTCTGAGTCAGTGCTTGACAGATGGTAGGTGCACAATAAATCTTTGAAGACTAAATGAATAAATACATGTGCCCAAGAGTGCTATTTCTCTGCTCTTTGCTCCTTAGAACTTCACTGAGTTCTTACTTCACTCACGCCCCCCTCCGCATTTATGATCCTCCAGCACCTCACAACTCCTTGACCTTCTGCACCTCCCTTGACCTCTGATCTGTTTACATATCCCCAATTTATGGTCTCTTAGCATCATCACCTACCCCTTTACCCATATATATTTTAAAATATATGTCCTTTTTTCCCCCCCGAAGTTCGAAGTGTGGAGGCAGTCAGACAGACTCCCGCATGCGCCTGACCAGGATCCACCCGGCATGCCCACCAGGGGGCGATGCTCTGCCCATCTTGGGCACTGCTCTGTAGCAGTCCGAGCCATTCCAGCACCTAAGGTGGAGGCCATGGAGCCATCCTCAGCGCCCGGGCCAACTTTGCTCCAATGGAGCCTTGGCTGCGGGAGGGGAAGAGAGAGACAGAGAGGAGAGGGGGAAAGGTGGAGAAGCAGATGGGTGCTTCTCCTGTATGCCCTGATGGGGAATTGAACCTGAGACTTCCATACACCAGGCCAACGCCCTACCACTGCGCCAACTGACCAGGGCCTAAGTCCTTTATATTTTAAGATTTTTATTTACTGATTTTTAGAGCAGAGAGAGACAGAGGGGTGCAGGGAGGAGCGGGAATCATCAACGTGTAATTGCTTCTCAGGTGTGCCTTGACTGGGCAAGCCTACAGTTTTGAATTGGCAACCTCAGCATTCCAGGTCGGCACTTTATTCACTGCTCCACCATAGGTCAGGCCTCATATTTTTTTTTATTTTCTAAGTGAGAGAGGGAAACAGAGAGAAGGACAGACAGGGACAGACAGATAGGAAGGGAGAGAGATGAGATGCATCAACTCATAGTTGCAGCACCTTAGTTGTTCATTGATTGCTTTCTCATATGTGCCTTGACCGGAGGGCTCCAGCTGATCCAGAGACCTCTTATTCAAGCCAGTGACCTTGGGCTTCGAGCCAGCGACCTCTGGGCTCAAGCCAGTGACTATGGGGTCATGTCCATGATCCCATGCTCAAGCCAGTGACCCCATGCTCAAGTTGGTAAGCCGGCTGTCAAGCTGGATGGGCTCCCACTCATGATGGTGTCCTTGGAGCTTTGAACCTAGTTCCTTAGCATCCAGGTCAATGCTCTATCCACTGTGCCACCACCTGGTCAGGCCTTTTTTTTTTAAATGAGAGAGAGAGAGTGACAGGGATAGACAGACAGGAAGGAAGAGAGATGAGAAGAATCAACTCATTGTGGCACCTTAGTTGTTCGTTGATTGCTTTCTCATATCTGCTTTGACCGGGGTGGGGGAGGGGGGCTACAGCTGAGCCAGTGACCTCTTCCTTAAGATGGTGACCTTGGGCTTCAAGCCAGCAACTATGGGGCCATGTCTATGGTCCCACACTCAAGCCAGTGACCCTGTGCTCAAGCTAGTGAACTCGTGCTCAAACTGGATGAGCCCACGCTCAAGCAGTGCCTCGGGGTTTTGAACCTGGGTCTTGGTGTCCCAGGTCGACGCTCTATCCACTGATCATTCCTTGGGCAGGCAGGCCGCTTTTTCTTAATTCTCAGAATTTCTTTGAATTCCCCTCATCCTTCCAACTCCAAGTAGTCACCCCCACGGCCTGCTGTCGTCACACCCTCATTTCACGTCCTTACTTCAACACTCTCGTTTCTCTTCTTTAGCTTCTCTTAAGGGCCACAAACCCGGGTATCCATCAAGGGCCCTCGTCCCTGGGGATGAGGGTGGGAATAGGTTGCAATTTGAAATTTGCAGACTTGAACTAAAGGGTCTTCTATGTGTTGGGGAAGAGAGGGTTAAAATATTTAACAACCTGTAAGTCCTAGGCTCTGACCAGATCTCAAAAGAGACCCTGGCCCCAGCCGGGGGAGTTCCTTGAAGGCCTCCTGCTGACTCACCTGAATTCTGAGTCTGGAAGTTACTGGCAGCCAGACAGCTGGTGGCACTCAGGGAAGGGCTATCTACTGGAAAGTTTGGGAAGCATATCAGTGTTTAACTATTGGCCAGCAGTGCTATTACATCCACACAAGTGTCCTGGGGGTGTTAGTCTTTGTGCATCCTTAATCAAAGTCAGTATCTATGTGTGTGTCCCCGTCCACAGCATTGTCACAGGTGTATGGGCTGATCCTAGCATGACGTCGCCGCTGTATCCCCACCCCACCCCCATCCTGTGTGGACTTGGGTCCCAAGCACAAGCGATGGCAGACAGGACTTCATAAAGGCTGTATTGCAGGGAAAGCAGGGCGGTTGCGGTGTCAGGCAGAGAGCTCTCTGTTTGGGACTTGGGGTCTTCAGCAGACCCCGAGGACAAGACCAAGTGAGGGCTCAGCACTCTGGAGCTGCTGCTGAGGGATCTCTAGGGCATCATTAGCACCTGCAACAGAATAAAAAATAAAAAATGATCACCAGGGAGTGCCAGGGGCTCAGAGGTTCTGGAGTGGGGGTTCTAGAAACTTGAGCTGAGGTGGAGGCTGGGCTGGCCTCCAGTTTAAGGAGCTAGGTGTCCTGGCTGGGAGTGTGGGGCTCAGGCCTCTTGGAGCTCTTGGGGGTAGCGGGGTAAGTGAGGTGGTTTTGGAAGGTGCAATGGCCTGATTTAGGTTCCCAGAGTCTGTGAGTTTGGACATGTGAGAGTGCAGGGTGGGCTATGGGCCTCCAAATTGGGTCTGGGGCCCCAGAACCCTACCAGGAGCCCTGGACTGGTTTCTGGGGTGGGGGCTGTCCTAGAGGGTCTAGGTGGGTAGGGAGCGTAAGGACTAGGTAAGGGGTTCTTAGAATTGACCTCGGGTCTTGAGATCTGGGTCAGATTTAGAGTCTGGGAAACCCAGGAGGCTCTGGGATCTGATGATTTGGGGAGGGGAGACCTGCTTTGGGTCTGGGGCATCCAAGATGAGAGGGTTGATGGCTCTCCATCCCCAAGCTAGGCTGACGACCCCTGAGTTAGTGGCCCTTCCTGGACAGAGCAGCTATGGGTGGGTAGGCAGGTGGGGGATTCAGGAAGGTTGGAGGGGGTGCTCCCAGCATGGAGGGAGGGTTCTGTCAGCTACTGAGTCTGGGAATCCCAGAACTGGGTCTGAGAGATCCAAGGGCCATGGCTTAAGGGAGGGGGTGCCCGTGAGAAGGGGGACCTTCAGGACTGGATCTAGAGACTCCCAATTTGGGTCAGGGGCCCAGGTGTCCGGGAAAGCACTGAAGCCGAGGCCAGGACTAGGGCTGGGACCTGGCTGTTGGGTTCAGAGCTCTGGACGATGTGCGCACTGGGGAGAGTGGGGCGCGGGCAGGAGCGCACCTGCAGTAGATGGCCGAGATGGCGTTGGACCAGTGGCCGAAGATGCCCCGGCGGAACTCTTCAAGGCGGGGGTAGGCGCCGGTCTTGAACTTGCGAGTCTTGCCGGCTTTGCCCTGGCGGGACCACACAGTCACCTCACAGCGGGGGGCCACAACGAGTGAAGAGATGACGTTTGACCAGCTAGAGGGCAGGAAGGGCAGGTCGGTGTCTGGCGCTATGGACAGCTCGGCACCTCCACAGCAGTTTTCATAGTAGGGGTCGCTCTTGTCGTAGACCTTGGCGCATGTCAGTGTCCCATCAGGGTTCTTGAGGTCAGTGGGTTTTGGACAGGCACCTTGAATGTAAGGAATGGCCACAAGGGCCAGCAGTAGTGAGCACAGTGAGAACATGGTGAGACTGAGGGGGTGCACCCCTGGTCGCTTTTATGCTCCTGACCCGTGGGAAAGGAGAAGCTGTGAGATTAGGACTCGGGGAGGAAAAGGAGGGTGCCTCCTTCCCCAGAAGCTGGGAGACCTTCTTAACACAGGTCACAAACCCCAAATCGAAAAATACAAAATGGACATATTTGTATAAAATGTAGCAGCTTCAGATTTTATGTGCAAGAGACATTATAAAGAAAGTCAATATAAACAGGACTGCGGACCAGTCACTTCCAACACAGAAGGTAACGGGGTTAATGAGTATATAGGTAGGAGGAGCTCTTAAAAATTGACAAGGAATGGAACAACCCCTCACCCCTTCAACATGAGGAGAAGCTGAGGGAAGGGAAAGGGAAGAAAGGCTGGGCTTTCAGGCTGGGCAGGTCCCAAGACCTTGGGAAAGTAGAAGCTGGAGATAAGGAGGGGGAGGCCCTGGATGGGAAAGGGGACAGGAGGAGAGATAGGGAGGAGCTCCCTCCTCTCAGGAATGGGAGAGCTTCCTAACCAAGATCAGAAACTAGAACCTATGAAATAGACATAGACCTATTTGTGTGACACTTAAAGAGCATGGCAAGGCAAAGTGCACAGGCTTGGGGAAAATAGCTATAGAAGAGAAGAGTACTTACAAATTGACGAGAAGATATCAAACACCTCCCTTCAACCACAAGAAGGAAGAGCCTAGGATGGGAGAGACGGAGGGGAGGGTCTGACCACCCACCAGCACTGCCTAGGAGCTAGAAGATTTTCCACGAGGTTGGAAATCATGATCTATCAAATAAATAGGATCTATTGCAATGTATAGACTTTTAAAATCTTTGTATAGTAAAAACAAACAAATAAGCAAAAAAACCCAAAAAAACAACAACAAAAAACAAACAAACAAAAAAACCTGAACAGAAAACCTAATCTGGGGGGAAATAGACAATTCTTGTAACATACAATGAGTGCTAACCTATCAGAAAGCAGAAATGACATAAACCAAAGGAAAAATTAAGGAGCAGGACAGGAAGAGGAAGAAGCCTGGGATCATGGTGGGACAGGGCCCTGGGCAACTGGGAACCTGACCAAGGCCCTTCAGAGGCTTTTGGGCATTCCTGGTCTCCTGCCAGACAAGAACGGGGCCAAGAGTGGGTAAGACTTCCTGACCTGTGATGGTGCAGGTGATAAAGTGTCAAACTGGAATGCTGAGGTCGTCAGTTTGAAACCCTGGGTTTGCCCAGTCAAGGCACATATGACAAGCAACTATTATGAGTTGATGCTTGCAGCTTCTGCCCCCGCCCTTTCCTGTCTCTAAAATCAATAAATAACATCTCAAAGAATAAAAAAAAAAAAGAGTGCATAAACTGTTTAGACAAAATAGTTCAGGTCTCTTGTTCTATGGGTGAGTCCAAGTCTGGTCCTCAGTTTCCTCATCTGTAAAATGGGGATTATTTCTTCTTACACTCTCGGATTGTTCTGAAAAGCGTGAGAGTAGAAAGTTCAAGTGTTGAAGGAACAGACTGGCCCCAGATCCCAGCTCCTCCGTGAGCTTCACACAGGCTTCCACCTCCAGGCCCGGTGGAGACAATGGTGGGGCCCACCTCAGAGCACTGGTGTAAGGAGTAAGTGGGTCAGTCCACCGAACAGCACTCACGGTAGGGCCCTCACTAAGTGCCATAGGAGCAGGTGCCATCGTTACTACTATGAGAGCCCTTAGCATGAGCCCAGCACACAGTAAGGGCGCCATAAATGTAAACCAGCACAACACAGCACAGCAGTGATTTGCTATTATCCACGGTC
The DNA here is from genome assembly GCF_036850765.1 of Saccopteryx bilineata. Classification (NCBI taxonomy): domain Eukaryota; kingdom Metazoa; phylum Chordata; class Mammalia; order Chiroptera; family Emballonuridae; genus Saccopteryx; species Saccopteryx bilineata. Next base: position 45,485,850 of record NC_089498.1, read on the forward strand.
ACTCAGCTCACCCGACTCCCTGCTTGGCCCCTCAGAGGCTATCTGCCACTTTGCCAGGGTAATGCGCTGAGCCAGAGCCCAAGGCTGGAAACACAAAAGTGGGTTCAGATTTTCTTTTCTTTTTTTTTTTTTTTTTTTGTATTTTTCTGAAGCTGGAAACGGGAGGCAGTCAGACAGACTCCCGCATGAGCCCGACCGGGATCCACCCGGCACGCCCACCAGGGGGCGTCGCTTTGTCGCGACCAGAGCCACTCTAGCACCTGAGGCAGAGGCCAAGGAGCCATCTCCAGTGCCCGGGCCATCTTTTGCTCCAATGGAGCCTCGGCTGCGGGAGGGGAAGAGAGAGACAGAGAGGAAGGAGAGGGGAGGGGTGGAGAAGCAGATGGGCGCCTCTCCTGTGTGCCCAGGCCGGGAATCGAATCCGGGACTTCCGCACGCCAGGCCGACGCTCTACCACTGAGCCAACCGGCCAGGGCTGGGTTCAGATTTTCACTCTGTCATCTTACTGAGTGACTTTGCCTGCTGTGCGACCTTGGGCAAGTAAGCTCACCCCTCTGAAGTCCAGTTTCCTCCTATCTTCAATGGGATAATAGAAATAGAATATAAAAATATAAAACTCATTCTATATTATAAAGTATTTTATAGATTATATAATAAAATAATGTACATAGTTGTTATTTATAAATGTAATATAAGTACTTAACATATACAATTGAATAAGACAACAGCAAACATATAAATATATAAAGCACAAAGTATAGCGTCAAGCACATGGTAGGCACTCAATAAATAGAAACTATTGTGACTATTCTTATAAAGATTCTGAGGCCCCAGACCTTGCTCTGGTCCCGCCCCAAACGAGACCTGGATCCTTCTCCCTCCTTTTTTTCCACAACCCCATGAAATCTAATCTCCAGCCGCTAACTTCCCAGGGGACCTCCCTGACCTCAAGGACACAGAACCCCCACCTTCCGGGCTCTGCCAGGGCCCAGACTCAGGGATGGACACAGGGTAAGTGTAGCACGCTTGGACGCAGTCTCCCAGAGCTCCGCCTGCCAGGAGGGCCATGAGCTTCAGACTCAGATGGCAACATGGGGTAGCAAGGAGACCAGAATAGGGAGGCCGATCCAGGGACAAGAACACAGAACCCATTGGGCCAAAGCACACAGCCGGCACCAAAGAGAACCCAGAGAGGTCACAGCACACACACATGGGCAGGGGGAGGGACACTCCTTCACAGGGTCAGCCACTGATGGTCACAGAACCTCACTGGTGATTATATGCATTGAGTGTAGACACATGCTTGATACACAGTCCCAGACATGCCTCCCCAACAGACACCCACTCACCATCCCCAACAAGCCCCACACCCACCCCACACATCCCACCTTACACCCCACACATCTCAAACTTGAAAAACACACTAACATGTCTGCGTGGCGACATACACCTCATCTTCATCCAGAAACAATTTCCTCACTGTTTATTAACACAAACCAGACAAGTAGTAGAAAATAAATAACGCCTTATCACACATTTTTTTCTTCCTATGAAAGAAAGCCTGCCCTTGAAGAGTCATGAGCCCTTGAGAAAGTCAGACGGTGAATCAATAATTTGAGCACAATATAAGAAGAGTTACAGCAGAAGCAGTGGTGGGATTCAAATAATTTAACAATTGGTTCTTTGCCCTTAATGACTGTTTTAAGTATAAAAAAAGGTACACGGAAAGGTAGTTTATTATTTCCTGCATTTAATACTTAAATAAGAATAATAAAAGAGGTACAAAAAACTAGATTATGTAATAAAAGAATTTTAAAAAATTTTATTTAGAACACTAACTTTAACAGGGTGACATTGATCAATAAGAATCCATAGGTTGCCCTGGCTGGTTGGCTCAGTGGTAGAGCGTCGGCCCGGCGTGCGGAGGTCCCGGGTTCGATTCCCGGCCAGGGCACATAGGAGAAGCGCCCATCTGTTTCTTCACCCCCACCCCCTCTCCTTCCTCTCTGTCTCTCTCTTCTCCTCCCGCAGCCAAGGCTCCATTGGAGCAAAGATGGCCCGGGGGGCTTGGGATGGCTCCTTGGCCTCTGCCCCAGGCGCTAGAGTGGCTCTGGTCACGGCAGAGCGACACCCCAGAGGGGCAGAGCCTCGCCCCCTGGTGGGCAGAGTGTGGCCCCTGGTGGGCGTACCAGGTGGATCCCGGTCGGGCGCATGTGGGAGTCTGTCTGACTGTCTCTCCCCGTTTCCAGCTTCAGAAAAATACAAAAAAAAAAAAAAAAAATCCTTAGGTTTCAGGTGAACATCTCTACAGCATTTGAACTGTTGATTGTGTTGTGTACCCATCACCCAAAGTCAAATGATTTTCCATCACTTTATATTTGTCCCTCTTTACCCCTTCCTGTTTCCTCACACCTCCTTCCCCTCACCCACATTCCCTTTCCCCTGTTAACCACTTCACTTTTATCTATGTCCATAAGTCTCAGTTTTATATTCTACCTATGTGTGAAATCATACAGTTCTTAGATTTTTCTGATTTACTTATTTCACTCAGTATAATGTTCTCAGGGTCCATTCATGTTGTTGTAAATGTTACTATGTCATCATTTCTTATGGCTGAGTAGTATTCCATTGTATATATTATATTTACCACATCTTTATCCAGTCCTCTATCGAGGGACACTTTGGTTGTTTCCATGTCTTGGCAACTGTGAATAATGCTGCAGTGAACATGGGAGTGCATGTGTCTTTACATACCAATGTTTCTTGGGGGTTTTTTTGTTTGTTTTGTTTTGTTTTTTACAGAGACAGAGAGAGAGTCAGAGAGAGGGATAGATAGGGACAGACAGACAGGAACGGAGAGAGATGAGAAGCATCAATCATTAGTTTTTCGGTGCGACACCTTAGCTGTTCATTGATTGCCTTCTCACATGTGTCTTGACCGTGGGCCTTCAGCAGATCAAGCAACCCCTTGCTTGAGCCAGCAACCTTGGGTCCAAGCTGGTGAGCTTTGCTCAAACCAGATGAGCCCGCGCTCAAGCTGGGTCCTCGGCATCCCAGTCCACTGCGCCATCGCCTGGTCAGGCTGTTTCTTAGTTTTGAGGGTAGATACTCAGTAGAGGGATTGCTGGATTGTATGGTAATTCTGTTCTTAATTTTTTGAGGAACCACCATACTTTCTTCCATAATAGTTGTACTAATTTGCATTCCCACCAGAAGTGAATGAGGGTTCCTTTTCCTCCACAGCCTCTCCAATACTTGTTATTACCTGTCTAGTTGACAGAGGCAGCTTTAATGGCAGGCACTCTGGGCATGTGCTCTGGGCCTTGACTTCTGAAGGGCCCTGCAAAACCCCAACTTTATACATTTTTCTATTGATACCAAGTTTGGTTTCATATGTGCAATTTTAACATTAATAGTACATAATATTTTTTATTTATTTAAAAATATGGTTAACATGTGCTTTTATTTTTCCTGTCTCTCTCTCTTTTTTTAAGGGCCCAATATTTTCTTCTGTGCCCGGGGCCTCAACTGACCTTAATCCACCTCTGCTTGTTGATAATGGCCAATCTAACAGGTGTGAGGTGGTATCTCATTGTAATTTTGATTTGCATTTCTCGAATAGCTAGTGAAAAAGAACATCTTTTCATATATCTGTTGGCCATTTGTATGTCCTCTTGGGAGAAGTGTCTGTTCAGGTCCTCTCCCCGTTTTTTTGTTTGTTTGTTTTTGTTTTTTGACAGAGAGAGTCCGAGAAAGGGAGAGGTAGGGACAGACAGACAGGAAAGGAGAGAGTTGAGAAGCATCAATTCTTCGTTGAAGCTCCTAAGTTGTTCAGTGATTGCTTTCCCATATGTGCCTTGACCAGGGAGCTCCAACAGAGCAAGTGACCCTTTGCTCAAGCCAGCGACCTTGGGCTCAAGTCAGTGACCTTGGCCTTAAGCAAGTGACCATGGGGTCATGTCTATGATCCCATGCTCAAGCCAGCAACCCCTTACTCAAGCTGGTGAGTCCATGCTCAAGTCAGGTGAGCCTGTGCTCAAGCCGGCAACCTCGGGGTTTTGAACCTTTGTCCTCCGTGTCCCAGTCCGATGCTCTATCCACTGCACCACCACCTGGTCAGGCCTTCTTCCCATTTTTAAATTGGATTGTTTTGTTTGTTTGTTGCTGAGCTTTATGAGTGCTTTATTTATTTTGGGTATTAAACCCTTATAGGAACTGTTTTTTGCAAAATCATCTCCCATTTAATTGGCTGCCTATTTGTTTAGTTGACAGTTTCTTTTGCTGTGCAGAAGTTTTTTAGTTTGATGCAGTCCCATTAATTTATTTTTGCCTTTACTTCCCTTACCCTTGGGGTCAAATTCATAAATTGTTCTCTATAGCCAAGGTCCATGAGCTTAGTACCTATGTTTTCTTCTATGTAATTTATAGTTTCAGGTCTTATATTTAGGTCTTTGACCAATTTTTTATTAATTGTTGTTTAGGGAGACAAACTGTAGTATAGTTTCATTCTTTTGCATATGGCTTTCCAATTTTCCCAGCACCATTTATTAAAGAAGCTTTCTTTTCTCCACTGTGTTTTTTTGGCTCCTTTGTTGAAGATGATTTGTCCATATACATGTGGTTTTATTTCTGGGCTCTCTATTCTGTTCCATTGGTCTGTATGTCTGTTTTGTTTGTTTGTTTGTTTTTGCCAATACTATGCTGTTTTGATAATTGTGGCTCAATGGTATAATTTGAAGTGAGGGTAGCGTGATACCTCCAGCTTCATTTTTTCCTCATGATTGCTTTGGTTATTCAGGTTTTTTTTTTTTTGTTTGTTTGTTTTGTATTTTTCTGAAGCTGGAAACGGGGAGAGACAGACAGACTCCCGCATGCGCCCGACCTGGATCCACCTGGCACGCCCACCAGGGGGCGACGCTCTGCCCACCAGGGGGCGATGCTCTGCCCTTCCGGGGCGTCGCTCTTTTGCGACTAGAGCCACTCTAGCGCCTGGGGCAGAGGCCAAGGAGCCATCCCTAGCGCCCAGGCCATCTTTGCTCCAATGGAGCCTCGCTGCGGGAGGGGAAGAGAGAGACAGAGAGGAAGGAGAGGGGGAGGGGTGGAGAAGCAGATGGGTGCTTCTCCTGTGTGCCCTGGCCGGAAATCGAACCCGGGACTTCTGCACGCCAGGCCGATGCTCTACTACTAAGCCAACCGGCCAGGGCGGTTATTCAGTTTTTTTTGTTTGTTTGTTTTGGGGTTTTTTTCTGTATATTTCTGAAGTGAGATGGGGGAAGCAGAGAGACAGAGTCCTGCATGCGCCCAACTGGGATCCACCTGAAAAGCCCACTAGGGGGCAATGCTCTGCCCCTCTGGGCATTGCTTTGTTACAACCAGAGTCATTCTAGCACCTGAGGCAGAGGCCATGGAGCCACCCTCAGCGCCCCGGCCAACTTTGCTCCAGTTGAGCCTTGGCTGCGTGAGGGAAAGTGAGAAATAGAGGAAAAGGAGAGGGGGGAGGGGGAAGAAGCAAATGGGCACTTCTCCTGTGTGCCCTGGCCGGGAATTGAACCCGGAACTACCACATGCCAGGCCGATGCTCCACCACTGAGCCAATCAGCCAGGGTCTTTTTGAGGATTTTTATGGTTCCATACAAACCTGGTAATTTTTTATTCTCTTTCTTTAAAAAATGACATTGGGATTTTGATGGGGATTGCATTAAATTTGTATATTGCTTTGGGTAATATGGCCATTTTAACTATGTTGATATTTCCAATCCCTGAACATGGAATATTCTTCCATTTTATTGTGTCTTTTTCCATTTCTTTCAATCATGTTTTGTAGTTTTCAGTATATAGGTCCTTCACATCCTTTGTTAAGTTTATTCTTAGGTATTTTTTTGTTGTTGCAAATGTAAAAGGAATATTTTTAAATTTTTTTATTTATTTATTTTTTTACAGAGACAGAGAGTGAGTCAGAGAGAGGGATAGACAGGGACAGACAGACAGGAATGGAGAGAGATGAGAAGCATCAATCATTAGTTTTTCATTGCGCGTTGCAACACCTTAGTTGTTCATTGATTGCTTTCTCATATGTGCCTTGACCGGGGGCCTTCAGCAGACCAAGCAACCCCTTGCTGGAGCCAGCGACCTTGGGCTCAAGCTGGTGAGCTTTTGCTCAAACCAGATGAGCGCTCGCTCAAGCTGGCGACCTTGGGGGTCTCGAACCTGGGTCCTCCATATCCCAGTCCGACACTCTATCCACTGCGCCACCGCCTGGTCAGGCAAAAAGGAATATTTTTAAAGTTCATTTTCCAAAGTTTCATCATTGGCATATAGAAAAGCAGTAGACTTCTGTATATGGATTTTGTATCCTGCGACTTTACTGTAGTGGTTTATTATTTCTAATAGTTCTTTGATGGACTCTTTGGGGTTTTCTATATACAGGATCATATCATCTGCAAAAAGTAATACCTTTATTTTTTTTTCCCAATATGAATGCCTTTTATTTATTTCTCTTGCCTCATTGCTCTGGCTAAAATTTCCAGAACTATGTTGAATAAGAGTGGAGAGAGTGGGCAGTCTTGTTTTGTTCCTGATTTTAAAGGAAAAGCCTTTATTTTTTCACCATTTAGTATGATATTAGCTGATGATTGGTCATATATGGCCTTTACTATTGAATATGTTGAGGTACTTTCCTTCTATTCTGATTTTATTGAGTGTTTTAAACATAAAGCGATGTTATATCTTATTGAATTCCTTTTCTGCATCTATTGATAGGATCATATGACTTTTGTTCTTTGTTTTGTTGATATGTTATATTACATTGATTGATTTTAGTATGTTGAACCATCCTTGTGCTCCTGGAATAAATCCTACTTGATCATGATGTATTATTTTTTTAATGTGTTATTGTATTTGATTTGCTAGTATTTTGTATAGGATTTTTCCATTTGTATATATTAGAAGCATTGGTCTGTATTTTTTGTGTGTGTGTGCTGTCCTTGCCAGGTTTTGTTATGAAGGTTATGCTGGCCTCATAAAATGTGTTGGGGAGTATTGCTTCTTCTTCTGTTTTTTGGAAGAATTTGAGAAGGATAGGTAGCAAATCTTCTTTGAATGTTTGATAGAATTCTCTAGTGTAACCATCTGGTCTTGGACTTTTGTTTCTCGGGAGGTTTTTGTTAGTTGTTTCTATTTCCTCCCTGCTTATTATTTAGGTTTTCCACTTCTTCATGACTCAGTCTAGAAAGATTGTATTGTTCTAGGAAGTATGGAATACCACCAAACAAAAACAAATGACAGAAACACAGAAGAGAAGAACCAAATAAAACACAGAGCTACCAGAAAACAAAACATAAAATGGCTATAGGAAATCATCAAGTGTCAATAATTACCCTAAATGTAAATGGACTGAACTCACCAATAAATAGTCACAGAGTAGCAGATTGAATAAAAAATCAAAACCCAACCATGTGCTGCTTTCAGGAGACACATCGAAGCTGCAAGGACAAAAGTAGATTCAAAGTGAAAAGTTGGAAAATGATTCTCCAAGCAAATAACAACAACAAAAAGCAGGTGGCAGGTGTAACCATACTCATATCTGACAATGCTGAGTTCAAGACAACAAGGATAACCAGAGACAAAGATGGACATTTCAAAATAATAAAGAAGACATTGTATTGAGAAGACATACCAATTCTTAATATATATGCACCAAAATATATAAGACATCTACTAAGGGAGAGAGATGAGAAGCATCAATTCTTTGTTGCGGCACCTTAGTTGTTCATTGATTGCTTTCTCATATGTGCCTTGACTGGGGGGCTACAGCAGAGTGAGCGACCCCTTGCTCAAGCCAGGGACCTTAAGGTCAAGGCCAGCGAACATAGCTATGACCCCACACTCAAGCCAGCAACCCCACGCTCAAGCTGGTAAGCCCATGGTCAAGCCAGATGAGCCCACACTCAAGCCGGTGACCTCAGGGTTTTATATCTGGGTCCTCTGCGTCCCAGTCTGATGCTCTATCCACTGCACCACTGCCTGTTCAGGCTCTCTGTTTTTGTTTTGTTTTTTTAATTTGTGAGTCTCTCTCGTCTTCTCTCTGTAGCATCTCTAGTTGCCTGTGTTCGATGCCACCAATTCTTTCTCCTATCTGGCTTGTTCTGTAAGCTAAACTTGCTACCCCAGTCTTCAATTCATGTATTGAGTTCTTCATTTCTGTTTTTAAAGTTTCAATCTCCTTGGTTGAGGTATTCATTTTGTTCATTAGTTTGTTTTCTCAGCTCATTGTTGCCTAATGGTGTCTTCTCGCATCTCAATGAGTATTTTCAGAACTTCAATTTTGAATTCTCTATCGTTTAACTCCAAGGTTTCTAGGTGATTGAGATTTTTTTCTGCAGATTTTTTATTTTCTTTCTGAACTACGTCTCTGCCTTGTGTAGCCATGGTATTCAATTTCTTCTTCCTTCATGGCATTTGGGAGTGGTGTTGTTAAGAACCCTAACAAAAAAACACTAAAAAAATTTGAAATACAATAAAAAATATTAAAATATAAACAATTATGACAAGTAAAGAAAAAGAAAACCACAGGAAAAAAGATTGAAAGCAAACAAAAAATTTTTAAAAACCACCCACAAAAAATAAAAATAGAAAATATAAAAATTAAAGAAAATGAAATTCAAAAAATGAAAAAGAGAAAAAAGAATAAGAAGGAAAAAAGAAAAAAGAGGGGAAAAGAGAAAAAGTTTTTAGTTTGAGAGTTTTTTCCAGTAAGTGTTGCTGTATATTACAACTTTTAGCTCTGTGAAGTTCCTGGGCTGTCCTCTGCTAAGATGTTGCTGTCACAATGATGTAGGCATGGTCACAGTCCCATTGGTGGGTGGGGCATGTTGTGAGGGCTTTATGGCTTCAGCTTATCACTTCAGCTTTCTAGCTTTATGGTTCTAGGAATGGTGATCTCAGGCTTCCAGGGGCTCCTTCCAATGTCTCAACAGACCTGGGACCAGACGTGGAGCACCTCTGTTTTTCAGGGGAAAAAGCGGGTCTGGAGAGCTGGCTGTGGGGTTTGTCTCTGCCACTCTTTGTACTGCAAAATGAGGAAAGTGGGATCTGGGAGGCTGGGGGCTGCACTTTAGCTTTCTCTGTCTCTGCCAAGTGAAGGCTGCAGGCAAACCATGGGAACACTGGCTGTGACCTCACGCTCTGGCTGCTTTGGTTAATCTCCCTCTCTGCCCCTCTGTCTCTCTGCTCCTTCAAGCAGAAGGAGACCGTTACTTTGAGTTTCCCTCTCTGTACCCCTTAGACAAAATCCAGAGAGCCTGAGCTTCCCTCCTCCCCATAGTCCAGTAGAGAAAAAGAAACCCAGTAACTCTAGGTTTGTCTCCTCTCCTCTCCAAAGCTCATCACCATTGTGTTTTATTTTCTGCCACCCTTTTCACCATGTCCCACTTTTAGTCTGTTCAGTGCATGGATTTTTCAGACATGCCTGCAAGCCCAGCTGGGGTTCCTTTGCTGCATTATAGTTGTTCAACTTGCTGAAATTTCAAGGGAAGAGATCAAGAGTATCCCTCATATCACCATCACTCTGATATCATCCACCAGTGAAAACTTTTATATGAATTTTAAAATATTAATGAAAAAATATTAAATAATACCTGACAATAAACTATAAAACTGTAATTTAAGGTATTTTCATATTGCTTCTTGATTGGTATGCTCATTTCCTACTGAAGTAACAAACACAAGGGAATTAAAATGTAGTATTTCATCAAAGGTATAGTGGGCCTTATGAAATTAATTAATAAATATTACAAGCATAGTTCCATCAAATTTTTTTGCCTATGGATGGAATAAGCAATTAGAATATGCTGCTGCACCAGCGAATGTTAGAAAAAGGATAAGGAGACCCTGGCTGGTTGGCTCAGCAGTAGAGCATCTGCCTTGTGTGTGGAAGTCCTAGGTTCGATTCCCAATCAAGGCACACAAAAGAATCAACCTCCAATCTTCCCTCTCCCCCTTCTCTCTTCCTCTCCCCCTCCCACAGCCATGGCTCAAATGGTTCAGACAAGTTGACCCTAGGCTCTGAGGATGGCTCCATGGCCTTGCTTCAGGCACTAAAATAGCTCAGTTGCTGAGCAACAGAGCCACGGCCCCAGATGAGGGCTTCCAGGTGGATCCCGGTTAGGGTCCATGTGGGAATCTGTCTCTCTGCCTCCCTGCCTCTCACTTAAAAAAAAAAGTAAGGAGGCCCTGGCCGGTTGGCTCAGCGGTAGAGCGTCGGCCTGGCATGCGGGGAACCCGGGTTCGATTCCCGGCCAGGGCACATAGGAGAAGCGCCCATTTGCTTCTCCATCCCCCCTCCTTCCTCTCTGTCTCTCTCTTCCCCTCCCACAGCCAAGGCTCCATTGGAGCAAAGATGGCCCGGGCGCTGGGGATGGCTCCTTGGCCTCTGCCCCAGGCGCTAGAGTGGCTCTGGTCGCGGCAGAGCGATGCCCCGGAGGGGCAAAGCATCGCCCCCTGATGGGCAGAGCATCGCCCCTAGTGGGCATGCCGGGTGGATCCCAGTCAGGCGCATGCGGGAGTCTGTCTGACTGTCTCTCCCCGTTTCCAGATTCAGAAAAAAAAAAAAAAGTAAGGAATATAAATTTGTGACGTCCACATTGGTTGGCTGCCCAGCCACCCACCTTAGAAAGAATCCTGAATACAAGTGCCATCTTAACAACCAGTTTACCAAATTCAACAAACCAAATTCTGCCGAACCGGTGCAAATTGACTGAATCTTACCACTGAGCAGAGGTATTTCCAGGGACTCTAGGAATGCAGTGGGAAGTGTAGCATGGTTTTGGGGGGTTCTTTTTATCCACTGATATATTTTGATTTGTATAATAAAAAAAATCTTCTTTTCAGATGGTACAACCTTGATTTGATATTTTTCACTAGATCATAAAAAAGAAGCTTAGTATACATGTGAAATTGCTGCTAGAAGAAATAAGAAAGTAGTAGTCTCAATCAGGGTAGTACCTGCTCATAAACAACATTATAGGTGGCACACTAGTTAAATGAAAATGTTGTCTGTTGAATAAAAACAGGAAAATATTCAGATCAGTATTTAAGTTTATGCTGGTTCATCGGAACTCACTAACAGCACTTCTGTGTGCTGTCACCTAATGGGATTCTTTCTTAAGGGCTAATGTGACCCTCCAAAGCAGCCATAGCTGGGTGGTTTAGAAACAGTGTCCTCACAGTGTGGTCCCTGAACCAGCAGCACCAGCATCCCCTGGGAGCTCCTTAGAAATGCAGATTCTCAGCCCCACCCTCGTCCCACTGAGCCTGAAATTCTAGGGCTGAAGACCCCAAAATAACCAAGGTTAAAGGGGGACCCCAGCCATCGTCAAGAGATGTCCTCTCCCTCCCACTAACAAACACATGAGCGCACCACCCCCTATCTCCCCCCCCCATCCCTGACAGGAGCTTTTCTCTCTTTCTCCTAAGCTCCCCTCGTTTAGCCTCTATGCCTTGTTTCCTGGCTCATTTCTTCTACCTCTGTGGCTTTCTAAATAAACTTTCTCTTATAAAAACGGAAAAGAAATGTCCTCTGAAAGTATTTACTCCCTTTATTCAGTAAACATCTACTGAGTGCCTGCTCTGTACCAGGCCCCAAACTGGGTGGCAGTGGGACACACACTATGACAAAGAGCCTGAGTCCTGCCCTCGCACAGTTCTCAGTCCTGTTGCTCTTAAACTCAAGCACTTGCTATTTTTAATATATTTTTTCTTACTTCTTCTCAACCATTATCCACCTTGAGGATTTTCTAAGAAGAGCTCAAATAATGTCATGGACTGCTACAGAAAGCAAGGCCAGCGGTCCTCAGAGAAACTCACCCAAGTTCAGCCAATGGGAAGCAAGGAGCCACTGGGGCACAATGTGCCTTTGTTTATACCTAACACTGGGCCCGGGTCCAAAGGGTGGTTTTGGGTGGGCTTCTTCGGAATCCTGCTGATGGTGCCAAATGTCAATGTAAGAAATATCTAAAGCAGTAGAGAATTTTTTAATGAGAATTTATTTGAGCCAGACTGGTGACATATGCCAGGGAGCATAATCTCAAATTCTTCCTCAGTCTTATCAATTATGGCCATATGAGGGAGTAATGGTGTTTTCTATTGCTCCTATTAATAACCAGGAAGCTTGTCTTGAGTAGGAAAGTTGGCACTAAGTGTTCTGCCTGCAGGGGCTGAAAAGTTAAAAATTATATTTCTCAGGCTCCCCTGCGGTTAGGATCTGCCTTGCATTTCTGTTCTTCCAATATGATTCACTCACACATTTGAGTGGTGGACATGGGGTGGAGCCCATACTTCAGGCTCCACCACAGTGGAAGTGTCCACTTTGCTGTGATGGTCCTCTGATTATAGCAGGTTCCTGATGGCAGTTGTTCCATAATTGTGACAAATTCCTGGTTGTGCTGCCTTCCTAATCTTGCTGGGGGAAGCCGATTCCTAATTAACCAGTCAAGATACTGATCCTAGTATCAACTGAAAAATAATATCAACCAGGTGTTTTGTCACCAAAAAGGATTTGCCCAGGAAAAAGAAAGGGTTGCAACCCAGTGCGTGCAGACATGGGAAGCCACCTGCACACTGTGGCCTGTGTGTAGCAGTTATAAAAGGGAAAAGAAAGTTAAGGGGAGGGGAAGCGAGAACCAGAGAGCTTTATTATGAACATGGAGTTCTTCCTGGAGGGTTCCGTGATTACAGAGAGTATGAGAACTTCCATAAGCCCAGCTCCTCCCATAGACTCTCCCCACTGAGTGTATTTTCTTAAAGTTCCAGTTAGTCTTTATCACTAGAAAGGAAGTGGACCATTGAAAAGCCTAGGTTTGGCCCTGGCCGGTTGGCTCAGTGGTAGAGCGTCGGCCTGGCGTGCAGAAGTCCCGGGTTCGATTCCCGGCCAGGGCACATAGGAGAAGCGCCCATCTGCTTCTCCACCCCTCCTTCTCTCCTTCCTCTCTGTCTCTCTCTTCCCCTCCCGCAGCTGAGGCTCCATTGGAGCAAAGATGGCCTGGGCGCTGGGGATGGCTCTTTGGCCTCTGCCCCAGGCGCTAGAGTGGTTCTGGTCGCAACAGAGCGATGCCCCGGAGGGGCAGAGCATCACCCCCTGGTGGGCAGAGCGTCGCCCCCTGGTGGGCGTGCCAGGTGGATCCCGGTCGGGCGCATGCGGGAGTCTGTCTGACTGTCTCTCCCCATTTCCAGCTTCAGAAAAATACAAAAAAAAAAAAAAAAAAAAGAAAGAAAAGCCTAGGTTTATGGTTTAGGTCTTGAGGTTGTATCTAAATGGTCAGCATAGAGTCTATTTGTTCAACCTTCCTGACACTTCTGAAAGCCACTCAACACTCTACGATAAGTTCCTTTCTGCAAACATTACCTAGAATAGGTCTTGGTCTCTGTAATGAACTGTGTGAATCTCCCATGGCTACTGTGACAAATTACCACAAACTTTGTGACATAAAACAACAGAAATCTATTCTCTCACAGTTCTGAAGGCTAGAAGTCCTCAATCAGCGTCACTGGGCCACAACCAAGGTGTCAGCAGGGCTGTGCTCCCTCTGGGGCGCTAGGGGCGAAACTGCTCCTCACCACTTCCAGCTTCTGGTGGCTGGCGGCACTCTGTGTGTGGCCTTGTCACTCCAGTCTTTGTCTCCTCCTTTCTGTGTATATAACCTCTTTATTTCCCCATCGATTTGAAAGGAAGGGAGACAGAGAACAGAAGGAAGAGAGAGAGAAGCATTAACTCATGGTTCCACTTAGTTGTGGACCCATTGATTGTTCTCATATGTGCTCTGACCGGGGCTCGAACTGGTGCCCTCAGGAACAAGATGGTGCCCTCCATACTCCTGGATGATGGTCTATCCATGGTGCCACCACCAGAGCCCTCTACCTCTCTCTTATAATGACACTGGCCATGGCATTTAGGGTCCACCCTGATAATCCAGTATATCTTACCTTGATCCTTAATTAAATCACACCTACAATGACCATTTTTTACAAATAAGGTCACATTTACATGTTCCAGGTATTAAGGCATGGATATTGTTTGGACAGCCCTTTCTCACCTTCCACAGGAATCAACACAAACCTTCCTTAGAGCCCTCACCTCTCCAAGCCAGATTCCCCCGTCATCACCCAGCATAGGAATCCCTGTGAACTATGTCCTCTCTTTCCCTCTACATTCACTCTCCGCTCTGCTCTAGGTCTGGAAACCTGGACGTCAGTTGGGACTCCCTTGCCTTCTGTCTTCCATCCGGGTTCAGCCAACGGGAGGGGTTAGCAGAAATTGGCAGGGGAGAGTGAGCAGTCGGGTATTGTCAACATAAAAAATACCCAAACCTGTAGAGAATATTTATGAGTTTATTTGAGCCAAAGTGGGGACATGTGCCAGGAAGCAAGATCTCAAATGCTCTGGAGAACTACAGCTTGGCGGTTCGGTTTATGCAGCTGGAATGAGGAATGATCGTAAGGAAGACTACCAGAAGGTGGGAGAAAGCAAGGCGGAAATGGCATTACAGGCTAGTTAACAAGATGCTGTGCTGTCTTGAGGGTGGTTATGCTTTTGAGGGGTATTACTTCTGACTCCTCAAAGCTGGGTTAACCTGGATGCACAAGAACAACGGACAGGAGCATTTTAGATCTTGCTTCCTGGCGTATTTCATTGGTTTGGCTCAGATAAACTCTTACTGAAATTCTAAAAATTCTTCAAAAAAATGAGCAGAGCTGGCTAAAAGCCGCTCACTAAAGAACTTGTATGCCTGGGGTATGACTACCCACTATGACCTGCCCATTTAGGAATTTTTAATCAGATCTTGCTGTGAGGTTACTTTCCATATCACCCCCTCTTTTCATCCACAGTATGTTCTGTCCTGTTCTGTCCTGTCCACTTCCCTGCTGGGCTGTGGGCTGGCAGCAGCGGTGTCCCAGCATCTCTGACCGGGGACTAATGGCCACTCCCTCTGTGTGCCCTCTGGTTTAGGAATGGTAATAGCTTCTGGCTGCTAGCTGGGCCTCAGGAGCTTACCTTTGCTGGTGTCCCTGAGCCATTCCCTTTATCTGTCCATGTTGTTTAAATAAAACCCTTACGGCCCTGGCCGGTTGGCTCAGCGGTAGAGCGTCGGCCTAGCGTGCGGAGGACCCGGGTTCGATTCCCGGCCAGGGCACATAGGAGAAGCGCCCATTTGCTTCTCCACCCCTCCGCCGCGCCTTCCTCTCTGTCTCTCTCTTCCCCTCCCGCAGCCAAGGCTCCATTGGAGCAAAAGATGGCCCGGGCGCTGGGGATGGCTCTGTGGCCTCTGCCCCAGGCGCTAGAGTGGCTCTGGTCGCAATATGGCGACACCCAGGAGGGTCGCAATATGGCGACGCCCAGGATGGGCAGAGCATCGCCCCCTGGTGGGCAGAGCGTCGCCCCCTGGTGGGCGTGCCGGGTGGATCCCGGTCGGGCGCATGCGGGAGTCTGTCTGACTGTCTCTCCCTGTTTCCAGCTTCAGAAAAATGAAAAAATAAAAAAATAAAAAAAAAATAAAACCCTTACCCCACATGATGGTGACATTGGTTTCCTGCAGGAATCCTGGCTGATATAGCTGCTTAGTCACGCCTACACTCACTCATCTTAGCAGGAAGAACGGGAAGCCCAGGTCTGGTTTGGTCACTCAAGTTTCATCAGGATAAAGGACATGAGGAATTGTTGTTTGGCTGGCTACAGCTGTGCCTTTTCTATCTGTTTTATCAATAGGGATAAAGCTCCCTCTCTTATTTAAGGGTTCACATGTTAAAGCTTTTAAAAGGATGATAAATTGATTTAATATTTAGCCCTACTTTGTGCCAATATCTTGCCTTAGCACTTGACACGATTTGATGCATTTAATTCACACAACCGCCCATTGAGGAAGGATATTATAACTATTTTACTAATTAGAAACTAAAAGTTAAGTGACTTCCCTAAAGTCACACAGTAGTTACCTGAGCAAAAGTTGGAACTTGAAGATCTCTCTGACCTCAGAGATTATATTTGTAGCCACTACAAACATATTGTCTCCTTGTGGTTCTCAAGATATTTCTACCTATCAGATGAGTAGTTAATTGCTTTACATATACTGTTTCTAATTCACAAAAGACATAACTATGTATCCTCTCACTTCCGCCTCACTGAGGTCAGATTTGCCATCATCTCACACCTGACTCCCTCATCCACTCTCCAGCATTCCGGTGCACTCTCCTCTAACGAGGCCTGAACTTGTAGACATGTGCATTGTACTTGCTCCCCTGATAAAAACCCTGTAAGGAATCCCTTGCTTGCAAGTGCTTTGAAGATGTTATAGATAGCGTTGACCTGGCTCCTGTCTACCTGTCTAAGTGCACTCCCAGCCACCCCTCTGTGAGCTCTGGATCCAAGTTATTTGCCTCCTTTATGTACCTCAGACTTCTTCTTCTTCTTCTTCTTTTTTTTTTTTGCCTCAGACTTCTTTGTTGGTTCCCTCCCCATCCTGAAGCTCCCTGAGGACAGGAGTTGTGGCTCAGTATGCCCAATACCTGGCCAATAACAGGCGACCAGGCAATACTGTTGTAGGCATTTAGGCATGAACAGAGCAAGTGCAGAAAGCACTGGGTTCCTAGCAACAGACAATGGTGCGGTGAGGCCTTGCCCCCCAGGGGACTTTCCTCCCCTAGCACAGCTGGTCACGTGGGTTAGAATCCTTGAATTTTTATATCACTGGTCATGCGGTTGGGACCCTCCCTGCCCTTTCCTCCTCTGGCATGTTGCAGGTGACCCAACAGACCCCCTTAGATGAGGAACAGGGTACCAGAGAGTAGCCTCCTCGGACTCTGATACAAGTCTTTGTATGACCACTCCCTTGAGCATTAGGTCTGAGAGACACCATCTAGGCTTCAGTTGTGTTTCAGTTCCAGGCCCAGAAAAGCAGCAAGGCATGGCACCCCAGGATCAGCTGTGATGAATAATGACCCCGTGACCTTATACCGACTGATTGGTGGAGACCAGGACCCTGAAAGGACACAGCTGGAAAACCGATGTTCTATTAGATTGTCCCCTGAGATCTCCAGCTAAAACCCTGAGGAGGAAGGACCCAGGGCATGCTCCTTCTCTCTCTTCAGCACCCTGTGCCTTTCCCCACTCCACGTGCTCTCTCTCTCTCTCTTTCTCTCCTTAACACCCTGTGCCTTTCCCCTTCTCCCAGAGGCATGTTCTCTCAGCTTTTTTCTTTTTTAAGCTCCAAGGGCCCTACTTTGGCCTCTGTAACTTGTTCCCTGAGCCCACACAGCCTAGCTGGCTCACTTCTGGCTAGTGACTTTCATTATTATTATTTTTTAATTTAGAAATTAGATTTAGATTGGCCTGTGGTGACACAATAGATAAAGCGTCAACCTAGAATGCTGAGGTTGCTGGTTGGAAACCCTGGGCTTGTCTGGCCAAGGTATATGCAACAAGGAACCAAAGAATGACTAAAGTGAAGCAACTATGAGTTGGGACTTCTCACTCCCTCCTCCTTTCTGTGTAAAGTCAATAAATGAAATCTAAAAAGAAAGAAAGAAAGAAAGAAAGAAAGAAAGAAAGAAAGAAAGAAAGAAAGAGAGAGAGAAAGAAAGAGAGAAAGAGAGAGAGAGAAAGATAGGGAAAGAAAGAGAGAAAGAGAGAAAGGGAAAGGAAGGAAGGAAGGAAGGAAGGAAGGAAGGAAGGAAGGAAGGAAGGAAGGAAGGAAGGAAGGAAGTTGGGAGGGAGGGAGGGAGGGAGGAAGGAAGGAAGGAAGGAAGGAAGGAAGGAAGGAAGGAAGGAAAGAAAGAAAGAAAGAAAGAAAGAAAGAAAGAAAGAAAGAAAGAAAGAAAGAAAGAAAGAAAGAAAGAAAGAAAGATTTAATAGAGTGACATTGGTCAATAAGAGTAATAGGTTTCAGGTAAACATTTCTATAGCCCTTAGAACTGTTGATTGCATTCTGGGCTCATCACCCAAACCTTGTGACTTTCTAAACCTTTGTTTACTTTTGTTTGTGTTTGAGTTTTGATTCAGAATTCTTTTTACCCATAACTCAAGTACCAAGGTTGCTGAACCGATGTTTGGTCTAATCTGGTTGGTAAATTTCTGGTGCCCTTTTGCAGCTAACAATAGAGAGTGAATGGATGATTTGATGGATGGATGGATGAATAAATAAACTTTTTAAGGGCAGTATCACTGTTATTTGCAAATGAAAAAAACTAAAGGCCAGAAAAGGCAAGTTTACCACTAAAAGTCACTGGGCTGATATATGTCCCATGTAGGTATCAAATCAGTCTGAGTTCAAAGTTGTACCTCCTCTACTTCATACTACCTCATAATGATTGCTCAGAGCCCTGGCTGGATAGTTCAGTTGGTTAGAGCATTGTTCTGATACACAAAGGTTGCAAGTTTGATGCCCTGTCAGGGCACATACAGATCAATGCTTTGGTATCTGTTTCTCTCTCTTTCTTATTGCTCTCTTAAATCAATCAAAAAAAATTTTTAAATGATTGCTCATAGTACTAAGTGTGGCACCATTAAATAAATGAAAATAAATTAATACAAGGAGAAAGAAATAACACCACGGATACACAGATCTTTCAAACACAAAGACACATAAGTAACAGGTTCCCAAAATATCACAATACAGTCAGGATTTGCATGACAATGTTTCAGTCAATGATGGACCACATGTATTACAGTTGTCTCATTACATTATAAAAGAGCTGGAAAATTTCCATCACGTGGTGACACTAAGCCATTGTGACCTCATAGCACAATACATTGTTCACATGTTTGTGGTGATACTGTTGTAAACCTAATGTCATATACGAGTATAGCACACACAGTTCTGTACAGTACATAATACTTAATAATAAATGACTATGCTACTGCTTTATGTATTTACTATACTTTTTATCATTAGTTTAGAGTGCACACTTTCTACTTACACAAAAAAGCTTGATGTAAAATGCCAGCAGCAGTCTCATACCTCTCATGTTTTCACCGTCTCTTGATTGCTAAAATTTCCCTTGTACTTGATTTAATATCGTGCTGTTTTATAAATTTAGTGTAGCCTATGTATACAAATTTTATAAAGTTCATAGTAGTGGACAGTAATGTCCTAGGCCTCACATTCACTCAGCACTCACTCACTGACTCACTCAGAGCAACTTCCAGTCCTGCAAGTTCCATTCATGGTAAGGGTCCTATGCTGATAGTGGTGGGATTCAACCAGTTTGCACTGGTTTGGCAGAACCGATACCCAATTTTTTGTTGAGTTTGGTGAACTGGTTGTTAAAATGGCACTTGTAATCAGGGTTCTCTCTAAGGCGGGCACCTGGGCAGCCACCCAATGTGGAAATCACAAATTTACATTCCTTACTTTTTTTTAATGTTCATCTACACAACAGCATATTCGAAGTGCCCATAGTAATATTCATTCCCGAAAAATCGCAAGACGTCAATCAAGAAACAATATGAAAATAATCTTAAGTAACAGTTATATTGTTTTTTAAATCAGGTATTATTTAGTATTTTTTCATTAGTATTTTTAAACTCTTATTATTTAATCTAGTTTTGTGTACCTCTTTTATTGTTCTTATTTAAGTATTAAATGCATGAAATAATAAACTACTTTTTGGTATATTATTTGTTTATACTTAAAATGATCATTAGGGCAGCGAATTGGTTGTTAAATTATTTGAATCCCAGCACTGCCTATGCAAATATATCTTTATATATATATATATATATAAAATCATTTTTAATCTTTTGTACTACATTTTTACTGGAACTTTCTTATGTTTATATATGTTTAGATACATAAATACTCACTAGGGTGTTACAATTGCCTACAGTATTTAATAGAGTTAAACCTGCATAGAGGTTTGTAGTATAGGAGCTGTAGGTTATACCAGTGGTTTTCAATATTTTTACACTTGTGGACTAGTGAAAAAAGATAATTCTTTACTTAGGGGATCACTAACACAGAAGTCACTCTGAGCATAAGCAAATTAGACAAAAATCATTGAGTCTATAGTCAAACAACATGAGGATAGTTAACTCTTCGGCGGACCAGCACGAAATTTCTGGCAGACCGGTCCACAGACTGGCGGTTGTAAAACACTGGGCTACACCATATGGCCTCGGGGTTGTGTAGGGGGCTGTGCAGTCCAGGTTAGTGTAAGTCTACTCTATGATGTTAGCATAACAACAAAATTGCCTAACCATGCATTTCTGAGAACATTCCCCCGTGATTAAGCGACACAGACTATAACTAGGAACTGACATTTGTGCTCCCCAAACCCCTCAGAAATAAGACGTGCTCAGGTGGGGAGAGCCAAGAGTCAGAGATTCATAGAATATCAAAGAGACCTTCAGGGTAAATAAGATTGGTCCATGGCACACAGGGTCAGCACCAAAGTGGACACAGGAATCAGATCTCTTCTGGACCAACCCTGGATGATGTAATCCACACAAACACACAGTCCCACAGCAACAACGGCATCTTTTCTCATTGTTTATATGCACAGTTTTTTTTAAAGTATAAAAAATAAACAATTTATTGGGTGTGAGTTTAAAAATTCACACATATAAATATATAAATAGGGATTGGGTGGCAATAAATTAAAAATGATAGATGCATAAATAAAATCTAAGATAAAGGGACAGGTTGCAGGTGGGTCTCAGGATCAGACACACAGGTCTCCACTGGCGACACATTTCAGGTCACGGGTGAGGAGGCGAAACAGGTTGAATGTGACAGAAGCTTCGAGGCAGTCAGGGGATTCCTGTGGAGAGGAAGGGACAGGTCAGTGGCTGTCCATCATCGGGGCTCCCAGTTGGCTCCAGAGACTGGACTCTCCTTGGCCACTCACTTTTTTCTGGGCCTCGTGGAGGCGGTGCAGCCAGTGGCGGAGGTGGCCCTGCGGCCTGGAGCCTGCTGTGGACTGAGCTGGGACCTGTGGGCAGAGGAGGGTGGTGTGTGAGGCAGGGTCTGGGACAAAAGGGGACAATATGGTGGTCAGAGACCACAGACATGACCTGGGAGCCCAGGGCACTCACACAGGCCTGAAGCTTGGCGTGGATGTGGCGCAGAGTGTGAAGGGGCTGGTCCAGGATGTCCTCCGGGGTTAAGTTAGCCATGGTCCCCAGGACCTTCAGTGTCAGGGACAGCTCAGCCTCCAAGGCCACAGGGCGCTCCCACACCTGAGGAGGGGAGACAGAGACAGGTAAGGGCTGCATGTGAGAGAGAAGGGGAGGAGGACAGGTGAGGAGGACTGAGGAAGGAGCAGGTGAAGGTGAAAGGTCAGGGAACAGGTGAGAGGGCGCAGCCAGTGTGGGCAGGTGAGGGGAAGAGGCCAGCGGGACTGAGGGGGAGGACAGACAGACAGGGACAAGTGAGAGGGGAAAGTGAAGGGGCCACCGAAGGAACCAGAGGAGCAGCCAGGTGAGGACAGGGCGGGGCCTGACTCTCCCAACTCACCTGCAGCTGCCTCAGGTCCCGGGTCCTGGGGAATGGGCGGGAGCTGCAGCTCCAGTTCTTCAGTGAGAGCGACTCTTCCTGGAGAGCAAGGGCAGAGGTCAGCCACAGCTGGAGGGTTAGAGGTCAGACCACAGCTGGATGGGAGGATGGCTAGCAACAGGAGGAGGGGCGTGAACTTCCAAAAGGATGGCAGAGAAGCACCATGCAGAACAACACGAGTCAGCCCAATGCAACAAGAGCAGGAGAGAGCCCGCTGTGTGAGGCTGGAGGCTAGCCCAGTGGAGGGAAGGGACAGGTCCACCTTCAGCCAGATGTCACATGGTAACCCACTGAGGGAGGCGTGGAGGTCAGCCCACAGCAGGTGGGCCAGTGGGAGACTCACCAGGGCATCCTTGGCCCTCTTGAAAGCCTTCATGTCTTGTGGGGACAGGGACTTGAACTGGGCCATGTGGCAGTCCCTTGCACCCGGGAGGGGCATGGGGACAGGAACTGCTCCTGTCCTGGTCAGCACCATGGTCATCAGCACCGGCACCAGTGTGCAACCCACAGTCAAGTCTGTGTTACAGAAGGAGAGACAGATGAGGGGACAGGGAGTGTCAGGGTCTGAGGGTGGAGGTGGGGAGGTGAGGGTCATGGACGTGATGTGAAGGCTCACCCAGTTTCATCGCGGTCTCTGGTCTCTGGTCTCTGTCAGCAGATGGGACCCAAATGTTTGCTCACAGGCTGTCACCTGGGTCTCTCACTCAGCCTTGTTTGGTGTCTCTGACTTCAGTCTCCTCTCCTGGGTCTCAGCCTGCTGCTCTGTCTGTGTCTCTGAACTTCCAGCTCTGTCTGTGTAATTCCTTCCTGAGCCCCATGGTGCAGCTTTTAGCTTGGACACATGGGCAATCCAGGCTGATGTAGGAAAAGTGAAAACACGCCTGCCGCCAGGGGATGCCCCAGCCTGGGGAAGCCCGTGTGGGGTGGCCTTAGCCAGGTGAGCAGCTGGAGGAAAGAGAAACTGACATAAATTCATGTGCAACTGCAAGAGTTAAGTTCCTAGGGAAATTTTAGGACCCCATAGAGAGGAGTCATGGTGTCTTGGTGGGGAGGGGACAGAGAGACTTGCCTTTCTGCAGAATACCCCTGTGCAGGGAGAGGAGGAGACGGCAAGTCAAAGGTGTTGCCACAAAGAATCTGGAACTTCTGAGAGAAAGGCTATTCGGGGCAGGTGTAAGGATGAAAGGAGAAGGTGCCCGGGGCGGGAGAGAGTCAGAAAGGCAAAGCAGGCCAGAGTTAAGAGAGGAGACCAGCTCTTTCCTCCCTTCCCCAGCAGTGCTGAGAGAGAAAGGAGGGGAGGAGGCGAGTCTGACTAACATCTTTCATTGTCCAGGCACAGAGGGACCCAGGAATAGGAGGCTCTGCTAGGAAATTGGGGTGTGGCCAAGGTCTTCAAGGGAACCAGCTCCATTTGTGTCAAATGCCTTCACTCATTCACCAAGTATTAGCCCCACTTTGTGTCAGGCACTTCTCAAGGTGCCAGGAATAGGGCATTGAAAAAAAACTTATGAAACAATAAATTTTATTAGAGAAATGTAATGGTATGTAGGGGGAGGGGGTTAAGCATGTGGTTTATATTACATCAGGTAATAGAAAATGAAGAAACTTGAGCAAGATGAGAGGAGAGTGTTGGAGGGGGTTGCACTGAATGAGGTGTCCTGAAAATCACATTTGAGCAAGAACTCAAAGGAAGTGAGGGAGGGAGCTATGTGAAGATCTGAGGGGGAGCAGTCGGAGCTAAAGGAAAACAAACACGCCCCCGTTTGTCAAGTACTTTATGTCTCACCCACACGGAGGCTTTGCCACAGTGCAGTATTGAACCCATGAAAACGTCAAGGGCGTACTGTACGTTGCCTACATTTTAAACACAAAGTAACATTGGTAGAACAGGCCTGTTTTAAAAATAATATATTTTAGTAACAGTATATCTTTAACTAATTTTAAAAATAAAGAGGGAGTAAAATGCAGGGACTCAAAGATATCAAGACACCAGCTCATGATCATATAGCCAGTAAGTGGTTAGAGCAGGATTTTAACCAAGTGTTGTCTGATATCCTGATAGTAACCATTGCACTGTGCAGCTTCTGTGGTGGTAGATCTTCTGGATGTGAAGACAATAAATCTCTAGGGCAGAAGATGCCAAGTGCTTTTGACACTTGACTTCCACCCAACCCTGTTTTTCTTTTCTTTTTTTTTTTTTTTATTTTATAAAGTTTTTTTTTTAATTTTTTTTTTTTTTTTTTTGTATTTTTCTGAAGCTGGAAACGGGGAGAGACAGTCAGACAGACTCCCACATGCGCCCGACCGGGATCCACCCGGCACGCCCACCAGGGACGATGCTCTGCCCACCAGGGGGCGATGCTCTGCCCCTCCGGCGCGTTGCTCTGCCGCGACCAGAGCCACTCTAGCGCCTGGGGCAGAGGCCAAGGAGCCATCCCCAGTGCTCGGGCCATCCTTGCTCCAATGGAGCCTCGGCTGCGGAAGGGGAAGAGAGGGACAGAGAGGAAGGAGGGGGGGGTGTGGAGAAGCAAATGGGCGCTTCTCCTGTGTGCCCTGGCCGGGAATCGAACCCGGGTCCCCCGCACGCCAGGCCGACGCTCTACCGCTGAGCCAACCGGCCAGGGCCCCAACCCTGTTTTTCTATTATTCATAATTCCAGGGAGAAATTGGAGAGAAACCTCAGCTGGAGAAATTGAGCTCTGATACACAAAAATGTTTCAAAGCCAAGAGCAGAAAGGTGCCCAAGTCACCTCCCAGTGCATTAGTCAGTTTCTGTCTATTGCAGAGGCCTCAGAAAAGGAGTCATTGCATCAACAGTGAATTCTGAAAAAGAGACATAGGATCTCAAAATTCCTAAACTTCATACTTGTTTTTCTTTTTTTTTTTCTCTTTTCACAGGGACAGAGAGTCAGAGAGAGGGATAGACAGGGACAGACAGACAGGAACAGAGAGAGATAAGAAGCATCAATCATCAGTTTTTCATTGTGAGACCTTAGTTGTTCATTGATTGCTTTCTCATATGTGCCTTGATCGCGGGCCTTCAGCAGACGGAGTAACCCCTTGCTCGAGCCAGCAACCTTGGGCCCAAGCTGGTGAGCTTTTGCTCAAACCAGATGAGCCCACACTCAAGCTGCCGACCTCAAGGTCTCGAACCTGGGTCCTCTGCATCACAGTCCCATGCTCTATCCACTGTGCACCACCTAGTCAGGCCATACTTGTTTTTCTTAGCAAGGAAGTTCAGTGAGGTGGTTAAGGGCATGGAGTTCAAACCTGTCTTTGACCCTCACTAGCTGTGTGACATTGGCAAAGTAATCTGCAGTTAGCAACAAAGATCACCAGCCCACAGACATAGACAAATAAAAAAAGTCAAATGTTTATGTATTTGTGTTTGTGGTTATTTAATAGAGACCATTAATTAAGACCATCCTATGGCTTCAGCTGGAATCTTTATAAACACTATTGCAATGTACATTACCATTTGGAAGGGAAGGATAATAATGTCATCGTACAGATGAAGAAACTGAGGCTCAAGGAGAAGTACCAGTTACACCATAATCAAGTGGCAGGGTCAGAACTGAAACTCAAGTCACCTGATTTCCCTGGCTTAGCATTTTTAACTGAAAAGTATCCTTCAAAATGATCACAAGGGAACAACCAATGTGAATGCAAGAATATTTAATAATGTTTATAAATTAACATCAGAAGACAGAATAGCAAATTACAAAGGTTTTCACAAATACATAGGACACATGAGTAACAGAATCTGAAGTTCACTGACAAATCCCTTAGGGATGAGGCCTCCCCAGTGGGGAGATCCAAGAGTCACAGATTAATAAAATCTCAAAGGGGACACTAAATTTCAAATCAGTGGTGAAATCTGTCATGAGAGACCGGGTTCTGGGCTTCTAGTAACCAGAGAAGTAGAAACTGGGCCATGTTATGTGGGGTCAGCGATCCATGTGGGCACAGGACTCAACTCTTCCTGCCAGAAGGGGCCTCTAGTTCAGTGGTCCCCAACTCCCGGGGCCATGGACCGGTACAGGTCCGTGGGCCATTTGGTACCAGTCCGCAGAGAAAGAATAAATAACTTACATTATTTCCGTTTTATTTATATTTAAGTCTGAACGTTTTATTTTTTAAAAAATGACCAGATTCCTTCTTTTACATCCAAGACTCACTCTTGACGCTTGTCTCGGTCACGTGATACATTTATCTGTCCCACCCTAAAGGCTGGTCCGTGAAAATATTTTCTGACATTAAACCGGTCCGTGGCCCAAAAAAGGTTGGGGACCACTGCTCTAGTTGATCTCAGAGCAGTGCATTCCATAGAAACGTTCCTGCTTTCAGAGGACACGGTCTGGTTTTTGGAAAAGTACCTGTACCTCGTGCACCCAGCGCAGGCCATTGATGTCTGGCCAGTGGCGGCAAAGGCTTCTGAGCTTCAGCGCCCACTGGCTGCAGCCCGGCTTCCACGAAAGGGCAACATAGAGCTGTGCTCGCAGCCCCACGTCTGCAGAGCTGCGGGCTCTCGGGGCCATCGTGTCATCAGGGACAAGGCCCCAACGCGCCAACAACCTCAGGGCCCACATAAGCAGACACAGAATATTGAAGTTGACGGTGGCTTCCTGGCTCCGATGAGAGTCCTGGAACCCAAGAAGGAGGCAGAGCAGGGCTGAGGCACGAACTTCCTCCCAAGAAACCGCCTCCTGCAGCAATAGATCATCGGCCCGGGCCCGCCTCCCCTCAGAAGCCCCCTGTCTACCCGCTCCGCCGCCCGCTGCACACACAACTCTCCGGGTTGGGACTGACTGGCAGGAGGGACTTCCTCAAGGACCCCGGCCACACCAGCTCCAGTTGGAGGAGAGACAGGAAATAAACAAAAAAGGCGAGTCTCCCACCGCCTCCGCGGGCCAGCTACCCACCCGCACACCGAGCCCGGGATATGAGGACGCCGAGAGGACGTGAATCGAGTGTGGACGGGTTTGGGGCTCAGCGAGACAGATCGCAAATCCGGGAGCCTAGCAGTGGGGCGGGAGAGCGCAGGGCAGCGGGTGGGGCGCAGGCGCAGGGCGTGGGGGCACTCAGGCAGGCCACCACGTTCCTTTCTGCGGCTACCAGCAGCTCCAGAGTCGGAACGACGCCCGGGGACATCTCGGGGCTGGGCAGGCTGCTCAGCACGGCCCGGGCTTCCAGGCGGAGCCGCGCGCACGACCGCGGAGACAGGGCTGTTAGAGAGGCAGCTGCGCCGCCCGGCCCCGCCTGCGCCCCGCGGTCCCGAGCACTTCCAAGGCTGGCTTCGGGGTACCCCACCCGCCCCTGGGGCGGAAGTAGCTGTTGCGTGGTGTCCAGCTCAGTGTCTCTTCCTCCTGGTGAGGACAAAGGAGGGGGAGTTGAGACTCCTCACTGTGGACACTGAAGCTCTGGGATGTTGGGGGTTCCTGGACGTGGACCGGGACTGATTGGCACGGGCGTCCGTGTTGTGCGCTGAGCCACACAGCTCTCCAAGCACGTGAACGCGGACTGAGGGCATCCATCCCTGCCGAGCGCTGCGCCCCGACGTGAGCTGAGTAAGTCTAGAAAGGACGCCCTCTGGTGACTGCCGTGGAGGCAGTTTCTGTGCTTACGATGTGATGTCGGTGACCGGGAACGCCTCGTGGCCAGAATTCTGGACCCTGAGATGCGGGGTGCACCTGCTGCAAGCTGGGATGCCAGGATCCCTCGGGACAGAGAGCAGCGGCCCCGACCCTGGCAGGCCCGGAGTCCCCGGGACTGGACGTCTGGGCATCACTCACGTAGTGGTCCCTCAGCGCCTTGACGGCCGCCAGCGCCCTGGGGTCCAGCGAGCGGTAGTGCGAGAGGAGGCAGCGCCTGGGTTCAGCCCCGCCGGGGTCCGCCATCGCGCTCACCGTCACCAAGACCCACAGACCCACCGCAACCGCGGTCGCGACACTTGGCCTCATCTCTGCTCCCGCAGGAAGCGAGGAACGCCATGGAGGCCGAGGAAAATGCCTCGAGGTCAGCCCCTGAAGAAAGACCGATCTCAGCGTTGGCGCTGAGCACCAGCTGCCGGAGAGACGCGGTGGGCCCTAGACTGGCTTACCCTCAGCCCCTCTCCCCTCACTGCTCAGCAGCAATGTGCCCTCCGTGCCTTGTGCTGGAGCGGGGCCTGCCTTCCACTGTCCCCTGCGAGGTGTCCAGACTGGTGTCCACCTTCGACAGCGGTGGCTGCACCCTCCATGGCGGCTTTTATGTGCCTGACTGAGAAATGGTGAGCGGCCGGGCTTCCCCGCTCAGGTTAAGTTTTCCAAACATCAGCGCTGGCCGCTGGCCCAGTGGGATGCTGACCTAGGGGCAAGGGCTTTACCCACCTGCCCCAGGGTGCCAGCCATGGTTCTGCCCCAACTCTGTTCTTAGGCAACTGCTTGTTTTTGTTTTCTGGACATCTGTTTGTATTCTACGCTTGTGTTGGACTTTCTTTTGTACTCCAAGAATGAACTGAAAACACACGATTTCATTCTCTGTGAAGGTACAGACTTGGTGGGGCTCCCACGCCAGGGTCTGCCTGGGGAGTTCATACTGGGGATTTCCAGTGCTCTCTCTCTCCTTACATTTCTGTCAGTCTCTCCCTGTTTTCTATTTTCCTTTCTCTGCATAAGTATTTTCGATTCTCTTCTCTGTGGTTTTTTCTTTATCTGGGTTTTTGACAGACTCTACCTGGCTTCCACAGTCTGTCATTAAATGATATGTATTTCTTTTTTTTTTAATAAATTTTTATTAATGTTAATGGGATGACATTAGTAAATCAGGGTACATATATTCAAAGAAAACATGTCTAGGTTATCTTGTCATTAAATTATGTTGCATACCCCTCGCCCAGAGTCATATTGTCCTCCGTCACCCTCTATCTAGTTTTCTCTGTGCCCCTCCCCCTTGTATTTCTTTACCAATTCAGCACTTAACCTTGGGGACACATTCTGAGAAATGCATGGTTAGGCTATTCCCTCCTGTGTGAGCATCACAGAGCGCACCTCCACAGACCTGGACAGCACAGCCTACTACACACTTAGGCTGGGTGGTATAGCCGATTGCTCCTAGGTTTCAAATCTGTATAGCATATATACTGTGTTGTATACTGTAGTCATAATACAACGGCTACAATGGTACAATGTACATAGAAAATGTACAGTAAAAATATGGTATAAAAAGATAAAAAATGGGACACCTGTATAAGACACATATCATGAACGGAGCCTGCAAGACTGGAAGTTGCTTTTGGTGAGTCAGTGAGTGAATGTGAGGCTAGGACATTACTGTCCACTACTATGGACTTTATAAACACCTGCACAATGAGATGGCACTAAGTTTATTAGAAATAGTTTTATTTCTGCAATAATGATTAACTATAGCTTACTGTAACTTTTTAAACTGTCACTAGCCTGATCTGTGGTGGCACAGTGGATAAAGTGTCAACCTGGAATGCTGAAGTCACTAGCAGAGGTGGATTAAGGTCGGTTGAGACCCGGGCACAGAAGAAAATATTGGGCCCTTCAAAAAAAAAAAAAAAAGAGACAGGGGAAATAAAAATACATGTTAACTGTATTTTTAAATAAAAAATATATTTTGTACTATTAGTGTTAAAATTGCACATATAAAACCAAACTTGGTGTCATTAGAAAAAAGTGTAAAGTTAGGGTTTTGCAGGGTTCTTCATAAGTCGGGGCCACTAGTTCGAAACCCTGGGCTTGCCTGGTCAAGGCACATATGGGAGTTGATGCTTCCCACTCCTCCCCCTGCCCTTCACTCTCTCTCTCTCTCTCTCCTCTCTTCTCTAAAATGAATAAATAAAAATCTTTAAAAAAACCCAAAACTTTAAAAGTGACCGGTGGTGGCACAGTGAATAGAGTGTTGCCCTGGGATGCTGATGTCCCAGTTTGGAATACAGTACTAAGGCCGGCCCTGGCAGGTTGGCTCAGCAGTAGAGCGTTGGCCCAATGTGTGGAAGTAATGGGTTTGATTCCAGGTCAAGGCACACAGGAGAAGTGACCATCTGCTTCTTCACCCCTTCCCCTCCCTTTCTTTCCTTCTCTCTTCTCCTCCTGCAGCCATGGCTTGAATGGTTTACCAGTGGTCCCCAACCTTTTTTGGGCCATGGACTGGTTTAATGTCAGAAAATATTTTCACTGACCAGCCTTTAGGGTGGGACAGATAAATGTATCACGTGACTGAGACAAGCATCAAGAGTGAGTCTTAGATGGATGTAACAGAGGGAATCTGGTCATTTTTAAAAAATAAAACATCGTTCAGACTTAAATATAAATAAAATGGAAATAATGTAAGTTATTTATTCTTTCTCTGCGGACCGGTACCAAATGGCCCACGGACTGGTACTGGTCCGCAGCCTGGGGGGTTGGGGACCACTGGTTTAAGCAATTTGGCCCCGGGTGCTGAGAATGACTCTATGGCCTCCCCTCAGGTGCTGAAATGGCTTGATTGCCAAGCAATAGAGCTTTGGCCCCAAATGGGCAAAGCATCCCCCTGTAGGGGGCTTGTTGGGTGGATCCCGGTTGGGGCACATGTGGGAGTCTGTCTCTACCTCTCTGCCTCCAGCCTCTTACTTAATTGAAAGAAAGGGAAGGGAAGGGAAGGGAAGGGAAGGGAAGGAAGGAAGGAAGGAAGGAAGGAAGGAAGGAAGGAAGGAAGGAAGGAAGGAAAAGAGAGAGAGAAAGAGAGAAAGAAAAGAAAGAAGAAAGAGGAAAGAGGAAAGAGGAAAGGAAAGGAAAGAAAGAAAAGAAAAATCCTGAGGTTGCTGGCTTGAGCGCAGGTTCATCTGGCTTGAGCGTGGGGTCACCGGCTTCAGAGTGGGATTATTGACATGATCCTATGGTTGCCAGTTTGAGCCCAGAGCTCCTCAAGGTCTCTGGATTGAGCAAGGGATACTGGCTAGGCTGGAGCCCCCCCAACAAGAAACCCACGAGGAGCAATCAATGAACAATAAAATGCTGTAACTACGAGTTGATACTTCTCATCTCTCTCCCTTCCTGCTTCTCTCTTGCTCAAAATTTTTTTTAACTTTTCTACTCCTTTGTAACAACACTTAAGTGAAAACAAGTATTGTGCAGCTGTACAAAAATATTTTCTGTCTTTATTGTATAAGCTTTTTCTATTATTTATTTATTTTTTACTTTTTAAAGTTGTGGTGTTTTTTTTTTTTCTAAAACATAAGACATGTTCACACACATTATTCTAGGTCTACATGGAGTCAGGATCATCAATACCACTGTCTTCCACCTCCACACCTCCTGGCATAGAAAGTCTTCAGAGGCTTTAACAGGTATGGAGCAGTCATCTCCTGTGACAACAATATCTTCTCCCGAAAGACCTGTCTGAGGTTCTTTATATGGAGGTGTCAGTCTTTTCATAAATATGTCCATGGTACTTTGCTTGGTTTGTATCATTTTTCATCATAGATTTGCTTGTAAGCAGATAATGCCCCAGGAGCATTCTTCTCTGTTTATGAAAACCTTTCAGTGTTGGGGTCCATGTTTTCAGACTTGTTAAGGAGCTTGTTGAGGTCTGCAAAAGCTTCTGCTAAATCCTCCACTGTGATATATTTGGGAGGTTGTCTTTCTTTTCTCTTGCCTCTTCTTCAGCCATGAGTTCCTCCTGTTCTAGTTCAAACAACTCTTCATTAATCAGTCCCTAAGGAACCACTTCAATGTCATCCTAACCCACACCCAACTTAAGGTTGTTTGCCATCTTAGTCATAGCGTTGTGGATTTTTGCAACCTCTTCATCCTTGCAAATTCTTTGAAGTGATGGCGTAACTTCTTCTGTGTCTTCTTCCAGATGCCAATCATACACTCCTTGGTCTTGATATAGTCATAGGTGTTGCATCAGTGACTTCCTCAGTTGCAGCAGTAGTCTGGGCAAAGGTCCTCCTCAGATAGTAGGCTTAACAGCTTCTCTAAGTCCTTGATCTGTTGGTTGGACCAAAGAGGTAGTGTTTGAAGGGAGAAACTCCTTGACATTGGGATGAAGATTACCAACAACAGGAGGATGTCGGGAACATTGTCAATAATAAGCAAAATTGTGAAAAGCATGTTATTCTCCAAACATACTTCTCCATTTCATTAGCATAACAATTCAGGAGGGCATCTTGGAAGAGGAGTTGGGTCACTATGACTTTTATTGCCCCTGTAGGACACTGGCACTGTGTGCTTATTGATATGCTTGAAGGTCCTGGGGTTCTTACTCTGCCAGATCACAAGGGTTTCAGTTTGTAGCCTGCAACACTTTCCCCAAGCAGGACTGTTACCCTGTCCTTATGAGCCTTGCTTGGAACTTGGCATTGACTTGGCCTCCTAATAGATGAGTGTCTTTTCATATATCCGTTTCCAGGATAGGGAAGTTTCATCCATATTGAGTATTTGCTCTGGCAAGTACTTTTCCCCCTACAGTCAGATAATCAGATTATCTAGTCTAGAGTTTCTCAAAATTCTTTTTTTTTTTTTTTTTTTTTTTTTGGTGACAGAGAGAGAGAGAGAGAGAGAGAGAGATACTGAAAGGGACAGACAGACAGGAAGGGAGAGAGATGAAAAGCATCAATTCTTCGTTGTGGCACCTTAGTTGTTCATTGATTGCTTTCTCATATGTGCCTTGACTAGGGGGCTACAGCAGACTGAGTGACCCCTTGCTCAAGCCAGCGACCTTGGGCTCAAGCTGGTGAGCCTTGCTCAAACCAGATGAGCCTGTGCTCAAGCCAGTGACCTCAGGGTTTCAAACCTGGGTCCTCCTCGTGCCAGTCTGACGCTCTATCCAGTGCATCATCGCTTGGTCAGGCTCCCAAAATTCTTCAGCTGCCTTCACATCAGCACTCGCAGACTCACAACTCAGTTTCACATTATGTAATGAATAATAATCCTTGACTAGTTGACATCACCCAGAACTGGCGGTAAGTTCAAGATCATAGTCAGGTCCAGATTTTTCTTTCAACATTGCAAAAACCTCTTTTTGTTGTGGTTGTGATTGTCATGGTGCCGAGAGGGATATGTCTCTGTGTCTGGACTTCAACCCAGGTCATTAGAAGTTTCTGATACACGGTATAAGCCCTTCTCAACTTTTTGTTAGTTTTATTGCTATCAGTGAAGCTGACCACCTTCTTCCTCCTCCTCTCCTCCTCTCCTCTTCCTCCTCCTCTCCTCCTCTCTTCTTCCTCCTCCTCTCCTCCTCTTCCTCCTCCTCCTCCTCCTCCTTCCTCTTCTTCTTCTTCTTCTTCTTCTCTTCCTCCTCCTCCTCCTCCTCCTCCTCCTCCTTCTTCTCCTCCTCTTCAAAGAGGGGAGATAGAAAGACAGACTCTTGCATGCACCCTGACGGGGATCTACCTGGCAACCCTGTCTTGGGCTAATGCTTGAGTATCAAGCTATTTTTAGTGCCTGAGGCTGATGCTTTGACCAAGCAAGCTATTCTCAACACCCAGGGCCATGCTGGAACCAGTCAAGCCACTGACTGCAAGAAGGGAAGAAGGAGAGAAGGAGAAAGAAGCAGATGGTCGTGTCTCATGTGCGCCCTGACCAGGGATCAAACCAGCAGCCTCTGTGCTTTGGGAGGATGCTCCAACCAACTGAGCTATCCAGCCAGGGCTCTCCACAGGGCTCTTTACAAGCAGCATTAGCAGTGGACTTCTTACACTTGGAGCAATGCTGAACAAAACAACATGAGATGAACTCAAGCACAAGAGCAAATGATGTGATCAAGAGACACGGTAAACACAGGATGTATGAGGCTGCTGCCGGGTAATGCCTTGTACTGTTTTACAGCAGCAAACTTTTGTTTTTATAAGTAGAAAGTGTTTACTCTAAAATACTGATAAAATTTACAGTTAGTACATAAACCCGCACCATGGTTGTTTATTGCCATCATCCGAGTACTATGTACTGCATATAGCTGTATATGCTACACTTTTATATGACTGGCAGCACAGGAGGTTTGTTTGCACCAGAATCACCACACACGTGAGTAATGTATCACACTATGATGGCTGTGACATCACTAGGTGATAAGAATTTCCCAGCTACATTATACTCTTATGATACGACCGTTGTATATGTCATCTGTTGTTTGTTGATCCAAAAGTTGTTATGCAGCATGTGATTATATGAACAGTATTGTTAATTTGCTGTTAAAAATTAGAATTACATACATGCTTTACTCAATCACTGTTAAAAATAATTATAGCTAATATGTACTGAGCATTGTCTATATGCTAGACCCTTCTCTTGTGTTTACTATTTTATTCTCCTCATCAACACTGTGACATAGGTTCTCTCATTGGCTGATATTTTATAGATGAGGAAACAGAAGCACAGAGAGGCTGTGAGACCTCTCACACGGTTCATAGATGTGGCTGCAGGCATTGACCCCAGGCTGTGAGGTTATATCGGTGATGCTCTGCTGTCTGTTGTCTGTAAAGACCCATCTCTCCAGGTACAGAAGAGCGCAGGTGTGTTCTGGGCAAGTTCACTCAAAATCCTATATGAGATCACTTTTAGTTAATTATATTTTTTTATTTTTTATTTTTTATTAAGTGAGAAGTGGGGAGGCAGAGAACCAGACTTCAGCATGCTCCCTGACGGGGTTCCACCTGGCAAGCTCCCAATCAGGCAATGCTCTGCCTTTCTGGGCTGCTGCTCTGTTGCTTCACAACCGAGCTCTTTTAGTGTCTGAGGCAAGACCATGGTGACATCCTCAGCGCCTAGGGCCAACTTGCTTGAACTATTAGAGCTATGGTTGCAGGAGGGGAAGGGGGAGGGAAAGAAGGGGGAGAGGGAGGGGTGGAGAAGCAGATGGTCGCTTTGCCTGTGTGAAAATCAAACCAGGCACACACCGGGCTGATGCTCTACCACTGAGCCAACTGGCCAGGGATAATTAATTACATTTAAATCCATTTATAAATATTGGTGATTACAGGCAAGTAGTGACTGTTTTTAAGATCTTTGTCTTCTTTAAAATTAATATGAGAAAATTGTTTTGTTTTGCACTGTATAAATATAAGGCATAGAGGTTTTAAGAAGCATCAAGATGATCTGAAAAAGTCACAAGAGAAATGAGAAACATCAAAAATGGTCCCCCAAAGTGTCCATGCAATATACTTTCTAAACTCAATGACCTCTCCCCCACCCTTCCCAGCACCCACATTTCAGCTAGAGATCCAAATAGTTTGGAGAAGGTGACTTGAGCTCCCATCCCTGGGATGAGGCACGTGACCTGGCTGTAGCCACTCAGCTCAGTTCGCCTGCCTGGTCACAGCGATTGGGTTTAGAGTGGGCATATGAGCACAGCCAGTCTGTTCAGAATAAATCTCAGTCCTTCACATCTTGGGGAAAAGAGGCTGCCTTCTTCCTACTGGAGAAGAATGAAACATTAAGCCGGGAGCTGCTAGCACCCATCCTGCAGTTATCCTGGACTTATAGCCTGTCCACTCAGAGAACCGAGACCTGAAGATCAAAACAAAACAAAACTGAGAGGTTCACAATGTCTTACAGGAGTAAACTTCACCTGAAGCCTCACCTTCACTCTGGATTTATAAGTCCGGAATTCTCCATTGTTTGTTCAAGCCAGCTTGAGCTGAGTCTTCCTTTATGTGCCCAAAGTGTCCAAACTGATATACCCTTTGGGGCTGAGATGAAACCACATGTCTCCCAAGACCAAAGAACTAGAAGTAAAATTGGTACTGGGAGGAAGAGTAGAGTGCTGTGGGGTTGGACACAAGAAAGTATCAAATGTGAACTCTTGTCAATCACTGATTCACCTCTGAGCACCATAATGCAGGTTATTAGCTCCAGTCATGTGCAATAAAAAAAAAAGACATTTAATGTTGCTATGGTCTGAATGTCCCCTTAAAACTTATGTGTTGAAATTCTAAGGGACAAAGATGATAGTATTAGTAGGAAGGGTCATGAAGGGGTGATAAAGGCAGGAGATGGGATCTTCAAGAATGGGATTAGTTCTCTTTTAAAAGGGAAACCACAGAGCTCTTGGCACCTCTCCACCATGTGAGGACACAACAGAATTTGCCTCCTGGAAGAGGACCCTCACCTGACCACACTGGCCCCTTGATCTTGGACTTGCCGTCATCCAGAGCTGAGTATTGAACTTGCATTGCTTACAAAGCACGCAGCCTGTAGTAGTTTGCTATGGAAGCCCAACCGGACTGGGAAAATACGGTCCTTATAGGAAGGTTTCCTGTGACCCACTGTTAGAGATGCCTCTTCTATTACAAAACTGCTTCAGGAATTTAACAACAGCAGCAACAACAAAGCTCTGGAGAACTTTCTTGTGAGTACAACATCAAAATGATCTAGGAACTGGATCACTCATACATTGCTAGTAAGAATGTAAAAAAGGTACAGCCAGTCTGAAAAAGTTTTGCAGTTTCTAATAAAACTGAACGCGCCATTGCTAGTCAACCCAGCAACTGCACTCCTGGACATTTACTCCAGAGAAACGAAAACTGATGAAACATAACACTCTGAATGCAGTGCTACAGCAGTATTATTAGTAATAGCCCCAAATCTAGAAATGTCCTTCAGAAACTGAACAGTTAAGGAAACCCTGGTGCCTCTATACCGTGAAACAAGAATGAATGACAGATACACACATCGCCGCGGATGACTATCCAGGGGATCATGCTGAGTGAAAAAGCTCATCCCGTAAGGTTACTGCATACCACATAGTCCTATCTAGAGAACATTTTTGAAGTAACCAAATTTTAGAAGTGGAGAATAGATTAGTGGTGGCAAGAGGTTAGAAACAAGGTGAGGGACGGAGGGAGGAAGATGGGTGTGGTGCTTAAAAGGACAACCCAGGGGTCTTTGTCTTGATGGAATTGTTCTGTCATGACTGTGGTAGTGATTACATGAACCTGCACGTGTGATAAAATTGTGTAGAACTAAACACACACACACACATACTGAGCACGAGTAAAACCGGGTTATCTGAGTAAGGTGGGTGGGTGGTATCTATATTAATATCCCAGTTATGATTTAGTACTATCATTTTATAAAATGTGACTGCTGGGTGAAAGTGCGTGAACAGTGCTTGGGAGCTCCTGTGTTGGGTCTTAAAAAGCATGCAAATGTCGCCTGACCTGCGGTGGTGCGGTGAATAGAGCGTAGACCTGGAAGGCCGAGGTTGCCCGTTTGAAGCCCTGGCCTGCCTGGTCAAGGCATGTACAAGGAGTTGATGCTTCCTGCTCCTCATCCTCCTTTTTTTCTCTCTCCTCTCTCTAAAAATCAATCAATAAAATCTTTTTTTTAAAGCATGCAAATGTACAATTATCCAAAATTTATGAAAACAACTTAGTCCACATGAGGTGTATAGAAAGCTGAAATAATTAACGTGGGGAAAGTGGGCAGCATTCTGGGGCTCAGTCAGGGCTGGTGATGCCCCCAGAGGCCTGCTACATGGAGAGCAGGTACCACCCTAGGTGAGATGAGGCGGAGAGCGTGGCTGCAGATCGAAGAACACAGCCATTGTCAGACCTCAACGTGCAGGAGGGACCAGGAGATTGCAGAATGAATACTTCAGCCTTGCTCTTCCTCCTCCCTCCAATCTCCTGCCAGCACCTCCCATGGCTGAACCCAGTGGCGGGATTCAACTGGTTCACACTGGTTTGGCACCACTGATACCTAAGTTTTTGTTGAGTTAGGCGAACCAGTTGTTAAAATGGCACTTGTAATCAGGGTTCTCTCTAAGGTGGGCCCCTGAGCAGGCCGCCCAATGTGGAAATCACAAATTTACATTCCTTGCTCTTTTTTTCTTTTTTTTTTACAGAGATAGAGAGAGTCAGAGAGAGGGATAGACAGAAACTGACAGACAGAAACGGAGAGATGAGAAGCATCATCATTAGTTTTTCGTTGCGCATTGCAACATCTTAGTTGTTCATTGATTGCTTTCTCATATGTGCCTTGACCACAGGCCTTCAGCAGACCGAGTAACCCCTTGCTCGAGCCAGCGACCTTGGGTCCAAGCTGGTGAGCTTTTGCTCAAACCAGATGAGCCCGAGCTCAAGCTGGCGACCTCGGGGTCTTGAACCTGGGTCCTCCACATCCCAGTCCAACACTCTATCCACTGCACCACCAACTGGTCAGGCTCCTTGCTCATTCTTAATGTTCATCTGCACAACATTCTAAGGGCCCATAGTAGTGTTCATTCTGTCCATAGGTAAAATAAATTACAAGTGAGAACGCCAATCATGAAGCAACATAGAAATATCTTAAATAACAGTTCTATTGTTTTTGTCAAGTATTATTTAATATTTTTTTCATTAATATTTTAAGACTCTTTTATAACAAACTAGTTTTGTGCACCTCTTTTATTGTTCTTATTTAAGTATTAAATGCATGAAATAATAAACTACCTTTTGGTATATCATTTTTTTATACGTAAAATGGTCATTAGGGCAGAGAACTGGTTGCTAAATTATTGGAATCTCACCACCGGCTGAACTCAACCACAAACCAGGGGGCTGTGGAGCCACACAGAGGCAGTATCGGAGGCCCTGTCGATGGGGGGGGGGGGGCCAGCACAGTGGCAGTGTGGTGGAGGGCTTCTGGTGATTTACTCTGTCACTGTCAGGTCTAGCTGACAGACCAAAGTACTCCAACTCTAAGAACGCTCTCAAAAGTTGTTCACCCCTCAGGAATTCAGGAATCAGTGAGTTAGCATTTTCCTCATATCCAATGAGTTTGTTGTTTCGATTACTCAAGTAGAATTTCTTCTCTTCAGGAGAAATGAAAACGCTACTGGTAAAATGTCATATTCCAATGATCATCCCTTCAGTTCCAATGACCTCCCCAGAGATACCTCACTATTAATCAATGTGGGACATACATTGCATATCTTTTTATACATCTTGAGATACCTCATACAGCTCCCAAGGAAATATATAATTCTTGTGAGCGACTGTATTCATTAAACTTTTTGTTTTACATAACTATACATTCATTCACCTGCCATTGTAAAAAATAGTACAGACATTCTGTGTACCTTTTACCCAGTCTCCCTCCCCCACGGTAACACCTTGCAAAACAATGGTACAATATTACAGCCTGAATATTGACATGGATTACAGTCAAGATACAGAAAATTCCACCATAAAGGTCCCCCATGTTGCCCTTTCAGTGGTCATACCCACTGCCCTCCTCCTTTCCTTAACCCCTCAGAATCACCAATGTCATTTCCAGAATGTTATATAAATAGAATCATACAGTTGGTAACTTTTGAGGGTGGGCTTTATTCACTCAGCATCATTCTTGGGAGACTTACCAGATAGTTGTGTGTATAAAGACTTCGTTCTTTCTATTGTTGAGTGGTATGAGTGTGTCATATTTTGTTTGATTAGCACCTATTAAAGAACATCTGGATTGTTTCCAGTGTTTAACTGTTACAAATAAAGCTGCTGCAAACATTCATGTGCAAGGTTTTGTGGGACTGTAAATCTTTATTTCTCTAGAATTCTTAAGTCATCTGGCAGTTGCATGTTTAGTTTTTTAAGAAACGGCCCAACTATTTTCCAGAGTGGCTGTGCCATTTGCATTTGTACCAGCAATTTATGAGTGACCCAGTTCCTCTGCATCTCACCAGCATTTGGTGATGTCACTATTTGTTTTTACTTGAGCCATTCTGCTATGTGTGTAATGATATTTCCTTGTGGTTTTAATTTGCTTTCCTGTAAGGCTAACGGTATTGAGCATCTTTTCATGTTCCATTTCCCATCTGTGCCTCCTCTTTGCTGAAGTGTGTCTCCATGTCTTTTGTCCATCTTCCAGTTGGATTGTTCAACTTTTTACTGTTGAGTTTTGAGAGTTTATTTTTTCTGTACTAGAGACCAGTTCTTTGTCATACATGTGGTTTGCAAATATTTTCTCCCAGTCTTTAGCTTATCCTTCCGTACTCTTTTTTTTTTTATTTATTCATTTTAGAGAGGAGAGAGAGGGAGAAAGAGAGAGACAGGGGGGAGGAGCAGGAAGCATCAACTCCCATATGTGCCTTGACCAGGCAAGCCCAGGGTTTTGAACCGGCGACCTCAGCATTTCCAGGTTGACGCTTTATCCACTGTGCCACCACAGGTCAGGCTTCCTTCCGTACTCTTAAAACGGTCTTTCACAGAGCAAAAGTTTTGGGTCAGGTTTCGTTGATCAATTTTTCTTTTATGAATTGAGCCCCTAGTATCAAGTTTAAGAACTCCTGGGCTAGCCTTAAGCCCTGAACATGGTCTTATAATTTTTTCCTAAAAGTTTTACAGCTTTATATTTTACAATTAAGTCCATGACCCATTTGAAGGTTATTTTCCCTTTAGGTGTGAGATTTGAGTCAAGGTTCATTGTTTGGACTGTGGATATCCAATTGTTCCAGCATCATTTAAAGAAATGCTACTGTTTCCCATTGAATTGCTTCTGCATATGTGATTACTTCTAAATATAAGCAGTGTCACACCAAGTGTATTGTTCAGCAACTTACTTTTCATCTTTTAATTGAAATTTTACCTTTTCTTCCATTAAGAATTCTACTAATAATAGCAATAATAGCTCAATAGATTTGTATAACTTGTGGCTCTGTCACTAAAAGAAGCTATCACCTGACCTGCAGTGGTGCAGTAGATGAAACATTGACCTGGAATGCCATGGTCACTGGTTTGAAACCCTGGGCTTGCCCAGTCAAGGCACATATGAGAAGCAACTACTTGAGTTGATGTTTCCTGCTCCTCCCCTCCTCCACTTTCTCTCTATATAAAATAAAAAAAGAAAATAAAGAAGTAAAAGCAGCCACAGATATTTTAATAGCACATTACAGACGTGACACATATCTTCAAATATCACTTACTGTCCTTACTACCTCAGAAGTACAGTAATTATTAAACCTCTTGCTGTATCTTTTACATAATGTATTATAAAGAGGCATGTATATTTCCTACCACAACATTGTTTTTATGTTTTGGTAACCATGTTGCAATATAATCTGTTTTTTCCCACAGTCCTGTGTTTTTAATACTCTGCATTTAAAAACATTTCTGAGCCAGTAAGTGATTATAGCACAGTTGCAGGATACATGGTTAATGTAGAAAAGTTCATTGCTTTCTTGTATAATAGTAATGAACAATTAAAATTTGAAATCGAAAAACATCATTTACATTAGCACACCAAAGATGAAATACTTAGGTTCAAATCTATTAAAATATAAGCAAGCTTTATATGAGGAAAACTATAAAACTCTGTGTAAGAAATCAAAGATCTAAAAACAGAGACATTCCATGTACATGGTTAGAAAGACTCAATACTATCAAGGTATCAGTTCTTCTCAATTTAATCTACAGATTCAACACAATTTAACCAAATCCTAGAAAGTTATTTTGTGGATATTGACAAACTAAAAGTTCATATAGCCTGGCCTGTGGTGGTGCAGTGGTTAAAGCGTTGACCTGGAATGCTGAGGTTGCCAGTTCAAAACCCTGAATTGCTTTGTCAAGGCATATTGGGGACTTGATGCTTCCTGATCCTCTCCCTGCCTTTCTCTCTCCCTCTTTCTCTCTTTCTCTCTCTCTCTCTCTCTCTCTCTCTCTCTGTCTCTCTCTCTCGCTCTCTCTCTCCTACCCTCAACCTCTCTAAAATAAATAAATACAAACTTTTAAAATTCAAAAAAAGAAAGTTTATACAGAGAATCAAATAACCCTGAGTGGCTAGCACAATATTACAGGAGAAGATTAAAGTTGGAGGACTGACAGTAACTGACATCAAGATTTACTCTAAAACTACACTTACGAAGACAGTG
The DNA here is from genome assembly GCF_036850765.1 of Saccopteryx bilineata. Classification (NCBI taxonomy): domain Eukaryota; kingdom Metazoa; phylum Chordata; class Mammalia; order Chiroptera; family Emballonuridae; genus Saccopteryx; species Saccopteryx bilineata. Next base: position 45,527,216 of record NC_089498.1, read on the forward strand.
TGTGGTGTTGGAGAAAGGACAGACAGATTGATGGAACAGGATGGAGAGTCCAGGAATAGACCCACACGAGTATAGTCAACTGATATTTGAGAAAGAAGCAAAAGCAATTCAATGGAAAAAGGATAGTCTTCTCAACAAACGGTACTGAAACATCTGGTCATTCACTTGCAAAAAGCATGAATCTGGATGTAGACCTTACATGCTTCACAAAAGAAACTGAAAATGTATTATAGACCTAAATGGAAAGTGAAAACCATAAAGTTCTAGAATATAGCATATAAGATAATTATGGGTACTTGGACTTGGTTGAGGCTTTTAGATACCCTAAAAGCATGATCTGTGAAAGAAATTGATGAGTTGGATTTCATTCAAATGTGTACCTTCAGCTCTACAAAAGACACTCTTAAGATTATGAAATAATTTCTCTGTTCCTCTCCCCAGACTTGACAACAATGCCTTTAACAAAATACTAAATGTAACATCAATGTTCACCCAGGGGAGACTGGTTATTAAACAATCCAGTATAATGGGGGCCTTCATAGCGGTATATGTGGGATGTCTTCCACTGCCCCACCAGGTCCACTCTTTTTTTGTGTATATGTGACAGAGACAGAGAGAGGGATAGATAGAAACAGACAGACAGGAAGGGAGATGAGAAGCATCAATTCTTTGTTGGTTGCAGCACCTTAGTTGTTCGTTGATTGCTTTCTCATATGTGCCTTGACCAGGGAGCTACAGCAAACCAAGTGACCCCTTGCTTAAGCCAGCAACCTTGGGCTCTTGGGCTCAAGCTGGTGAGCCTTGCTCAAACCAGATGAGCCCACGCTCAACCTGGTGACCTAGGGGTTTTGAACCTGGGTCCTCCATGTCCCAGTTCGACGCTCTATCCACTGCGCCCTGCTGGTCAGGTCAGGTCCACTCTTCCCATTGGTCCACCCTGCTCTGGGCCTCAGGCGGCTGGTGCTTGACCTATACTAGGTGCAGCCAATTGGGAGCCTGGCAGTAGGGGGGAGAGGAGAAGGAGACTGTTTATTCTCTGAAAGGTCAGAGTAATTATTTTCTAGGCTTCTTCCTCCAGGGCCACTACAACTTGTCTGTTTCCTTGACTTGTGCTCAGGACTCTCTGCTTCCCAGGTCAGGTAACCAATCTCTCCTTCTCTCCTTGATTCAGCCCTGGGATGGCAGACCCTCTCCCAGAAAGGCCCCAAGGCTCCTGTTTTTTCCCTTCACTGTCCAATCCCTTTGGAAATAAATACGCCTGGTTTTAAACCCACCTCAAATAACCTTAAATTGATTTGACCATCTGTTTCCTGCTGGTGCCCTTACTGATACAGTATAATTAAAGGCGTGGGCAGAGGCGGATTAACGTAGGTTGAGGCCCCGAGTGCAGAAGAAAATATTGGGCCCCTTAAAAAAAAAAGAGACAGGGAAAATAAAAATACATATTAACTATATTTTAAATAAATAAAAATTATGTACGATTAATGTTAAAATTGCACATATGAAACCAAACTTGATGTCATTAAAAAAAGAGTAAAGTTGGGGTTTTGCAGGGCCCTTCAGAAGTCGGGGCCCAGGGCGTGGGCCTGGTCGCCCACTGTTAAATCCACTTCTGGGTGTGGGGAAATGCAAGTGAGAAAGGTAAGACATAAAAAAGGCTTCCAAACTACCCAGCCTGGTTCCATTTTGGGAGAAATTTTGTTCATTTAAAAAAAAAACAACGAAAGAAAGAAGTAATAGCTACTAATTGTTCAAAAGTTATCTCTAGGAAGAATAAAGATTTACTTTATTTCCTTTTTAATTTTATTTATTGATTTTTTGGAGAGAGAGGAATAGAGAAATAGAGACATCGATCCGTTCCTTATGTGCCCTCAACCTTTGTGTATCAGACAGTGCTCTAACCAACCCAGGTATCCGGCCAGGGCTAAAAGGACTTACTTTAGTTCTCCAAGCTGTAGGTTTGTATGAACTAATGCTTCACAATGAATGTGTTACTTTGACATAAATAAAAATATGTAAAATTTCTACACATTAGAAAAATTGTTCCAGATGTGGGGTGAAGGGAGAGATGTGGGCAAAGTTATAAGTGTTTTTTTCCTCCTTTATTTATTTCTGTATTTTTCAAGCTTTAATCATGAACCTGCTTTGCTAATTTTATCAGAAAAAGATACAGTAGATTTTATTTTGCAACTAAAACAGGAAATTCATTGAGGCAGACAGAGAGAGAGAAAGAGACAGAAACAGAGAGACCACGGCCTGGATGTTTGCTAGGAAAAGGAATGCGAGACAGATGGAGTTAGACAAAGCCAGAGACAGAAAGACGAACAAGGGACAAGACAAAACAGGAAGCATATACTTAGGGAAGATGAGAAATGAAATGAAATGAAGGCAGAGATAGATTGAATCGCATATTTCAGGACAAGTACAGTAGAGAGAACAAGCTTTGAACCTGGACAGTGTATAGGTTCAAATTCTCCCTCTGACACTAACACACTAAGAAAATTTTGAAAAATTCCTTCACCTTACCATGCCCCAGTTTTCCCATCTATAAAATGGAATTAATCATAGGACATCCTCATAGTGTCCTTCTTTGAGATATACTGATCAATTACTTAGAACAGTGCCCACTACCCGTTAAGCACTGAAGAGACCGTTAGTATAATAGAACAAAGAAAAGGACAAGGAGCGCGATGAAAACAGAGGGTCAGAGACCGTAACTGGTGACAGAGAGTTGGGGCAGAACCATGGCTGGCACCCTGGGGCAGGCGGGTAAAGCCCTTGCCCCTTGGCCAGCATCCCACTGGGCCAGCGGCCAGCGCTGATGTTTGGAAAACTTAACCTGAGCGGGGAAGCCCGGCCGCTCACCATTTCTCAGCCAGGCACATAAAAGCCGCCATGGAGGGTGCAGCCACCGCTGTCGAAGGTGGACACCAGTCTGGACACCTCGCAGGGGACAGTGGAAGGCAGTCCCCGCTCCAGCACGAGGCACGGAGGGCACATTGCTGCTGAGCAGTGAGGGGAGAGGGGCTGAGGGTAAGCCGGTCTGGGGCCCACCGCGTCTCTCCCGCTGCGGGTGCTCAGCGCCAACGCTGAGATCGGTCCCTCTGCCAGTCTAACCAGAGGAAAGGGCTGGATCCGGCCTTCCCTCTCGGCCTCCAAGCTGTCCCTGGCTTTTTGCAGGAGCAGAGATGGAGCCAAATGGCGCAGCCGCGGTGTCCGTGGGTCTGTGGGTCTTGGTGACGCTGAGCGCTATTGCGGACCCCTGCGGGGCTGAACCCCGGCGCTGCCACCTCAAACACTGCCGCTTGCTGGACCTCAGGGCGCTGGCGACGGTCAAGGAGCTGAGGGACCACTACCTGAGTGATGCCCAGACGTCCAGTCCCAGCGGACGATAGACCTGCCGGAGTCTTGGATCCGGTTCCCTGTCCCGAGGGGCCCTGGCACCCTAGCCTGCGGCAGACGCATCTCGAATCTCAATGTCCAGAATTCTGACCACGAGACGTTCCTGGTCACCGACATCCCATCGTAAGCACAGAAACTGCCTTCACGGCAGTCACTAAAGGGCGCCCTTCTCGGCGGACTCGGCTCACACTAGGGCGCAGCGCTCCGCAAGGGATACATTTCAGTCCGCGTCACGTGCTCGGAGAGCCGTCTGATTTCAGGGCACAATACGCACCACCGTGACGACCAGCCCCGGTCCACGTCCAGGAATCCCCAACATCCCAGCGCTTCAGGAGCCCTGGCGGGGAAGACTACCTTCTCCGCCTTCCCAGTCAGCCCCCAGAAGAAAGTAGTAACGCGGAGCTGGAGGCCACACACCTGTTCTTTACGCCTACGGGGGATCTGTGGCGGCCCAGGGTGAGGGCCGCTGGTCGGCGGGGGTAGCTGGGAGCGAGGGTGCGGCCGTTTTTAACACCACGCGGTCCCCGCTGTAGTTTGCCCGGTGGCCCAGGGCCCCGGCAGCCAGCCCGCCCACGGGTTGCTCCCCTTCGTCGCGGGACTTTGAAGCTGCTGGAGGCCGAGGTAAGGGACGCCCCGCCCCTGCACCCCGTCCCCACCCGCCTCCCCACCTGCTGACTCTGCGTTCTTCCGCCCTACAGGTAGGCGGCCGAATTACGATCCGTCACGTTGAGCCCCAAACGCTTCCGGACACAATTGGCGTCCTCTCGGCGTCCCCAAATCCGGGTTTTGGTATGGGGCTTCGTTTACTCCCTGTCTCCCTTCCAGCTCGAGCTGGTGTGGTCAGGTTCCTGGAGGGAGTCCCTCTGGCCAACCTGGAGGCGTCCCAAAACAGGAAGAATTGTGAATGGAGCCGGTGGTGAAGCGCATAGACACCAGGGGGTGGGGCAGGGCGGGGCGGGCGTGTGAGGTGGAGGGGGACCCCGGGGCCAAAGGACTATTGCTTGCGAATGGAGTGGGTTACTTGGGAGGAAATTCCTGCCTCAGCCCTGCTTTGCTTCTTGCTCCAGTTCCAGGACTCACATTGAAGCCACGAAGCTACCGCGTTCTTCAACCTCCTGCGCCTACTCACGTGGGACCTGAAGCCGGTGGCGCACTCCCGACCGTGTCTCTGATCCCGTTGCAGGATGGTACTGTGTGGCCCTGTCGCCGAGGCGGGGCTGCAGCCAGCGGGCGCTGACGCTAAGGAGTCTCTGCTGCCGTTGGCCGGACATCGATGGCCGGCGCTGGAGTCAAGAGGCGCAGGGTACTTTTCCAAAAACCAGAACGTGTCCCTCAGAAGCAGGGACATTTCTGTGGAATGCAGTGCCCTAAGATCAACCAGGGGCCCCAAAGGGCCAAAAGTCATTAGGTTACTGCAGTGTGTTATACATGTGCCCTTTATATTTGTGAAAACCTTCGTAATTTGCATTTTTGTCTTCCAGTATTAATTTATAGCCATTATTAAATATTCTTACATTTACATTGGTTGTTCCCCTGTGATCATTTTGAAGGACATTTTTCAGTTAAAATGCTGAGCCAGGGAAATCAGGTGTCTTGAGTTTCAGTTCTGACCCTGCCACTTGATTATGGTGTAACTGGGCAAATTACTTCTCCCTGAGCCTCAGTTTCCTCATCTATACAATGGCATTATTATTCTTCCCTTCCAAATGAGTAATTGTATGTGGTATAAATACACATACTATAGTACTTATAAAAATTTCAGCTGAGGCCGTAGGATGGTCTTAATTAATGGTCTCTATTAAATAACCACAAACACAAATACATAAACATTTGACTTTTTATTTGTCCAAGTCTGTGGGCTGGTGATCTTTGTTGCTAACTTCAGGCTACTTTGCCAATGTCACACAGCTAGTGAGGGTCAAAGACAGGTTTGAACTCCATGTTCCTAACCATGTCACTGAACTTCTTTGTTAAGAAAAACAAGTATAAAATTTAGGAAATTTGAGACCCTAGGTCTTCTTTTCAGAATTCACTGTTGATGCAATGTCCCCTTTTCTGAGGCCTCTGCAATAGACAGAAACTGACCAATGCACTGGAAGGTGACTTGACCACACTTCTGCTTTGTTTTCCTTTAGCTCCGACTGCTCCCCCTCAGATCTTCACATAGCTCCCTCCCTCACTTCCTTTGAGTTCTTGCTCAAATGTGATTTTCAGGACACTTCATTCAGTGCAACCCCCTCCAACACTCTCCTCTCATCTTGCTTAAGATTTTTTATTTTCTGTTACTTGATGTAATCTGCACCATGGCTTAAATCCCTTTCCTTACTCACCATTACATTTCTATAAATAAAAACGATTATTTTGTAACTTATTTTTCAATGCCCTATTCCTGGCACCTTGAGCAGTTCCTGACACAAAGTGGGGCTGACTAATACTTGGTGAATGAGTGAAGGCATTTAACACAAATGGAGCTCGTTCTCTTGAAGACCTTGGCCACACCCCAATTTCCTAGCAGAGCCTCCTATTCCTGGGTCCCTCTGTGCCTGGACAATGAAAGATGTTAGTCAGGCTCCCCTCTACCCCTTCCTTTGTCTCTCAGTACCGCTGGGGAAGGGAGGGAAGAGCTGGTCTTCTCTCTTAACTCTGGCCTGCTTTGCCTTTCTGACTCTCTCCTGCCCTGGGCACCTTCTCCTTTCATCTTTACACCTGCCCTGAATACCTTTTCTCTCAGAAGTTCCAGATTCTTTGTGGCAACACTCTTGAGGTGCCATTCTTCTCTTCTCCCTGCACTTGGGTATCCTGCAGAAAGGCAAGTCCCTTGGTCCCTTACCTGTCAGGACAACATCAGAGGCTGAGACTGTGTTATCCTTAGACTCCTTTTAGTCATTCATCTCCTGCAACTGCACATAATCTTTTTTTTTTATAATTAAATTTTTATTTTAATGGGGTGACATCAATAAATCAGGGTACATATATTCAAAGAAAACATGTCCAGGTTATCTTGTCATTCAATTCTGTTGCATACCCATCACCCAAAGAGAGATTGTCCTCCGTCACCTTCTATCTAGTTTTCTTTGTACCTCTCCCCCTCCCTCTTTCCCTCCCTCCCTCCCCCCAACCCCGGTAACCACCACTTTCTTGTCCATGTCTCTTAGTCTCGTTTTTATGTCCCACCAATGTATGGAATCCTGCAGTTCTCGGTTTTCTCTGATTTACTTATTTCACTCTGTATAATGTTATCAAGATCCCACCATTTTGCCGTAAGTGATCCAATGTCATCATCTCTTATGGCTGAACAGCATACCATGATGTATATGCGCCACATCTTCTTTATCCAGTCCTCTATTTTTTTTCTACAGTGATTAAAGCCTTAAAGCAAACTCTTGGCCAATACAGCAAGAATCCATAAAAGAGTAGTGTCCTTAACAAGTTCACCAAGTCAAAGTTGGCCCCAACACCATGCCAAATCCCTGAAAAAAGCAACCCAACCCCAGTTCAGTCTGTTAGGAGCTGTCACAAGGAGCAGGAATCCAGGAAAAGTCCACATCCAGGAAAAGTCCGCATGGCACTGGAATTGTTGTCACAATTCTATACTTTGCAGCTCACGTCCAAGTCCCAATGACTGCTGCTTCTATCTAGTAATGATTCAGGTAGACTGGAAAAGCCATCTGCAGTGTGTGTGGAGATGGAGCTTCTGTTCTCCTCTGTCTGGAGAGATGAGACCATGTTGCTTTTCCCTGGAGCTCTGCAGCTGTGGCGTGGTAAAGAGAACCTTGGGATACACTAAGCTGGGTGGCAAAGGTAAATTCATAATAGAAGTTGGCAAAAGGGGGAAGAGAGCTCTAAATTAGGAGTAGGTCCCAGCCTGAAATATGAGTGGGGCATTAAGGTAGGAGGAATAAAGGAAACACTATATATTAAACAAAGCAGCAGAAAATAGGACTATCAACACCCACAACAGAGATCTTCGAGGGAAGAATAAAAAACCTGACTATTCAGGCAAGACATAGTTAAGTGGCCCTTGTGCAAATGAGATCAGTTTACCTGCTTCTTGGAAGAAATACCCTAGGCTCGTCCACAGTGCCGCAGATGGGGCTGACGGCTCTGGGCACCTTCAGCCTTCAGGGGCAAACCCCAGCATTCTGGGCAAGGTTAGGTCATAGGTGGCTGGAGCAGGGATGGAAGAGACTGAACCCTCCCTTAGAGGAGTGAGGGGGAAGCCTACCTTCCAATGTCCCTGTTTCCTCACAGCAGAGGCATGTAAGTCTGGCAGCTTTAGCTCAATGAACTTCCTTTCCACTATTGAAGCAGGACCCAGATGGCATCCTATGAGACCCCTTTGGGGTATTAGAGCCTTTAAGGGTGTATCCTAAAAGCTGGTAGTTCCCCTGATCTCTATTGGGTTTTTTCTGCCTCTAGGTATCTTAAAAGCCATGCTCAGAAGATCTCGTTGAGGGGTTTGAGGATCCCCTTCCGCCTATATAAATCTTTTCCATATATCTGGAGCTATTTGGAAAAAGACAAAACAGTGTTATTAGCTGAATCAAATAAAGATGGTAGTAGTTTGCAGGCGAAAAAGATTTGGCATCTCCTGTTCATCAGCATTCAAAAGAAATTAAAAAAAAATTTAAGTAAAAAGCATGATATGGTAGACCCGTAGGAGTTCCAGGATATGACTCCCCCCTTTAAAAATTTTTTTTAAATTGACCTTAAAATATTTGCTGGGTACACTTTAATAATACCTTACCTTTGAAGATTGTTAAGAATGACAAAATACAGTAAATGCTTTTGCTCCATATGCAGGAGCATTTTCAGTATAACCAGTTTAGGAAATCCAATAATAGAACTATGCATACAGACAATGAGCTATAACATGCTTAGCAGCCTCTCCTGTTCTGACAGAGGTTACTATAAATCCAGAATATGTATCCACTGTAACGTGGACATAGGACTGTTTGCCAAATGAAGGTATATAAGTAACATCCATTTGCCAAAGTTGCCCTGGTATGAGTCCTTGAGGGTTAACTCCAAATGAAGGGGCAGATTGTAGTATAGGACCCCTTGGACAGGATTTCCCAATCTGTGCACATAATCTGCGTCAGTTTCTCTTTCCTCCAGCTGCTCACCTGGCTAAGGCCCCGCCCACACGGGCTTCCCCAGCCTGGGGCATCCCCTGGCGGCAGGCGTGTTTTCACTTTTCCTACATCAGCCTGGATTGCCCATGTGTCCAAGTTAAAAGCTGCACCATGGAGCTCAGGAAGGAATTACACAGACAGAGCTGGAAGTTCAGAGACACAGACGGAGCAGCAGGCTGAGACTCAGAAGAAAAGACTGAATTCAGAGACACCAAACAAGGCTGAGTGAGAGACCCAGGTGACAGCCTGTGAGCAAACATTTGGGTCCCATCTGCTGACAGAGACCAGAGACCAGAGACCACGATGAAGCTGGGTGAGCCTTCACATCACGTCCATGACCCTCACCTCCCCACAGCCTCCACCCTCAGACCCTGACACTCCCTGTCCCTGTCCCCTCATCTGTCTCTCCTTCTGTAACACAGACTTGACTGTGGGTTGCACACTGGTGCTGGTGCTGATGACCATGGTGCTGACCAGGACAGGAGCAGTTCCTGTCCCTACATCCCTCCCGGGTGCAAGGGACTGCCACATGGCTCAGTTCAAGTCCCTGTCCCCGCAAGAGATGAAGGCTTTCAAGAGGGCCAAGGATGCCTTGGTGAGTCTCCCACTGCCCCACCTGCTGTGGGCTGACCTCCAGCCTCACACAGTGGGCTCTCTCCTGCTCTTTGGGTTTTTTTTTTTTAATTTTTATTTATTTATTTTTTACAGAGACAGAGAGTGAGTCAGAGAGAGGCATAGACAGGAACAGATAGACAGGAACGGAGAGAGATGAGAAGCATCAATCATTAGTTTTTCATTGCGCATTGCAACACCTTAGTTGTTCATTGATTGCTTTCTCATATGTGCCTTGACCATGGGCCTCCAGCAGACCGAGCAACCCCTTGTTGGATCCAGTGACCTTGGGTTCAAGCTGGTGGGCTCTTGCTCAACCAGATGAGCCCACGCTCAAGCTGGCAACCCCAGGGTCTCGAACCTGGGTCTTCTGCATCCCATTCTCACACTCTATCCACTGTGCCACCGCCTGGTCAGGCTCTCCTGCTCTTGTTGCATTGGGCTGACTCGTGTTGTTCTGCATGGTGCTCCTCTGCCATCCTTTTGGAAGTTCACACCCCTCCTCCTGTTGCTAGCCATCCTCCCATATAGCTGTGGTCTGACCTCTAGCCCTCCAGCTGTGGGCTGACCTCTAGCTCTCCAGCTGTGGGCTGACCTCTGCCCTTGCTCTCCAGGAAGAGTCGCTCTCACTGAAGAACTGGAGCTGCAGCTCCCGCCCATTCCCCAGGACCCGGGACCTGAGGCAGCTGCAGGTGAGTTGGGAGAGTCAGGCTCCGCCCTGACCTCACCTGGCTGCTACTCTGGCTCCTTCGGTGGCCCCTTCACTTTCCCCTCTCACTTGTCCCTGTCTGTCTGTCCTCCCCCTCAGTCCCGCTGGCCTCTTCCCCTCACCTGCCCACACTGGCTGTGCCCTCTCACCTGTTCCCTGACCTTTCACCTTCACCTGCTCCTTCCTCAGTCCTCCTCACCTGTCCTCCTCGCCTGTTCTCTTTCACATGCAGCCCTTACCTGCCTCTGTCTCCCCTCCTCAGGTGTGGGAACGCCCTGTGGCCTTGGAGGCTGAGCTGTCCCTGACACTGAAGGTCCTGGGGACCATGGCTAACTTAACCCCAGGGGACATCCTGGACCAGCCCCTTCACACTCTGCGCCACATCCACGCCAAGCTTCAGGCCTGTGTGAGTGCTCTGGGCTCCCAGGTCATGTCTGTGGTCTCTGACCACCATATTGTCCCCTACGTCCCAGGTCCTGCCTCACACACCACCCTCCTCTGCCCACAGGTCCCAGCTCAGTCCACAGCAGGACCCAGGCCGCAGGGCCACCTCCACCACTGGCTGCACCGCCTCCACGAGGCCCAGAAAAAGGTGAGTGACCTCGGAGAGTCCAGTCTCTGGAGCCAACTGGGAGCCCCGATGATGGACAGCCACTGACCTGTCCCTTCCTCTCCACAGGAATCCCCTGACTGCCTCGAAGCTTCTGTTACATTCAACCTCTTCCGCCTCCTCACCCGTGACCTGAAATGTGTCGCCAGTGAAGACCTGTGTGTCTGAGCCTGAGACCCACCTGCAATGTGTCCCATCATCTTAGATTTTATTTATGCATCTTCCACTTTTCTTAATTTATTGCCACCCATTTCTTATTTATGTATTTATTATCTATGTGAATTTTGTAACTCAAACCTAATAACATTTTTATTTTTCTACTTTTTGTAAAACATTTTCAAATAAATGATAAGAAAACGATAATTTCTGTGCTATTGTACTATGAGTATGTGTGTGTGGATTAGTTTTCTTTTGCTGCCATAACAAGGTATTTCAAACCAGCATCATAAAATAATACAAGTCTGTTATCTTACAGTTTTTATATGTCAGAGATTCAGATCGACTCAGCCGTTTTCTCTGCTATGGGCTTCACAGGGCTGAAATCCATGTGTGGCTGGTGGGATTCTTATGGTGAAGCCACGGGAACAGTCTACCTTCAAGCTCAGTTGAGCTGTTGGCAGAATTCCATTCCTTGCACCCCTAACACTGGCATACCTGATTCTTGCTGGCAGTGAGGGTATATTCTTAGTTCTTGCCAGCCTCTCTCTGGTCCTTGCGCATGGACCCCACATCTCAGAGCCAGCAGCAGTGTGTCCAATCCTTCTCTTGCCTGGAATCCCTTTTACTTCACTTTCTGCCACATTTCTGTCTCCTTCCAGCTGGAGGAAGTTCTTCGCTTTAGGGACTCATGTGTTTAGATTGGGCCTCTGGGATAACCCAGGACAATCTCTCTAGTTTAACATCTATTAATCTTTGTGACATGTGCAAAGTCCCTTTGCCATGTTGCATAAAGTATTCACAGGTTCTGGGGATTGGGTTGGGCACTTTGGGGCTATAATTGTTCCCACCACAGTATGTGTATGTGTGTGGTTGTTGTGAGGGTGTGTGAGTGGATCACTTATGCATTCTGTTATAGGTAAAACAACATGAAATGGCCCTGGCCAGTTGGCTCAGGGGTAGAGTGTTGGTCTAGCATGAGGAAGTCCTGGGTTCGATTTCCGGCCAGGGCACACCAGAGAAGTGCCCACCTGCTTCTCCACCCTTCCCTCTCCTTTCTCTCTATCTCTCTCTTCCCCTTTTGCAGCCAAGGCTCCATTGGAGTGAAGTTGACCCGGGTACTGAACATGGTTCCATGGCCTCCGCCTCAGACGCTAGAATGGCTCCAGTTCCAATGGAGCAACACCCCAGCTGGGAAGACTATCGCCCCCTGGTGGGCATGCTGGGTGGATCCCGGTTGGGCACATGCAGGAGTCTGTCTTTCTGCCTCCTTGCTTCTCACTTCAGAAAAATAAAAATAAAAAACCCACAAAATAAAATAACATGAAATGAATATGCCCTAGTAAAAGCATTTATTATTTTTATGATGAGAAATCTAGACAACAGGGCCCATTTAAAATGTGTTGTTTAATGTGATCCACAGGCCATATGTAGCTGAGCACTAGAAATGTAGCTAATGCAAGCTTAGCTGGGCTCTAAATGTAAAACATACCCTAGAATTTGAAAAAAAATTTATTAAAAATTAATTTCTGATGATGTCTGCCAAGTTTTCCACTGTAAAATTACTATTTCCTTCTTTGTAATAAATATGTGGAGAGACTTTGAGACTGTGCCAATGCCTGTTACTTCCCAAACTTTAACCTACTTATTTACCATCCATTGATGGTGTTTCCTGACTCTTTTTCTTTTTTTTTTTGTGACAGAGACTGACAGACAGACAGACAGAGAGACAGATAGGGACAGACAGACAGAAGGGAGAGAGATGAGAAGCATCAATTCTTTGTTGCGGCTCCTTAGCTGTTCATTGATTGTATTCTCACATGTGCCTTGACTAGGGAGCTACAGCAGATCAAGTGACCCCTTGCTCATGCCAGTGACCTTGAGCTTAAGCCAGCAACCTTGGGCTTCAAACCAGTGACCTTTGGCCTCAAGCCAGTGACCCTGTGTTAAACTGGTGACCTCACGCTCAAGCCAGATCAACCCACACTCAAGCTGGCAACCTCAGGGTTTCCAGCCTGGGTCCTCTGTGCCCCAGACTTTATTCACTGTGTCACCACCAGGTCAGGCTGCCTGATGCCTAATATTATGTCACTTATCAAATACTTTCATTATTCTTTTTACATTTATTCATTGGCATTCTACTCTTAGGAAGCTTTGCTCCCTTCCTCATTTATGTATTTACCAATTGATTTATAACAGCATAGACTGCAGAATTCTTTTTTTCAGTGGATTATATAATTCTTTGTTATAATTTTTGTTGATGCTCAAATTGTCCCAGATTAGGTCAGTGGGAATCCTTTCAAGAAGGCCCCTATGCCCTTCTGATGTGTCCCCATCATTCTTTGAGCACCTCCTTGCTTTTTGAATAAGTGGTTCCAGGCTCATTTGTGCTTTCCCTGCCTCAACTCTGTAACCAGCCGTTTCTGCAAGAACCTCTGGTTCCTTTCAGTGGAGAACAGTATTAAGAAACCAAGATCTGGGTGCTAGGTGGGCTGATTGCTAGAGATATCGTTGTTTCTACACCCTCTTAACAAAGCTAGAAAGCAGATGGATGTATGTATAGAATTTTTATTTACTGTAAAAAGTAAATAACATTAATAATTTTATGTTGAATATATATTAAAATAATATTTTTATATATTAGGTCAAATAAAGTTTATGTCAAAATAGTTTCACATATAGTTTTTAACTTGTTAAATGTGGCTACTAGAGGATTTAAACTTATATATGTAACTCACATAATATTTGGATTTAAACAATACTGGTTTTGAGATCATGATGTCATAGTGGATCCAGGCTCTCTATGTCTGGATGATCTTCCAACCTCAGTGTGTTAGTACTGTCTCCCCTCATGATCATAAGATGGCTGCCACAGCTCCAGCCATCATATAATCATATAATCATTCACAAAGCAGGAGTGGTAGAGACTCCAGTGTTAGCTGTCTCTATATTTATTCTCCTCTTCTTCCTAATCCTTAAATTGTAAGTGAATTCAAGAGTGCTGCACTAAAAACACCATTTCCCAACCATCCCTGCACCTATAGCACTAAGTTCTGCTCAATGCACATGAATGAAGGTGATCTGAGCTCAGTGCACATGAATGAAGGTGATCTGAGTCTTACTTAGCTTTAAAGGACACGGCAGCATCATTCTTGCTGAATGACCGCAGTAAGAGTAGCCAGTTCATTTTGTCTTCATTTTTCTAGGCTATTTTTAGTGGCTATAGAATCTTGTGTTGACAGTTTTCTTTCTTCTTTCAGTACATTGAGTATTCAAGGGTAATTTTTATATAGACTTAGGTCCTCTCTGTCTGAGGCTCCCTCTATGTTGGGCTTTCTGCTCTCAATTTCTAACTGCTCTGGCAGGACCCAACCCTGGTGTCTAATATCTCGAGTCAATGACTGTTTTTGTGCCTGAATTCAAGCTGTCTGTTGCCACACGAATAGAGGTCTGTCCCCAGAGGAAAAAAACATATAAACTTGGTCTTACACCATGTGTTTTGTTCTTGAAAAATTTGAATCCTCTCTAGTTTCTGCCTGCTTCTAATTGCTCTCCAGTGCCTCCAAATAGTGGGTTTGCAAAAATCATTTGCCTAGAATTGGTAATTTTTATCCATGGAGAGATTAGTCAGCACCCTCTCACCTGTTTCTGACTGACCTTTCTCCCTTTCCTGTTCACCCTCAAGTGAGTGATTCTCACTAGGAGTCTCTCCTGGGCTTGCAGTCAGTGTCAGCTTGGACTTGATTGGTCTGAAGCCTTGAGTGGGCTGGATGTCAGTGATGGCTCACTCACATGGCTGGCTGTAGGCTGGAAGCCCAGCTGGGGGTGTTGATCTGAGCACCTACAGGTAACTTCTCTCCTTGTTTCTTGGTCTCTTGGCAGAACACAGTGCGTGAAGTACAATCAGATCTTAGTGGGATTTTTCTGTGCTCCCGATGGAAAGGACACTTCTTGGGAACTGGAGCCTCCAAATCTACATAGCCTCAACTTTTTCTGGTAGAAAGGACTGAATTCTGAGGTGGAGAAAGGTGGTGTCAGTGGGAATGATGGTAAATAATACCATTTTGGCATTCATCCCTTGGTTCTCAGACTCATTTTTCCACCTATCAGGGACTCAACACCATATACTTGGTTGCCTTAAGGTGTATACTGCATGCTCAGTAATATACTCTGTCCTTGAAGAGTTTCAATCCCAAACTGTGGCCTAAGCTGCATTTCTTTTAAAAAAATATTTTATTTATTGACATTAGAGAGAGGAGAGAGAGAGACAGGGGTGGCATGGGAGCAGGAAGCATCAACTCATAGTTGCTTCTTGTATGTGCCTTGAGCGGGCAAGTCTAAGGTTTTGAACTGGTGACCCCAGCATTCCAGGTAGATGCCTTATCCACTGTACCACGACCACTCAGGTTTAAGCTGCATTTTAAAGAGGCCATCTCACTGTTCTATTAGGTCAGAGCTTCTGGTTTGGGGTGTTGTAATGGAACCAGTGGACTCCATGTTTGTGTGCTTACTGCTGCACTTCCTTTCCTATGGAGTCACTTGATCCATGGTGCTGTTACACAGAATCCTTTGTTGGTGGATTAAAGTTTTGAAATCCATCAGCAGTTTTAGCCAAAGTCTTGAGGTCAAAAGAGACAAAGCCATGGCTGGATTATCTGAGTCAAGATGAATCCCTGCCCCATCCAGAGTGGAAGGGATTCAGTGTAGGCAACTTGCCATCAAGCAGCATACTGGTCTCCTCAGGGGATGGTGTTTCTAGCTGCAGGCTTGACACTCAGCAGTGGCAATAGCCAGATCAGCTTTGGTGAATGGAAGCTTATGCTGTTGGCCCCACACAAGGCCTTCATCCAGCCACCTGGCTGCTCCATTCATGTGCTCATGGTTCCAGAGCTGAAGAGAGGCTGATGACAGAGGCTGGCTGATGTCAGTTGGACAAGTCCTTATTTCTCCTTGGTTGATTAGTGTCACTTTAGCAGTTGCTGCTCTCTGGTGGCCACTAACATGCAAAAAAAACCTTTATACTATGTGTCCACTCATATATGTCCATAATATACCTCTACCCAAAATGTCCTCATCTGTAATCATCTCATATTTTTCAGGTTAACTTCAGGCTGTTGATCAAACATCAGGGCCATTTGCCACTGCTCATAAATTTGTGTATTGTCACTTCTGGATACTTCTCTTTCCACAGAGTGTAGATCAACTTTATCACCTGGAGCTCTGCCAATTGGGACAATTTCCTCTCACCACCACCTTTCGGGATCACCCCTGAATTGGGCTTTAGTGAAACAAAAGTCTGCTTTCTTCTTACACCCACATACTGAACCAACCTGTCCAGGAGCCAAGCTAACCTATTTCTTTCATCATCTGCCCTTGCCATGGGGACATAGAGATAGGCACTGATGTAACAGTGATGATGACATGAAAGTGTGTGCTTTCTCTCCTGACCATGACGTCGAAGCATGCCAGACACTGCTTTATGAATGATGTATGTTTTGCTATAGATGCCCCGAGCTTGAACCCTCGTGGGCTGCATCATGATTTTCCTAGTGAGGATTGTGTCAACTCCACAGGGGTTATTGCCTTACTGCAGAAACCTCCAATCCCATAGGGTCTGTGGGATCAGCTTCAAGAGCTGCTCGCACCTCAGCCTGGACCTGCTGCAGAGTGCTTTTTAGTTCTATGCTCCAGTCAAAGCTGACACCTTTCCATGTTTAGTTTGGAACATTATTCCCAAGTGTGGAATATGCTGTCTGCTGACTCCAAAGATGCCTAACAAGCCTTGTGCGTTTTTCTTCATGATGTGAGCTTCATGAGTTGCAGTACGTTTCTTTTGGAGGGAGTGTCCTGACATGGCCCAGACTATTAAATCCCTAAAAACTTCACTCAAGAAGCAGGTGCCGGCCATGGCCTGTTGGCTCAGTGGTAGAGCGTCGGCCTGGCATGTGGGAGTCCCGGGTTCGATTCCCAGCCAGGGCACACAGGAGAAGCGCCCATCTGCTTCTCCACCCCTCCCCCTCTCCTTCCTCTTTGTCTCTCTCTTCCCCTCCCACAGCCAAGGCTCCATTGGAGCAAAGTTGGCCCGGGTGCTGAGGATGGCTCCATGGCCTCTGCCTCAGGCTCTGGTTGCAACAAAGCAATGCCCCAGATGGGCAGAGCATCACCCCTGGTGGGCATGCCGGGTGGATCCCGGTCGGGTGCATGCGGAAGTCTGTCTGACTGCCTCCCTGTTTCCAACTTCAGAAAAATACAAAAAAAAAAAAAAAAAAAAAAGAAAAGAAGCAGGTGCCTAAGTCTTTGAAACGTTTCTCTCCTACATTCTGAAGCATGTCTTTCAATGTACTTGTCACTTTTTCAATCTGCTTAGCATATTGATATTGAAAAGTAGCCCAGTGTAAAAAGTCTAGATGTTTCAGGTCCTGTAGTTAATATTAATGACAGAGGGCAGACTGTTAACATATCCCAGGGCCGATTCTAAATGTGTCTCTTGGCCATCCTGGGTAAATATGAACTGCTTCTGGCTATCCTTCCTGATGAGAATGGGAAGATTGAATCCTTGAGATCAATGGCCACATACCATGCAGTGAGGCTGTGTGAATCCTTTCTGGCACAGACACCATGTCCAGCCCAGCAGCTGCAATCTGGGATACTCCTTGGTTAAGTCTGCACAACCACTGTCATCCACCATGATCCACATGGTGTTTGAAGGGGCTGAACAGGTGAACTAAATGAGGACATGACAGGGACCATCACCCCTACACTAATCTCTGCTATAGTCTCTGGGAGATAATGATTTTTTTAAATCATGATGGCTAGGATGGGAAGGTACCAGTTTAAGAGGTTTCTATTTGGCCTTTCCTCATTATGAAAGCTGTGTGAGCCAGACCTGAGTCAAGACTCCATTTATCATGTGTCTCCTGAACAGAAAGGCCAGGATGACCCTCTGGGTCTCCAGCATCAATATTAATCCAGGCCTTGTGTTCAAAAGGTGTATATTTTCACCTTTCACCAATGTGCTCTCCTTTACCCGAGGACATTGCCAACACGATGTCCCTGAACATGGGCTTCAGTCCATCGTTATATAGCATTTCTATACAGATATAATAGATAAAAAGTTTTTCTCTCGTAGGACTGTCATAACAAAGTACCACCAACTGGGTGCTTTACAACAACAGAAGTTCATTGTCTCACAGTTTCAGGGGCCAGAAGTCCAAAATCAAGGTATCAGCAGGGCCATGCAGATTTCCTTCTGAAACCTGTAGGAAGACCCTCCTTTGCCTTTTCTAGCTTCTGGTGTTGGTCTGCAACCTCCACTTCCTTGGACGCATCACTCCAGTCTCTGCATCAGTTGTCGTATGGCCAGCTTTCCTTGTGCATTTCTCCCTTTATGTGTCTTCTTCCTCTTTTATAAGCATGCCAGTCTATTGGATTAGGGCCACCCTAATGGCCTGACCTTAACTAGTTATATTTACTATGATCTTATTTCCAAATAAGGTCATGTTCTGAGTATTGGGGGTTAGGGCTTCACTGTATCTTTCTGGGGGGGGGGGACACAATCAATCTTTAATATATAAATAGCCTCAAGAGTATAGATAATAGGAAAATGTAGTAAAATAAATAGGAAGTGATTTATTACTTTTGTTTTAATATATCTTTAAATTGTGAGTTTCTATAACTTAATCTTTTTTTTTTTTTTTTTTTTTTTTTGTATTTTTCTGAAGCTGGAAACGGGGAGAGACAGTCAGACAGACTCCCGCATGCGCCCGACCGGGATCCACCCGGCACGCCCACCAGGGGGCGATGCTCTGCCCCTCCAGGGCGTCGCTCTGCCGCGACCAGAGCCACTCTAGCGCCTGGGGCAGAGGCCAAGGAGCCATCCCCAGCGCCCGGGCCATCTTTGCTCCAATGGAGCCTTGGCTGCGGGAGAGGAAGAGAGAGACAGAGAGGAAGGAGGGGGGTGGGGGTGGAGAAGCAAATGGGCGCTTCTCCTGTGTGCCCTGGCCGGGAATCGAACCCGGGTCCCCCGCACGCCAGGCTGACGCTCTACCGCTGAGGCAACCGGCCAGGGCCAAAAAAAATTTTTAAAAAAAATAATAAATTTTTTTATCCTGTTGCTTAAAATGAGCCCCTAAATTGTATAAGCTTCAAGGCCCACTAACTCTGGATCTGCCCCTAAAAGTGAGAACAACTCAAACCAGTCAACCTATGCTGAGTAGTGTTTACATCAAGGCTAAGCTGTTATATCAAAGAGACCTTCAAAATCAGTGGATTAACAAACACAGAAGTGTAATTCTCTATCTCCTCACAGTCCTAAGGGAGGTCCACTTGGCAGGATGACTCTATTTAGACATCCAGGGACCCACTTTTTTGCTCCATAATTGCCTAGGGCAGGTGTTCTTAACTACTTTCATACATTGGACCACATGGCAACCTGGCAAATCCTTTCAGAATAAAAGAAAATACATAGGACTAAGCAATCCTATTTTTATTGTAAGACAGTTACCAAAATATGTTTTAAAACTGTGATATAGTAATTTATGTGCATCTGCGTTAATGTGTTAAAGAAAAAGTAACTCATGGCAGCTTTAATAGCTATTGTAACTTAAAGTAGAAATGAATATAAATAATATTTTAAGATGCCTGCTAGAAAATAACCCAATATGAAAACATCTGTGACTTCTTTTGGTAACAAAGTCACAAGTTCTGCTAACACTATTGAGGTTTGTTGCCTGCATTTGTAGCAGACATGTGGTGGACTGAATAGTGGCCCCCCAAAGTTGTCCCTAATTCCTGGAACCTGTGGCCTTAAGTGGTAAAAGATACTTTATAAATGTGACTAAGGGTCTTGAGATGGGAAGGTTATCCTGGGTTGTCCAGGTGGGTCCAATGTAATCACATGTGACCTCCTAAGACGGTCAGAGCTAGTGGTGGCAGGTGACACCAGAAAGCAAGAGATGGGAGATTGGAGCGATGTGAGGAAGGAAACACGAATCACAGAATACAGATGACTCCTAGGAGCTGAAAGGGAAGTGGATTTTCCTTTAAAATTTCCAAAAGAAACCAGCCCTGCCTACACCTTTATTTTAGACTTCTGAGCTCCAAAACTGTGGAAGTATGAATTGTGGAATGTTTTGGTTTTGTTCTTTTTGTTAGGTAATTTTTAATTTCTATTTATTTAAAAAAATTATTGATTGATTTTAGAAAGAGAGGAAGGGGGAAAGAGAGAGAGAGAGAGAGAGAGAGAGAGAGAGAGGAACATCGAACTGTTCCTATATGTGCCCTGACCAGGGATCAAACTGGCAACCTCTGTGCTTCAGGATGACCCTCTAACCAACTGAGCTATCCAGCCAGCGCTGATATTTTCTTTATAGTTGTGAAAAAACCTCAGAAAATGTACCACCTTAATCATTTCAAAGTGTACGGTTTAGTAGTGCTAAGTATATTCTATTGTTGTGTACCCAGTCTCCAGAACATTTTCACCTTGTAACTGAAGCTCAGTACCCCTTAAACAAAATTCCCCACTCCCCTCCCTCAGCCTCTGGCAATCACCATTCTACTTTCTGTCTCTATGAATTTCCTACTCTAAGTACCTCAAGTAAGGGGCATCATACAGTTTTTATCTTTTTGTGAAAGACTTATTTCACTTAGCATAGTGTCCTGAGGTTCATTCATGTTGTAGCATGTGTCAGAATTTCCTTCCTTTTTTAAGGGTAAATAATAGTCGATTGTATGGATATACAGAATCACATCTTGTTTATCTAGTCATCAGATGATAGAAAATGTGTTGGGTTTTATTACTCTTTTTTGCGACAGAGACAAAGAGAGGGACAGCCAGACAGGAAGGGAGAGAGATGAGAAGCATCAATTCTTCGTTGCAGCACTTTAGTTGTTCATTGATTGCTTTCTCATATGTGCCTTGACTGGGGGGCTACAGCAGATTGAGTGACCCCTTGCTCAAGCCAGTGACTTTGGGCTCAAGCTGGTGAGCCTTGCTCAACTAGATGAGCCCGTGCTCAAGCTGGTGACCTCGGGGTTTCAAACCTGGGTCCTCCGCGTCCCAGTGCGACGCTCTATCCACTGCGCCACTGCCTAGTCAGGCAAAAATTTGTGTTGTTTTAAGTCACTAAGTTTGTGGTAATTTGTTACAGCAGCCATAAGAATCTAATACAGGAAGGAAATGTTAAATTTCAGATAGAGGTTAATGAAAATAAAGACTTTTTTTTTTTTTTTGTATTTTTCTGAAGCTGGAAACGGGGAGAGACAGACAGACTCCCGCAGTCTGTCTGACTGTCTCTCCCGGTTTCTAGCTTCAGAAAAAAAAAAAAAAAAAAAAAGAAAGCACCTTCCCTCCTCAGTTTCCCCTTCCTAGACTCCCCTGGTTCTGCCCTGTTTCTGGCTTCCCAGCCTGGGTCTGCTGCTGGCTCTGTGCCAACCTTAGCCCTGGACTACCTGTCTGTCCAGGCTAAATGTTGCAGTGTGGAGCTGGGACAAGAATTATATCCCAGACAGAGTCGAGGACAGAGCATCGGGGAGACTGAAGCCAGAGATCCAGACAAGATGGAGCGGAGCTCCCATGGATGGTGAAAGGGGTTCATAAGCCAAGAATAAAGCCTGGTAAGGGGTTTTACAAGAGTGGAGGACACCTCCCTGAGTCTCCCACCACCAATCCAGCTGTGGTCTGGCCTCTAGCCCTCCAGCTGTGGGCTGACCTCTGCCCTTGCTCTCCAGGAAGAGTCGCTCTCACTGAGAAACTGGAGCTGCAGCTCCCGCCCATTCCCCAGGACCCGGGACCTGAGGCAGCTGCAGGTGAGTTGGGAGAGTCAGGCCCCGCCCTGTCCTCACCTGGCTGCTCCTCTGGCTCCTTCGGTGGCCCCTTCACTTTCCCCTCTCACTTGTCCCTGTCTGTCTTTCCTCCCCCTCAGTCCCGCTGGCCTCTTCCCCTCACCTGCCCACACTGGCTGCGCCCTCTCACCTGTTCCCTGACCTTTCACCTTCACCTGCTCCTTCCTCAGTCCTCCTCACCTGTCCTCCTCCCCGTCTCTTTCACATGCAACCCTTACCTGTCTCTGTCTCCCCTCCTCAGGTGTGGGAGCGCCCTGTGGCCTTGGAGGCTGAGCTGTCCCTGACACTGAAGGTCCTGGGGACCGTGGCTAACTTAACCCCGGGGGACATCCTGGACCAGCCCCTTCACACTCTGTGCCACATCTACGCCAAGCTTCAGGCCTGTGTGAGTGCTCTGGGCTCTCAGTCCATGTCTGTGGTCTCTGACCACCATATTGTCCCCTTTGTCCCAGACCCTGCCTCACACACCACCCTCCTCTGCCCACAGGTCCCAGCTCAGTCCACAGCAGGCTCCAGGCTGCAGGGCCACCTCCGCCACTGGCTGCACCACCTCCATGAGGCCCAGAAGATGAGTGACCAGGAGGAGAAACTAATGTTTAGGAGCAGCTGGGAGTTCAGACATGAGAACCACTGACCTGTTCCTCATTCCTCACAGAGTCCTGTAGCTGTCTTAAAGCCTCTGTCATATTCAACCTCTTCTGTCTCCTCACCCATGACCTAAAATCTGTCACCAGTGGAGACCTGTGTGTCTGACCCCTGAGACCCACCTGCAACCTGTCCCAGCATATTGGATTTTATTTATACACAAATTACGTCCTTTAGATTATTACTTCCTAACCCCTATTTATTTATGAAGCTCTCCAAAGCTGTCTATTCTCGCACTTTCCATACAATGTGTGAAAATAAACAATCTGTCTGTGACATTGACCTTTTTAATATGTGATGATACAAATGGCTGCATGACCACATATTTGACTTTGGCTCTCTGAGTATGTGTGTATGAGTGTGGGAGGGGAAGAGAAGGAGTGAGAAGGCCACACGGAGGGTGGAAGGGAGAAAGGGAGAAAATAAGAAGAGATGAATGAGGAGTGAAAGGACCACTAAGGATGTCTCTAGCCATAAGTAATGGAAGATTTCATTGCAAATGACTTAAATATATATAACAAGTGAGAGTTACGCCAAGTAATAAGATAACAATAAGCCTCTACAGGAGGCTATGGCAGGGTCAGGTCAGTGGAACAATAGCTTTATCATGAATCTAAGCCTTGATTCAGTGGATATGTGTCAGATGTGTATTTGTGGTTCATTGACCTAAACCTCCCATGGCTCTATACCTGGGGTGACTCATTTTCAGGGTGGAGATCTGCTGGGAGGAATGTCACAAAGAGAGTTGTCACCAAAATGTCATTTAAGTTCCACTGTGGGCATTGTTCTACTCAGACAATTGTGTCATCTACAGTTTTATTTCTTCTTTTCTAATCTATATGCCTTTTATTTCCTTTTCTTGCCTTATTGCACTGATTAGAACTGTGGACCTATGCTGAATAAGAATGGTGAGAGTGGACAGCTTTGTCTTTCTTCTGATCTTCAGAAAAAAGCATTAATTTTCATCATTTAGTGTAATGTTAATTGTAGGTTTTTTTGTTGATGATTTTTAAGAAAGCAATTTGAGGAACTTCTCCATTCTTATTTTTCTAAGCGTTTTTTTCTTTCTTTTTTTAGTCATGAATGGGCAAATGATTTTCCTGCATTGATTGTTATAATTGTGATAATTGTGTGATTTTATTTTAGGCTGTTTGGGTGAATTGTATAATTAGTTTTCAAATATTAAATCAGCCTTGCACTCTGGAATAAACCCCATTTAGTCATGATATATAATTCTTTTGATCTATTGCTGAATTCTATGTGTTAATATTTTGTTAAGGATATTTGTGTCTGTATTCATTGCTTATTTTTGTCTGAGATAATAAATTTACCTCAATTTTAAGCCAGTAGAGCTAGGGCTTCCTGTTACTTGCAGCCAAAAAACACTCCTAATGACACACATGGAAATGAAGACGAGTTTCCCTTAAAGTTGAAAAATTCAGGGCCCTGGCCGGTTGGCTCAGCGGTAGAGCGTCGGCCTAGCGTGCGGAGGACCCGGGTTCGATTCCCGGCCAGGGCACACAGGAGAAGCGCCCATTTGCTTCTCCACCCCTCCGCCGCGCTTTCCTCTCTGTCTCTCTCTTCCCCTCCCGCAGCCAAGGCTCCATTGGAGCAAAGATGGCCCCGGCGCTGGGGATGGCTCTGTGGCCTCTGCCTCAGGCGCTGGAGTGGCTCTGGTCGCAACATGGCGACGCCCAGGATGGGCAGAGCATCGCCCCCTGATGGGCAGAGCGTTGCCCCTGGTGGGCGTGCCGGGTGGATCCCTGTCGGGCGCATGCGGGAGTCTGTCTGACTGTCTCTCCCTGTTTCCAGCTTCAGAAAAATGGGGGAAAAAAAAAAGAAAAGAAAAATTCAGCCCTGGCTGTTTTGCTCAGTGGACAAAGTATCAACCTGGCATACAGACGTCCCTGGTTTGATCCCTGGTCAGGCACACATGAGAAGCCACTATCTGCTTCTTTTCCCCTCTCTCTGCCCCTTCTCTCCCTCTTCCTCTCTCACAGCCAGTGGCTCGATTTGTTTGAGCGCCAGCCTGGGCACTGAAGATAGCTTGGCTAGTTTGAGCATCAGCCTCATGTGCTGAGGATAGCTCAGTTGATTCAAGCATCGGCCTCAGACTGGGTTGCCGGAGGGATCCCAGTTGGTACGCATGTAAGAGTCTCTATCTCCCCTCCTCTCGCTTAAAAAAAAAATTGAAAAATTATGGCTGCATAGAGTTATTCTGTCTCCACCATCACCTGGGGCTGGGATTGGTTTGAAGCTGCAAGGTGTCCAAGTAGTCAGTATCCATAGATGGGGATGGGAAGATGGATAATCCAGGCTGCATTTCAGGGAACCAGGCACGTCTACCTACTTCCATCTCTGTGACATCGCTATTTCTTCAAACTTCTATTTCTTGAAAGTTTTGCTACATGTTTTTCAAATCATTTCTGCTTCCTCATATCTATTTCTCCTTCACATCTTCTCTGTCTCCAAAGAAATGACTTTGCCCTCTCCCTCACAGAAGCTGCCAGCTAGAAATTCCTCACCATTCACACTGCTCTCCTGCCTACCCCACCCTGCCCTTGCTTCTCTGCCACCATGGATGAGCTGTCTCTCTTCCTAATATGGGCCAGTGCCTGATCATGTCTCTCTTGGCATTCCTCCATAAATTACCTCTCCCTTAATCTCTGTTTTTCAAAACTTGCTTTCTACAAGTACTTGCCTGTCAGCAGTCTCTCCTTTTATAAAATCTTCCCCCCCCCCTCTCTTTTTAACAAGAGAGACAGAGAGAGGGACAGATAGAGACAGGCAGGAAGGGAGAGAGATGAGAAGCATCAAATCTTTGTTGCAGCACCTTAGTTATTTATTCATTGCTTTCTCATATGTGCCTTGACCAGGGGCTACAGCAGAGCAACTGACCCCTTGATCAAGCCAGTGATGTTGGGCTCAAGCTGGCAAACATGGTGTCATGTCTATGATCCCACGCTCAAGCCAGCGACCCCATGCTCAAGTTGGTGAGCCTGTGCTCAAGCCCACAACCTTGGAGTTTTGAACCTGGGTCCTCTGCATCCCAGTCCGATGCTCTATTTACTGTGTAACTGCCTGGTCAGGCATAAAATCTCTTTCTTAATCTCTCCTACTATTCCTTCACCTCACTTTTCTACTGGCTCTACTTCGTTACCCATCCTGGTCTCCATAACCCTGGCAGCTAGCTTCTGCTCCTAAAGCTCCACTCAACATCAACAATCTCTTTGTAGCTAAATCTTGTGACAGCTTCTGCAGTTTTTACCCCAGAAGACTTCTCACCAGCATTGAACCCATTTCTCACCAGCTCCTCTTGTAACTGTCTTTCATGTTGATTTGTGACATCACGTTCTTCTTGTCTTTCTTCAACTTCTTGTTTCTTCTTCTCAATTACATTTTACATTTTTTTCTTCCTCCCATCTCTTAAGTACTGGAACTTCTCAAGTTCTTATCCTGGACTCTTGTCTCTCTTTCCTCTTTACACTCTCTCTGGTCATCTCAGATATCCCTGTGGATAACTTGGAGCTGGAGACCAGCCACCTTCTCACTGATTGCCCCTGTATCGGTCCACTTAGGCTGGATTTTGCTATAGTAACAAATGACTCTTAATTTTCAGTGGTTTATAACAACAAAGGTTTATTGTTCAATCATGCAATGACCATCTTGGGTAAGCTGAGTCTCAGATTCTCATGAGTCCAAGGTGAAGGTCCAGCCCTTGGATATTTCTGGTCTTAGAATAGAGCTAAAAGCACACAGTGGACCATGCACTGGCTCTTAGAGCCTCTGCTCAAAAATTATATGCACCACTTGACCTCCGCTCCCATTTCATTGGCCCAAACAAATAACATAGCCAAGCCTGAGGTCAAAAGAGCAAAAATTAGGATCCCTCACATTGGAAGGGATGACTATATTTAGAATAATAAGGTAGTTTAACACATCCTAAATTCATATCTTTAGCTCCAATTTTAAGGACAAGAATAAATTAATTTGATTATTGTCCATAGAAACCAGCTCAAATTCAGATCCAAACTGGACCACCTAATAAGCCAATAGCAACAAAGACTCAAGATTTCTTTGCCGTCTTCTGAATAATGATCTATACAAAGGGACTGGCTAGTGAAAACCCCTATCTCTAAAAAAGAGCTAGTCTGCAGTGCTGTGAAGGTGGCAACAGTGGGCTGCTCTCCATGGTTCTGAATACCACCGTTTGATGGAGCTCGTTGGTTTCTTCCATTCCTGGGACTTTGGTGAATGACTGTTCATTTCAGCACTTGTAGATTGTTTTAAAAAATAAAATGTTGTCACATCACATATGGATATATGTGTGTAAAACAAATAGAATTGTTCTGCTGTCTATGAAATGCAAATATGTTTATCAGGGATTCTTTTCTTTTGTTTAAATAATGGAAAATCCCAACTCTACTGGCTTAAACAATCAGGAATTTACAATCTCAACAAGAAGCCAGAGGGAGAGATAAATAAAAGTTTGCTAATTTAGGAAGTCACATTAATGCTATCAATAACCCTGATTCTTCCCATCTCTCATCCTGGCCATCCTCAGCATTTCAGTCTCCTTCTCCAGTTAGATTTCCTCATGGTCATGGTGGCTACCAGAGTTCTAGACATTATCCTCTTTTTCACTGAGGAAACTCTTTCCTAGAGACCCTTAGCAAACTTGTCTTCATGCCCACACTAATATCTTATTGAGAATTAAAGCCTCTCTAGTGCTCCTCATCTCCCTTACTCTGCTCTTTCCCCTGTAGCACATATTACCTTTTACATACAATAAATTTGCTTATTATGTTGTTGTTTGTTACCTGTCTCTCTCTACTACCAAGGCAGTGATTCTAGTCTGTTTCATTCACCTCTGTGTTTTTCAACACCCAAAATAGTGTCTAGTACATAGTATATGTTCAATCAATATTTTTTGAAAGAATGAATGACCATCACATTGACCAGCATGTGTCACCTGTCTCAGCCTAAAAGATTCATTGACAAGGGACATGAAACAACTATGATTAGGTGACCAAAGATGGTCCACTTCATGGAATCAGGTGAAGACCCACTTCCTCTATGGGCTCAGGCCACAGCAAAGAAGATAAATTGTTTAAAAATCAAAACTGGGGTGTAAAAAGGGACAAATATAAGGTGACAGAAAATGATTTGACCGTGGGTGAGGGTATACAACATAATCAACAGTTCAAGTGCTATAGAAATGTTCACCTGAAACCTATGTACTTGTATTGATCAATTTCACCCCGTTAAAGTTAATTTTCTAAATAAAATTTAAAAAATCAAAACTAAAGTTAGTCTGACCTATGGTAGCACAGTGGATAAAGTGTTGACCTGGAATTCTGAGGTTGCCAGTTTGAAATCCTGGGCTTGCCAGGTCAAGGTACATATGAGAAGCAACTACGAATTGATGATTCCTGTTCCTCTTCTTCTTCTTTCTCTCTTTCTCTCCTCTTTCTAAAATCAATAAATACAATCTTTCTTTAAACTGAAGTTCTTTCGGGCCTCCATAATCTATTATAGTCCTCCAATACCTTTTTCATATTGTCTCTTCTCACTTTGAACCTTCAACTCTGCCTTCCTCCTCCTCATTCTCACAGATGGCTTTGCTTCTTATACTGAAAACATAGAAGCAATATAAGAGAAACCCCATGTGCCCCCATTACCACATCTGCTTACCCACCAGCATCTGGTCCTAGATATTCTGTTGTCCTCCTTTTAAGTCCAACTTTTCTGTTTGGACCCTGGGTTTAACCCCTTTCTCACTCACCAGCACCCTCCACAATTCACCCCTTTATCCTGCATCATTAGTTTGCCTCTGTGTATTACTATAATTCCTATTGAAGAAATTTTAATTCATTCCCACATCCTTTCCAGCTTCTATCCCATTTCTCTGCCTCCCTGTGTTAGGGTTCTCCAGAGAAACGGAACCAACAGGAGATATATCTATATATGTATATCTCTATATATTTACCTATCTATTCTCTATCTATATGAGAGAGAGAGAGAGAGAGAAATTATGAGAAATTGGCTTACACAATTATGGAGGCTAAGTCCCAAGACCTTCAATCAGCAAGCTGGAGACCAGGAGAGCCAATGTGTAGTTCTAATCCAAGTTCAAAGGCCTAAGAACCTGGGGGAAATATGGTGTAAGTTTCAGTCCAAAATCTGAGAACTCAAGACCCAAGAAGCCAATCTTTCAGTTCGAGTGTAAAGGCCATAAAAGACTGATGGCCCAGTTCAAAGACATCAGGTAGGTGGAGTTCCCCATTATTCAGCCTTATTCTTCTCTTAAGGTCTTCTAGGTAATGCTGAATCTGACCATTTTTCACTTCGCCACTGCCCCCACCCTGGTCCTGTTTACCATCTCCTGCCTAGACCATGGAAGCAGCCTCCTCCCAGGTCTCTCCCACTCCTAGCCCCAACCCCCCAGTCTGTTCCCCACATACAACTGGAAGGACCCTGTGAACATCTGAGTCAGGTCAAGTCCCCCCCCTGCCCAGTGACCTATCCTGACACCATCACACTCAGAGTAAAGGACAACAGTTCTTATATAAGGCCCTACATGACCTCCCCCTGTGACCACTCTGACTCCATGTCTTCCCCTCTCGTCCTACCTCTCCACTCTAACCACAAACTCCTTGCCATTTCTCAAATATTCCTTTGCACTTGCTGTTCTCTCTGCCTGTAATGCTCTGTCTCCAGAATCACTGTAGCACCCTCCTTCCTCTCCTCAGATCTTCGCTCAAATGTTTCTTCTTGAACCCCACTACTCCTGGCTGCTCCATTCATAATTGCTCTTACCTTACTCCGTCCTCCTTGACTGCCTCAGTTCCCTCCATAACATATACTGCTATGTGGCATTTAATAATTTTATTTATTCTATTTTGTTTATTGCCTGTCTTTCCAATTAGAATGTAATCTCTAAAAGGGCAATGTTTTTTTAGAGAATTATTTTTTTAATATTTTTAATTTATTTTTTAAAGAGAGAGAAGAGTGAGAAGCAGCAACTCATAGGTGGTTCACTTTAGTTGTTCATTGATTGCTTTTCCTATGTGCCTTGAGAGGGGGTGGAGCTCAAGTCAGTGACCTGGGATTCAAGTCAGGGAACTTTGGGCTCAAGGCAGAGACCTTGGGATCATGTAGATGATCCTGCATTCAAGCCCGTGGGCCCTTGCTCAAGCCAACGAACATACATTCAAGCCCATAACCTCAGGGTTTCAAACCTGGGACCTCAGTGTTCCGGGTCTATGATCTACCCACTGTGCCACTACAGGAGAGGGATATAAGGGAAATGTTTGCTTTTTTTAATCTATTATGTAAAGTTTGCATTTGTCCCTCCTTAACACACATGCACAATGTTAAGTGGTAGAACATGGCACTTCTGGGACAAAGCTTTAAAGGCCAGTGCAGGTTTTGCTTGCTTTTTTCTGTGGCAAGAGACTGACAGTGATCTGATTATTGACTGCTTTGTACAACCTGAGCGAGAACAAGGACAAGCAAAGCCCCAGACTGACCTGTGATGCACATAGTATGAGAAAGAAATAAACCTTTGCAGGTTTATTGGTTACTGCAGCAAAACCTCTCTGGGCTATTTGTTACTGTGACAAAACACAGTTTGTTTTAACTGGCAGTTTCATTGTCACTGTCCCATTTGTATCTATGAAAAGTACAGTATTTCCCCATGTATAAGACGTACCTTTTAAAAAAAATTTGGGGTCCTCGGTTCCTGAGATTAGCATTAGAAAGGAGAGCAGAGAAAGGCCACATGGAGGAGAGGAGAGGTAGCCAAGATGGAGGAATGCTGAAGAAGCCAATTTGTGTAGAGTTTGTGCAGAGAGGAGATGAGGAACAGAGGTGAATAAGTCTAGTGAGCTAGAAACCTTTAATTCTAGGAAACTCGGATAAGTCAGTGGCTTTGGGAGCCCCGAATGAGTGAGTTTGGGAGCCCAGTATGTGTTTTTACTTGCCCGCCGGGTGCAAGTTAGGATTAAAGCTAATGGTTCACCAAAAAATAAATAAATAAATAAAAATTTGGGGGTCTAAAAACTGGATGCATCTTATACAGTGGTTGTAGATTTTTTTACTTGCATTTTCTGCTTTTTCATGTTTGTTTTTGTGCTCATTGTTGAAGACAGTGATTTGTCATCAGACACAGATGAGGACAAGCTAATGGATGAGAGTTTTGACAGCGATGAGGAGTTGTATGAATTTTATGATGAATAAAACGAGTTCAATAACTTTATATAATACAATTTTTTCAAATTTTGGGCCCCAAAATTAAGGTGCGTCTTATACATGGAAGCATCATATACATGGGGAAATATGGTAAACGAGAACACATGTTCTCTGCCTTTAGCAGAGAATCCAGCACATACGAGGGGTTCAAAAAGTGGTAGCTGTTCTTGGCATTATTTTTATTATTGCCATGGCCATTATTTTTAGTACTACTACTACTTTTTTTAGCAAATACTGTATGATTCTACTTAAAAAATTTTTCCCCATAGATTTAAGAAGGAGAAGAGAGGGGAAGGGAGAAAGAGAGAGAGAAAGAAACATCAACTTGTTCCAACCCTGACGGGGTCAAACCCACAATCTCGGAGGGCCAGGGGGACACTCTATCCACTGAGCAATCTGACTAGGGTCCACATGATTTTACTTATATGTGGTACCTAAAGTAGTCAAATTTCACAGAGACAGTAAGTAAGAAGGGTGGTTACCAAGGGCTGGGGAAGGGGAGAATAGAGAGTTATTTAATTGATATAGAGTTTCCGTTTGGGTTGTTTTTTTTTTAATTTAAAAAATTGTTTTATACCTTACTCTTTTAATCACCACCGAGCAAGGCATGCATTCAAATGTAGCAACACTTCTGGGTGATCTAGCCTATAAATAGCAGCAGAAGAAAGGACTTAACATGCACTATTAAGCCTCAATGAACTCTAGTGTACTTTGTCTATGTTTTGCCCCTATTTTATTTCAAGAAATGAGTTGTGCTTTTCCCAGTTTAACATAATATGAATTATCCAGAGATCTTGTTAAAGTTCTGATTTGAATTCAATAGTCCTGGGTGGCACCTGAGAGCTGCATTTTGTAAACAGCTCCAGGTGATGCAACCAATGCATGAACCACCTTGTGAGGAACAAGGCTTCACATCTAGTCCCTAAACTATGAAGGCAGTTTAAAGTTCCAACAAAACAGTCTTGTGACCACAGTAACTACTGTTACCACTATATCTGAGTGTATTGACAATTGAATCCATCCCTTGCCTCCTGGAAGTCCCCTCCCCCAAATTCCCATAATCATTTTTTATTGATACATAATTGACATATAACATTATAGTAATTTTAGGTATATAACATGATTAGATATTTGTATATATTGCAAAATAATCACCAAATAAGTCTAGTTCTCATCCATCACCACACATAGTTACAAATTCCTTTTCTTGTGATGGAGGACTTTTAGGATCTACTTAGCAATTTTCAAATATGCAATACAGTGTTATTAGTTATAGTCATCATGTTGTACATTATAGCCCCATTACCTATTTATTTTATACTAGAAACTTGTATCTTTTGACCCCCGTCACCTGTTTTGCCCATCCCCGCCCTCTGAGAGCCACCAATCTGTTCTCCATATTTATGAGCTTGATCTTTGTTTGTTTGTCTTTGTTTTTTAAATTCCACATATAAGTTTTTAAAATTCCACATACAGTATTTGCCTTTCTCTGTCTAACTTTTGTGTCACTCAGCATAAGGCCCTCAAGGTCCACTTATGTGGTTGCAAATAGCAAGATTTTATTCTTTTTTATGCATGAATAGTACTCCATTGAATGTGTGTGCCACATCTTCTTTATCTATTTATACACTGATAAACATTTAGGTTGTTTCCATATCTTGGCTATTATAAATAATGCTGCAATAAACACACAGATATCTTTTTGAGTTATTGTTTTCTTTTTCTCTGGGGAAATACCCAGAAGTGGAATTGCTGGATTGTCATCACCTTGGTTCCTTGAAAGACTTTAGCCAATACCCAGTATCTCAGGGAAATCTCCTACCCCAGTTACAGCTCCTAGGGAAGGAACATGGGAAGTTTAAGAGCAAAGTCACTATATTCATTTCCTGTGGCTGCTGTCACAAATTACCACGATCATAGTGGTTTACAGTAACACAAATGTGTTCTCTCTGTTCTGGAAGTCAAAAGACCCAAAGGAGTCTTCAAGGGCTAAAAGCAAGGTATCAGCAGGACTGCTTCCTTAGGGAGGACCTAGGGACAATTCCGTGTCCTTGCCTTTTTCAGATTCTGGTGGCCTCCTGTACTCCTGGACTGTGGCCCCCTCCTCTGTCTTCAAAGAACATCACTCCAATCTTTGCTTCTGTCATCACATCTCCTTCTCCTCTGAAGTCAAATGTCCCTCTGCCTCCTTCTTATGAGGACACGCATTTTCATTTAGGGTTCACTCAGATAATCCAGGACAAACTCCCCATCTCAAGACCTTTAACTCCAACACATCTGCAAAGTCCTTTTTACACAAGGACACATTCACAGATTCCAGGACTAGTTCATTACCAGCTTTCTTCGCCCAACCTTCTCCCTACTGCCCCCAGATTGTAGAACAGCAAGAGTTACTTTTTCTCCCCTGGATATCTGGATCCTGTCTGATTCTGTCATTCCTGTCATCTAAGCTTTGTGACAATACCTCAGTATTTGTTCTTCCTTCAGCAATAAGAAACCTGATTTTTTGCCAGGCATATGGCTAACCTGAGTCAAGACCCAGCTTCTTGTGGCATCATGTGACCACCTGTAGCTAAGTCCTGACATCATGATATAGAGAGTGTCATGCGGCACTTCTGGGAAGGGCTCTTAAACGGCAAGGCATTTCCTTCTTCACCTCTCTCTCCCATTCCCCACCTGTTATCTGGGATATAGATAGGAAGGATGGAGCTCAAGCAATCGTCCTGGACCATGAAGAGAAGCCACATATTGATAGAGAAGTGACAATGTAGAAGGAGCTTGTGCCCTGACACTGGAGCCCCAGACACTGTGGGCAGTTACCTCTCTTCATATAAGAAAGACGATACTCCTCACTGACAGGAAACTTCAATACTGATTTGTGGCAAGCAAAACAATGTTCATGTCTTAATCCCCAGTCCCTATGAATATGCTACATTACATAGCAAGGGGAGTTAAGTTTGCCGAGATTTTTTAAAAATTTGCTAATCAGCTGACGTCAAATAATGAAATGAACCTGGGTTATCTGGGGAAGTCCAATCACAAGAATCCTTTGAAGTGGTAAAGGGGCAGAAGAGATGGTCTCCGTCAGAGACAGACTTGAGGATGCTATGTTGCTGGCTGTGCAGAAGGAAGGGCCCACCAGCCACAGAATGCAAAGAGCCTTTAGAAGCTGAAAAATGCCAGGAAATTGATTCTCTCCTGGAGCCTCCAGAAGGAATGAGTCCCCACCTACACTTTGGTTGTAGCCCAGTAAGACCCATTTTGGACTTTTGACCTCCAGACCTCTCAGATAATAAATCTGTGTTGTTTCAAACCACTAAGTTTGTAGGTGTTTGTTATAACAACAATAAGAAAACCAATGCTTAACTGATCCAAGCTTCTTTCCCCAAAACTTTCTCTGTCTTAATCAGGTCCCTGATTAATAATAATAATAAAAACCAAC
Organism: Saccopteryx bilineata; assembly: GCF_036850765.1. Lineage (NCBI taxonomy): Eukaryota > Metazoa > Chordata > Mammalia > Chiroptera > Emballonuridae > Saccopteryx > Saccopteryx bilineata. The sequence continues at coordinate 45,561,022 of NC_089498.1, forward strand.
ACCAACATTAACAGTTAATGTATTGAACACTTTTCGTGTGCCTGACACAATCTCACTGTGCTATATTTATTATCTTATGTAAGCCACACAGCACCCCTGCAAAGGAAGCAGGAAGCCTAAAGACAAATTGCTGAAAAGTAGCAGCTGGAAAAGAAAAATTGCTGAAAAGTAGCAGCTAAACACCATCTCCAATGTTAGGACAAGAGAGCACAACAAACTCAAAGAAAGTAGAAGGGAAGAAAGGGTAAAAACCAAATGCACAATAAGAGCTAATTCTATGTGTAAGGTATTTTTCCCCGCCGAGGAAGAAGGAAGGGGCCGTAGCCACAAAGTGTAGAATAATAGAAGGCTTTATTGAGTACAAAGCGCTTCCCGCCCAATGAGGTCCCCTGGTCTCAGGGACAGAGAGGCCAGGGAAGTAGCAAGGGGTGACCCACGTGAGAGATATTTAAAGGGTTCCTAGGGTGGTCGAGCTAATATGACGTGGTGAAATCTCACTGGCTGATGGAGGTGTCGCTCTTTTCCAAAGGGTTCCTGGGAAGTTTCTTTTGGCGTGCCAGAGTGTGGGTGGTCCTAGCCAAAGTTCCCCAGCCTGAGTTCCTCACATGACCTTCCCCCATTATCCACCGATCTTACACTATGTATTACTATTAATGAAATTAGATCAAATTAAAGAAAAAACAAATATACAATGGAGAGGACCTACAAAACTAAATATTGGTTATCATCAGTGACTGGAAAAGACTAATAAAATTGTTGCAATTATGTCATTTATTTTTGTGACAGAGAGAGACAGAAAGAGGGACAGACAGGAAGGGAGAGAGTTGAGAAGCATCAATTCTTCGTTGTTCATCGATTGCTTTCTCATATGTGCCTTGACGGGCAGCTACAGCAGAGCGAGTGGTCCCTTGCTCAAGCCAGCGACCATGGGTTCATCTCTATGACCCCACTCTCAAGCAGCAATGCTGCGCTCAAGTCGGATGAGCCCGCGCTCAAGCCAGTGACCTTGGGTTTCGAACCTGGGTCCTCTGCATCTAGTCTGGCGTCTGTCCACTGCGTCACTGCCTGGTCCGCCTGTTGTGATTATATCTTAAGACCAATACAGTATTGTTTTAAAAAAAGAGAAAGTACCAATGATCAATATAAGCAATAAAAAACAAGCGTCCCTTACAGTCCTCAAAAATAGGGCATATAACTAGCTTTTCCGTTATTATCTCTTCACAAGAGGGAATTGAAGTTCATGGAAGCTGAGTAACATAAGCAGGTGGGATTTGAACCTGGGATCCAGCATAGCTGAGCCTGTTTGCTAATCGCTGTGTTATGGCGCCATCTCGCGAACACTTCCAGCCTCCCCTAACCCGTTCTACTACCCTTGAAACTCCGTCCTCTTCCCGGGCTTTGTTTAGGCCGGTTTTCACCGGCCACCCGCAGGGACACTTGAGCCAAACCTGTTCCAGCCCCTAGGAGTTTCAGACTCTGTTTCTTCACAGGCTTCCTTCTGAAATTTCATTTGCATTTTCCTTCCATCTCTACCACTCCTCTGCGTCCCCCTGGCCTTGCTCACTTCTCAATTCCTGCCACGCCCTCTTTGGGGCAGAACCCGGATTTGGAACTGGTTCTCCCCCGGTTGGGATTGGGAGGTCAGTCTGTGCGAGCAGTTTACTCAACAGCCCCCAGGCCCTGGCCGGTTGGCTCAGCGGTAGAGCGTCGGCCTGGCGTGCGGAAGTCCCGGGTTCGATTCCCAGCCAGGGCACATAGGAGAGGCGCTCATCTGCTTCTCCACCCCTCCCCCTCTCCTTCCTCTCTGCCTCTCTCTTCCCCTCCCGCAGCCGAGGCTCCATTGGAGCAAAAGATGGCACGGGCACTGGGGATGGCTCCTTCGCCTCTGCCTCAGGCACTAGAGTGGCTCTGGTCGCGACAGAGCGACGCCCGGGAGGGGCAGAGCATCCCCCCTGGTGGGCGTGTCGGGTGGATCCCAGTCGGGCGCATGTGGGAGTCTGTCTGACTGCCTCCCCGTTTCCAGCTTCAGAAAAAGAAAGAAAGAAAGAAAGAAAGAGAGAGAGAGAGAGAGAAAGAGAGAGAGAGAGAGAGAGAGAGAGAGAGAGAAAGAAAGAAAGAAAGAAAGAAAGAAAGAAAGAAAGAAAGAAAGAAAGAAAGAAAGAAAGAAAGAAAGAAAGAAAGAAAGAAAGAAAGAACAGCCCCCAAGGGCCTGGCGCCACCTGAGAGCTTGCAGGAAATGTAGAACCTGACTGAATACTACGCCAGACCTGTTGAATCAGGACCTGTATTCTAACAGGTCCTCACCTTTCCCCCACCCCGAAGTGATTTGCGACACAGTGAGGGTTGAGTAGCTCTGGCTTAAAGGAGCCTCATGGGACCCAGGAAAGCTTGGAAATAAGGCTCCTCCCCCGGGGCAGGTATATCTGAGAAAAGTCTTCAGCCCTCTCCTGAAATTCAATGATGAGTGAGTGACCTAACCTCTGTGTTGGAGGTTCAATCATCCGGGGGGCCGGGTTCCAGGCACTGACATCTGAAGCTCTCTGACCTGGGACCCCTACAGATGTCCAGACCTCTCTCTGTAGCTCATGGAATTTTTTTAAGTCAGAAAAATTATATGATATAAATTTCATTGGAGCAGAGCAAATTGAAGTATCAATGCAGAAAATTCTAGATATAATAAACAACCAGTGACATGAAAGTTTATAAGACCAAAGCCCAGTGGTTCTCAAACTCCAGTGTCCATCAGAATCACTAGGAAGGCATGTGAAAACTCAGATTGTTGAGTCTTCATTCCTAGAGTTTCAGACTGTTAGGCAGATAAAATGTATTATGCTCACTTTGTTAAAGATGATGCTGCCCACGTGGAGGCCGTTGCCCAGGTGATATTAATGTGTGTTGGGGGCTAGCTGTGGGCAGGCAGAATCCTTGTAGCCTGGGGCTTGGTTTTGGGATTAAGCCTTTCCCACCCTTTTTGATGTGGGGTGGTATAATCCTATCATGACTTAGATATATGACTTTGTATTAGAGACTTCCCTATTTTGTATATTGGATTAAAGGTTTTGATTTCTACACTACAAAATAGGGGCAGAACGGGAGCTTGCTCTCTTGGTTCCTGAGATTATCATTAGAGGAGAGAGCAGAGCAGAGAGCAGAAAGAGGCCATGTGGAGTAGGCCAGGAGAAGCAGCCAAGATGGTGGAGTGCTAAGTGAGCAGCCAGTTTGTGCAGAGTTTGTGCAGGGAGAAGGAAGGAGATGGGGAACAGAGGTGAATAAGTCTGGTGAGCTAGAAACCTTTGATTCTAGGAAACTCGGATAAGTCAGTAGCTTTGTGAGCACTGAATGTCAGTGGGTTTTGGAGCCCAGTATGTGTTTTTACTTGCCCGCCGGGTGCAAGCTAGGATTAAAGATGATGGCCCATCAGTTTTTGGCTCTGTTGTTTCTTTACCGACTGTCCAAATCCAATGCGAACCTGCATGGGCCGGGCGGCTGTGATGGTGGCCCTGGCCACTGGCTTTACACAGACTCAGTGGGACGAGGGTGGGGCTGAGAATCTGCATTTCTAAGGAACTCCCAGGGGATGCTGGTGTGCTGGTTCAGGAACCACACTGTGAGGACACTGTTTCTAAACCACCCAGCTATGGCTGCTCTGGAGAGTCACATTAGCCCTTAAAAAATAATCCCATTAGGTGACATCACACAGAAGTGCTATTAATGAGTTCTGATGAACCAGCATAAACTTAAATACGTACTGATCTGAATACTGTCCTGTTTTTATTCAACAGACAACATTTTCATTTAACTAGTGTGGCACCTCTAATGTTTATGTTCAGGTACTACCCTGATTGAGACTACTACTTTCTGGATTTGAACCCGGGATCCAGCATTTCTGGTACCAATTTTCTCTTCTAGAGGCAATTTCACAGGTATACCAAGCTCCTTTTTTTATGATATAGTGAAAAATACCAAATCAAGACTGTACCATCTGAAAAGGGGAATTTTTCTTATTATACAAGTCAAAATATATCAGTGGATAAAAAAGCAAAAACCAAACAAACAAAAAAAGACAAAAACAAAAACCATGCTACTCTTCCCACTGCGTTCCCAGAGACCCAGGCAACACCTCTGCTGTAACTCTTCTTATATTGTGCTCAAATGATTGATTCACCGTCTGACTTTCTCAAGGGCTCATGGCTCCTCAAGGGCAGGCATTCTTCCATAGGAAGAAAAAAATGTGTAATAAAGAGTTATTTATTTTCTGCTACTTGTCCGGTTTGTGTTAATGAACAGTGAGGAAATTGTTTCTGGAAGAAGATGTGGTGTATGTTGTCACGTAGGCATGTCATGAAAACATGTCGGTGTGTTTTCGAGTTTGAGATGTGTGGGGTGTAAGGTAGTGTTGTAAGGTGCCAAAAGCTACAGAATTAATATTAATATTTTAGGAAGTTTAAAGAACATTTTATTAGTTTGGGCTAGTCATGCAGAAAGATTTTGTAAGTGTGATTTCTATGCTTGTGTGATTAGCATAAGACCAAGATGGCATTGTGTTGTAAATGAAGAAAGAGGAAGGAGACTTGGATTCCCTGACCTTCCCCCATACCTATGGGGACAGGGTCAGTGGCTAGCCAGGTGTAGGGAGAAAAGAATTAAATCTTTTCTTAGGCTGATGGATCATTTGCAGGCATTTGTTCCCATGGAAACCACCCCTCCCCTCCTGAAAGCATGTAATTAATGTATGTATCTCTAAACAAAAGGTATAAACTTATGCCGGGATGTCCGGTTTTCTCCCCTCCCATGTATAATTAGGAGTATAAACAGCTCCTGAACTGTTTTGGGGGTTGCACAATTTGGGTCTGTTGCCCTATGTCAGCCATATGCGGCCGGCATATTTAATACATTTCTTCCTTTAATAAAACTTTTCAAAAACTAATTTGGACTACGTACCTCTACAAACACCCACAGATTTATGGATTTAACTACCTTATAACAGTAGGATGTGTGGGGTGGGGCTGGGGCTTGTTGGGGATGGTGACTGGGTGTTTGTTGGGGAGGCATGTCTGGGACGGTGTTTCTCTGGGACTGTGTATCAAGCATGTGTCTACACTCAATGCATATAGTCACCAGTGAGGTTCCGTGACGATCAGTGGCTGACCGTGTGAAGGAGAGTCCCTCCCCCTGCCCATGTGTGTGTCCCTGGACTAGGGGTGCTGTGACCTCTGTGGGTTCTCTTTAGTGCCGGCTGTGTGCTTTGGCCCAATGGGTTCTGTGTTCTTGTCCCTGGATCGGCCTCCCTATTCTGGTCTCCCTGCTACCCCATGTTGCCTTCTGTGTCTGAAGCTCATGGCCCTCCTGGCAGGCGGAGCTCTGGGAGACTGCGTCCAAGCGTGCTACACTTACCCTGTGTCCATCCCTGAGTCTGGGCCCTGGCAGAGCCCGGAAGGTGGGGGTTCTGTGTCCTTGAGGTCAAAGAGGTCCCCTGGGAAGTTAGCAGCTGGAGATTAGATTTCATGGGGTTGTGGAAGAAAAGGAGGGAGAAGGATCCAGGTCTCGTTTGGGGCGGGACCAGAGCAAGGTCTGGGGCCTCAGAATCTTTATAAGAATAGTCACAATAGTATCTATTTATTGAGTGCCTATCATGTGCTTGATGCTATACTTTGTGCTTTATATATTTATATGTTTGCTGTTGTCTTATTCAATTGTATATGTTAAGTACTTATATTACATTTATAAATAACAACTATGTACATTATTTTATTATATAATCTATAAAATAATATAAAGTGAGCTTTATATTTTCATATTCTATTTCTATTATCCCATTGAAGATAGAAGGAAACTGGACTTCAGAGGGGTGAGTTTACTTGCCCAAGGTCGCACAGCAGGCAAGGTCACTCAGTAAGATGACAGAGTGAAAATCTGAACCCACTTTTGTGTTTCCAGCCTTGGGCTCTGGCTCAGCGCATTACCCTGGCAAAGTGGCAGATAGCCTCTGAGGGGCCGAGCGGGGAGTCGGGTGAGCTGAGTGACCGTGGATAATAGCAAATCACTGCTGTGCTGTGTTGTGCTGGTTTACATTTATGGCGCCCTTACTGTGTGCCGGGCTCATGCTAAGGGCTCTCATAGTAGTAACGATGGCACCTGCTCCTATGGCACTTAGTGAGGGCCCTACCGTGAGTGCTGTTCGGTGGACTGACCCACTTACTCCTTACACCAGTGCTCTGAGGTGGGCCCCACCATTGTCTCCAGCGGGCCTGGAGGTGGAAGCCTGTGAGAAGCTCACGGAGGAGCTGGGATTTGGGGGCCAGTCTGTTCCTTCAACACTTGAACTTTCTACTCTCACGCTTTTCAGAACAATCCGAGAGTGTAAGAAGAAATAATCCCCATTTTACAGATGAGGATACTGAGGACCAGACTTGTACTCACCCATAGAACAAGAGACTTGAACTACATATTTTTGTTTAAACAGTTTATGCACTCTTTTTTGTTGTTGAGGTTCTTTGAGATGTTATTTATTGATTTTAGAGAAAGGAAATGGCGGGTGGCAGGAGCTGGAAGCATCAATTCATAATAGTTGCTTGTCATATGTGCCTTGACTGGGCAAACCCAGGGTTTCAAACTGACGACCTCAGCATTCCAGTTTGACACTTTATCCACTGCACCACCACAGGTCAGGCAGGCTTACCCACTCTTGGCCCCGTTCTTGTCTGGCAGGAGACCAGGAATGCCCAAGAGCCGCTGAAGGTCCTTGGCCAGGCTTGCAGATGCCTGGGGCCCTGTCCCACCATGAGATCTCAGGATCCCTCCTCTTCCTGTCCTGCTCCCTAATATTTTCTTTGGTTTATGTCATTTCTGCTTGCTGATTGTTCAGCACTTGTTGTATGTTACAAGAATGGTCTATTTCCTTCCAGATTAGGTTTTTATTTGTTTTTTGCTATACAAAAGTTTTAGAAGTTTATATATTGCAATAGATCCTATTTATTTGATAGATCATGATTTCCAACCTCGTGGAAAATCTTCTAGCTCCTAGGCAGTGCTGGTGGGTGGTCAGACCCTCCCCTCCGTCTCTCCCATCCTAGGCTCTTCCTTCTTGTGGTTGAGGGGAGGTGTTTGATATCTTCTCGTCAATTTGTAAGTACTCTTCTCTTCTATAGCTATTTTCCCCAAGCCTTTGCACGTTGCCTTGCCATGCTCTTTAAGTGTCACACAAATAGGTCTATGTCTATTTCATAGGTTCTAGTTTCTGATCTTGGTTAGGAAGCTCTCCCACTGCTGAGGGGAGGGAGCTCCTCCCTATCTCTCCTCCTGTCCCCTTTCCCATCCAGGGCCTCCCCCTCCTTATCTCCAGCTTCTACTTTCCCAAGGTCTTGGGACCTGCCCAGCCTGAAAACCCAGCCTTTCTTCCCTTTCCCTTCCCTCAGCTTCTCCTCATGTTGAAGGGGTGGGGGTTGTTCCATTCCTTGTCAATTTTTAAGAGCTCCTCCTACCTATATACTCATTAACCCCGTTACCTTCTGTGTTGGAAGTGACTGGTCCGCAGTCCTGTTTATTGACTTCTTTTATAATGTCTTTTGCACATAAAATCTGAAGCTGTTACGTTCCATACAAATATGTTTATTTTGTATTTCTCAGTTTTGAGTTTGCAACCCGGGTTAAGAAGGTCTCCCCACTCCTGGGGAGGAGGCATCCTCCCCTTTCCTCCCCGAGTCCTAATCTCACAGCTTCTCCTTTCCCACGGGTCAGGAGCATAAAAGCGCTGAGGGGTGTACCTCCTCAGCGTCACCATGTCCCCGCTCTGCCCACTGTTGCTGGCCCTGGCCCTGCTGGCTGTCCCTGGTGTCCAAGGTGCCTGCCCGACTGCTGCTGACCTCAAGAACCCTGATGGGACACGAACATGCGCCAAGGTCTACGACAAGAGCGACCCCTACTATGAAAACTGCTGTGGAGGTGCCGAGCTGTCCATAGAGCCAGGCACCGACCTGCCTTTCCTGCCTTCTGGCTGGACGAACATCATCTCCTCACTTGTGGTGGCCCCGCGCTGCGAACTTACAGTGTGGTCCCGCCACGGCAAGGCTGGCAAGTCTCACAAGTTCACAGCCGGCGCCTACCCCCGCCTTGAAGAGTACCGCAGGGGCGTCCTCGGCCACTGGTCCAACGCCATCTCGTCCATCTACTGCAGGTGCGCTCCTGCCCGCGCCCCACTCTCCCCAGTGCGCACATCCGTCCAGAGCTCTGAACCCAACAGCCAGGTCCCAGCCCTAGTCCTGGCCTCGGCTTCAGTGCTTTCCTGGACACCTGGGCCCTGACCCAAATTGGGAGTCCCTAGATCCAGTCCTGAAGGTCCCCCTTCTCACGGGCACCCCGTCCCTTAAGCCATGGCCCTTGGATCTCTCAGACCCAGTTCTGGGATTCCCAGACTCAGTAGCTGACAGAACCCTCCCTCCATGCTGGGAGCACCCCCTCCAACCTTCCTGAATCCCCCACCTGCCTACCCACCATAGCTGCTCTGTCCAGGAAGGGCCACTAACTCAGGGGTCGTCAGCCTAGCTTGGGGATGGAGAGCCATCAACCCCCCATCTTGGATGCCCCAGACCCAAAGCAGGTCTCCCCTCCCCAAATCATCAGATCCCAGAGCCTCCTGGGTCTCCCAGACTCTAAATCTGACCCAGATCTCAAGACCCGAGGTCAATTCTGGGAACCCCTTACCTAGCCCTTATGCTCCCTACCCACCTAGACCCTCTAGGACAGCCCTCACCCCAGAAACCAGTCCAGGGCTCCTGGTAGGCCCCAGACCCAATTTGGAGGCCCATAGCCCACCCTGCACTCTCACATGTCCAAACTCACAGACTCTGGGAACCTAAATCAGGCCATTGCACCTTCCAAAACCACCTCACTTACCCCACTACCCCCAAGAGCTCCAAGAGGCCTGAGCCCCACACTCCCAGCCAGGACACCTAGCTCCTTAAACTGGAGGCCAGCCCAGCCCCCACCTCGCCCCCACCTCAGCTCAAGTTTCTAGAACCCCCACTCCAGAACCTCTGAGCCCCTGGCACTCCCTGATGATCATTTTTTATTTTTTATTCTGTTGCAGGTGCTACTGATGCCCTAGAGATCCCTCAGCAGCAGCTCCAGAGTGCTGAGCCCTCACCTGGTCTTGTCCCCGGGGTCTGCTGAAGACCTCAAGTCCCAAACAGAGAGCTCCCTGCCTGACACCGCAACCGCCCTGCTTTCCCTGCAATACAGTCTTTATGAAGTCCTGTCTGCCATCGCTTGTGCTTGGGACCCGAGTCCACACAGGGTGGGGGTGGGGTGGGGAGACAGCAGGGAGGTCATGCCGGGATCAGCCCATACACCTGTGACAATGCTGCGGATGGGGACACACACATAGATACTGACTTTGATTAGGGACACAAAAAGACTCAGAAATAAGTGGCCTCTGCCCTCAAGGAGCCCGGAGCATTCAGGGGAAATACCAAAGAGTCAGCCACTTAAGGGTGGGTGAAGATGTCAAATGAGAAGCCAAGGGCCAGGCAGGATCAAGGGGCCTAGGAGGTGGTAAGTGGTCAGAGAGAAGCTGAGGAGTCCTGAAGGTATTAAGGGATCAGGGTGGTTCTGAGCATCAGGGAGGTACTAAGAGAACATGGCAGTGCTAAAGGGTCAATGAGGGGCTAAGGGTTAGGGACAGCTAAGGGCCAAGGAGGTGCTGAAGTCACAGAAGTGCTAAGGGGTCCGGGAGGTGCTAAGGGTGTGGGAGGTGTCAAGGGGGAAGAGACAAGGGGCCAGAACAGGCCTGGAGCCAGCCAGTCACTCCCTGAACTGCACAGACACGGAGGAGTCGGTCACCCTTGTTTGCCGCAGCCCACCAGGTTCCGTCCGGTTCTTCGTCTTGTGCAGGAAATGCACAAAGCGCACACCAGGACCATACTGCCGGAATACATGGGACACCTGTGGCAGCACCGGGGTCAGAGAGAAGTCCTTAATGCGGACCCATGAACCCTGTTCTCCTCTCCTCCCTCTGTGAGGCCTTAGGACATGTCAGAGGTGGCAGCAGCGGTAGGCAGTCTCACCTGGATCCATCGGCCAGGAGGGCCCCTCGCAGAGGTCCGGGGGGCCACATGGTGCTGCGCAATGACGGTGTGGCGGTCAGCTGCCAGCAGCCAGACATGCAGCTCATAGACACACACGTCCAGCCTGCTGTCCTCATACCTGGGGGTGGGGTCCAGGCCTTCAGCTGCCACTGCAGCTCCAACGTCCCAACCCCGAGCTCTGGCCCCAGTCACCATTAAACACACACTCACCAGCACCCACTCTGTGCACCTGGGCTGGGTGGTGCTGGCAACACAGCAGTGACCCAGACAGCCCCACACCCTGCCCTCATGGGAGTCACAGTCCAGTGGAGGAAGAGACCTTTCACACGGCAGCACAGCGACAACCAGGAATGGTCAGGGCCGGGATGGGGGAGGTCTGGGACACTTGAGCATAATGTATCTGGCCCAGCTGGGGCTGGTCAAGGAAGGCTTCCTGGTGGAGCCATGTGGAGCTGAGCCCTGAAGGATAAGGAGGACTTTGTCTTGAAAAAGACAAGCATCAAAGGAGGAAGGGACAGCCTCGGGACGGACACATTTCAAAAACTCAAAGTGTCAGAGAGATAGGGCCAGAGAGGTGGGCAGGGGTGGGTCCCGAGGGGCAGGGGGGCCTGGTGGGGGGCTCAGAGCAAAGAGGAGGATGGGGCGAGGCTTGCGCTTTGCGGAGCCCCTGTGTGTAACCTGACGGAGCAGAGGCACCTACCAGTCCATGACCGTGATGTCTGGCTGCTCATCATCAAGCAGCTCCTCCCACAGGCCCTCAGCCAGCAGGTCCACACACTGATGCTTCACCATCCAGCTGGGAGATAGGGCACAGGGGAGGCGGGCTCTGGGACCTGCTGCATTCTTGGACATTTCCCAGGTCAGCCTGATCCCAGGGAGCAGGACACTGATCACAGCATCCTCGTACTGAGGGTGCTCACGTATGGGCGCTGAGCACTCACTCAGCATCTTACAGTCTCAGTTCCCACCAACCCCTCGGAGGATGATGCTTTCTGAACCCTTGGTTGCAGATGGGGAAACTGAAGCTAAAAAAGGGAATTGACTTCCCCAAGGTCAAGCAGCAGAGAAGTGGCAGAGCCGCAATCCCAACCCTGGGCGTCTGTGACTGAGCCCCGAGTTACACCATCGCACCCGCCGTCCAGAAGCAGGGCTCAGTTTCACACAGACAGAGGCCTGGGACTCTCTGCTTCCCGAGGAAAGAGACTCAGAAGAGGAACAATGACAGCGGCCATTCGTTGAACACTTACTATGTGTAAGCCAGACTTGACCAGAGCCTGTGCTCTGTGCTTTACGGGCATCCTCTCTGGTGACTAACTCTGTGTTTACAGAGCAAGAAACTGAGGCCCAGAGAGGCAAAGTCATTTTCTCCAGGTCCCACAGCAAGGAAGGCTGGAAGAGGGACTCAAACACAGACCACCGTGTCCTGGCCACTCACCTGCGGTTGTGCTGCAGCTTCTCAGTTCTAATGTACCAGCCATGGAAGTTGCCTGCCAGGTGGAGGAGCAAAACAGGTCAGAAGTGCCTGGTCGCCAGGACCACTCCCTGCCCTGGAGCCCAGCCACCAGGCACTCACCCAGAGTCTCCAGGGGCTGCTGCGTGGGACCTGTAGGGGGTGCTGGCTCATAAATGTTGATGCCTGAAAGGGGCAGGTGATAGAGCCTCAGGCCTGCTGAAGCTGTCCCTCTCCACACTCTGCCCACCCCTGCCCCCAGGGCTCCTCTGGAAGGGCAGGAAGCTTGCACCACCCATCAGGCCAGACCAGCTTGGCAGGGATGAGTGAGTCAGGGCCCAGGGAGAGCCCTGAGAATGTCCCGGGGGAGAGGGACGATGCTCATTCTCGTGAGACAGAGGGACAGAGATGCACCAAGAAAAAGAGACTTAGAAAATAGGAGGAGGGTCCTGGCCGAGTAGCTGAGTTGGTTAGAACGTTTTCCCAATTTGCCAAAGTTGCTTGTTGGATCCTTGGTCAGGACACACACAGACAAGAATCTACACAAATACATAAATAAGTGGAACAAATCGACGTTTTTCTCTCTTTTTCCTCCTCTTCCTCTCTCTCTAAAACATTCAATCAATCAATAAACATTTTTTGGGGTTTTTTTTGTTTATTTTTTAAGAATATAAAGGGAGGAAGGAAGGAAGAGAGCAAGAAAGGTGACCCAGGTTGACAAAGAGACTCGGAAAGACGGAGAAACACATGACACAGAAAGAGAGAGAGAGTCACAGCTGCAAGATGGGGGCAGAGAGCCTCAAGGAGACAGAGAGAGGCACAAACGACAGAAAGAGAAACAGAGATAGAGAGACACATAAACAGAGGGCAAGAAGACGAGACAGACGGGAAGCAACTGGAGGGGAAGATAGAGCCGGTGGCAGCCGGCCGCTCCAGCTCCCGCCCGGCCGAGGCCGAGCCGCGTCCGCACCCTCGGGGTTGGGCGAGCGCAGCAGGTTGCGGTAGAGCGGCCGCCGCAGGAAGAGCAGCTTCCAGGTCAGTCCCGGCGGCAGCTCCAGGCTCCCCCTGCTCGGCGTGCCCCACTCCTCCAGCAGCAGCTGCCGCGCGCGGGCCTCGGACGGCTGCTCCTGCGAGGACAGCGCGGGGCTCTCGGGGGCCGCGGGCGACGGCGGGGAAGGCGGCGATGGAGGTGGAGGCGGCAGGGGCGGCTCCTGGGGGCACGCGGGTTCCTTGGCCTCCATCCCGCCAGTGCGGAGCTCGTGTCGGTCCTGCACCTCCTCCATCGGTCGGGTCTGGGGGACTTTTTGGCTCCTCCGCAGGACTTGGGTTGACCATGGAAGGAGGGAGGCAGATAAGCAAGCTCAAAAGATGAGGTAGAACTTCACTGCCACAGGAAGAGCAGCTTCCAGGGTGTGTGGGTGTGGGTGTGCTGCTTGTGCGCATGTGTTGAGAGAGTTGACCATTCTTCTGCATGTTGACAGTTCTCCTGGGCAGGGAGGGAGTAATGATGCTGTAGCAGAAGATTCAGGCCCACTGAGAATGACACCCATTGAAACCCTGTCCCCCATTACTGAAGTTAGGCAAAGCCTCCAGAAGTGTCAGGGTTTGGCATTCTTCTGAGTAGCTGCAACATTGGACCCCGGCAGACACATTTGAGCAAGGGGTCACTTGCTCAAGCAGCATTATGCACACTCAGAATATTGAGTATTATGTGGAGGGAAGTAGCTGTGATGGCTGTAGCCAAATTGTTTCTCTCAGTGATGATAACAGCAATACCTTCATCATGTGCTCTGCTGCAGTGTGACACTACCACTCCACCATCAAAGGTAAGTTTACTGTCACTGTCCCTTTGAATCTGGGCCGGACCAAGACTACTTGGACCAATAGAATACAGTGTTATTTCTGAGTTTACCTCTTAACTAGCTTTCAGTTCCTGTCCTTTAAACACTGCTCTGAGGACAGCCAGCCCCATGTAAGAAATTTAACTACTCAAGGACTGCAGTGCTGTAAAAAGTCCAAGTTACATGGAGAAACCACTTACAGGTGCTCAGGTCAACACCCCCAGCAGGGCTGCCTGCCGACAGCCAGCCATGTGAGTGAGCCATCACTGACTTCTAGCCTGCTCAAGCCTTCAGATTAATCAAGTCCCAGCTGACACTGACTGCAAGCCCAGGAGAGACCCCTAGAGTGACTCACTCACCTGAGGTTGAACTGGAAAGGGTGAAAGGTCAGACAGGGACAGGTGAGAGGGTGCTGGCTAACCTCTCCATGTATAACAATTATCAACTCTGGGCAAACAATTTTTGCAAACCCAACTATTTGAAGGCACTGGAGAGCAATTAGAAGCAGGCAGAAACTGGAGGGGATTCAACCATTTCAAGAACAGAACACATGGTTTAAGACTAAGTTTAGCCTGATCAGGCAGTGGTTTAGTGGATAGAGTGTCAGACTTGGACACAGACAACCCAGGTTCAAAACCCAGAGATCGCTGGCTTGAGCACGGGCTTATCTAGCTTGAGTGCGGGCTCATCTGGCTTGAGTTCAGGCTCACCAGCTTGAGTGCGGGGTTGCTGGCTTGAGCAAGGGGTCACTTGCTCTGCTGTAGCCCCCCAGTCAAGGAACATATAAGAACTCAATCTATTGTTATTGTTCAGGGTCTCATGAAGAGGAGCCGAAAAGAATGAGCCAACAACAATACAAGTGGAGGACTCCAATCTCTCCTGGATTGAGGTGCCTTGGAGAGATCAGCTATCCAATTTATTAAGCAGAAACATGACATCATGCATAAGAAACTAACAAGCAAAATACAGTGTACAATTTTATTATTTAGTTTTGCAAAACTGATTAGATTTCTCTTGCCCTTTCTGAGACATAACACCACACCATCTGCTGTCTGATTCCTGACCTGCAGAAAGCTCCAGCCGGGCCAAGCACCCACATCCTTGGGCCTTCCCTGGATGCGACTGCTTTCAGTCACGTATGCTTAGTCTCAACCTTCACTTCCTCAGGATGGGAACAGAAAGTCACTCGGTGCTTTGGCTTTCCTCCAACAGCAATCAATGAACAGCTAAGGAGCCACAATGAAGAATTGATGCTTCTCATCTTTCTCCCCTTTCCTGTCTGTGCCTTTCTCTCTCTCTCTCTCTCTCTCTCTCTCTCTCTCTCTCTCTCACACACACACACACACACACACACACAGTTTATATGGTTTTCCCTCTGGGGACAGACCTCCATCCATGTGGCAAGGGGCAGCTTGAATTCAGGCACAAAAACAGTCATTTGGAAATTGAGAGCAGAAAGCCCAACATAGAGGGAGCCTCAGACAGAGAGGACCTAAGTCTATATAAAAATTACCCTTGAATACTCAATGTACTGAAAGAAAAAAGAAAGCTGTCAACACAAGATTCTATAGCCACTAAAAATAGCCTAGAAAAATGAAGGCAAAGTAAGCTGGCTACTCTTACTGCTGTCATTCAGCAAAAATGATGTTGCCATGTCCTTTAAAGTTATGACTTGTAAGGGGCTCAGATCACTTTCATTCATGTGCATTGACCAGAACTTGGTGCCATAGGTGCAAGGATGGTAGGGAAATGTTGTTTTTAGTAGAACACTCTTGAATTCACTTACAATTCAGTGATTAAGAAGGGAAGGAGAATAAATATAGAGACAGCTAACACTGGAGTCTCTACCACTCCTGCTTTGTGGATGATTATATGATTATGTGATGGCTGGAGCTGTGGCAGCCATATTATAATCATGAGGGGAGACCGTACTAACACACTGAGGTTGGAAGATCATCCAGACATAGAGAGCCTGGATCCACTATGACATCATGATCTCAAAACCAGTATTGTTTAAATTCAAATATTATGTGAGTTACATATGTAATTTTAAATCTTCTAGTAGCCACATTTAACAAGTTAAAAACTATATCTGAAACTATTTTGACATAAACTTTATTTGACCTAATATATAAAAATATTATTATTTTAGTATATATTCAACATAAAATTATTGATGTTTTACTTTTTACAGTAAATAAAAATATTATACCTCCATCCATCTGCTTTCTAGCTTTGTCTGTTAAGAAGGTATAGAAGCAAGAATATCCCTAGCAATCAGCCCACCTAGCACTCAGATCTTGGTTTCTTAATACTGTTCTCCACTGAAAGGAACCAGAGGTTCTTGCAGAAATGGCTGGTTACAGAGTTGAGGCAGGGAAAGCACAAATGAGCCTGGAACCACTTATTCAAAAAGCAAGGAGGTGCTCAAAGAATGATGGGGACACATCAGAAGGGCATAAGACATAGGAGCCATTTTTTTTTTTTTTTTTTTGTATTTTTCTGAAGTGAGAAGTGGGGAGGCAGACAGTCAGACTCCAGCATGTGCCTGACCAGGATCCACCCGGCATGCTCACTAGGGGGCGCTGCTCTGCCCATCTGAGGCATTGCTCCATTGCAACCGGAGCCATTGTAGCACCTGAGGCGAAGGCCATGGATCCATCCTCAACGCCGGGGCCAACTTTGCTCCAACGGAGCCTTGACTGCAGGAGGGGAAGAGAGAGATAGAGAGAAAGGAGAGGGGAGAAGGGTGGAGAAGCAGATGGGTGCTTCTCCTGTGTGCACTGGGACTTCACACGCCAGGCGGACGCTCTACCACTGAGCCAAGCAAGTAGGGCAGCATAGGAGCCTTCTTGAAAGGGTTCTCATTGGCTTAATCTGGGACAATTTGAGCATCAACAGAAATTATAACAAAGAATTATAATCCATTGAATAAAATAAGAATGCTGCAGTCCATGCTGTTATAAATCAATTGGTAAATACATAAATGAGGAAGGGGAACAAAGTCTTCCTAAGAGTAGAATGCCATGGTTGACGCCTCCTGGATTTATGCTTAGCACCTTTTCAGGCGGTGTCAGTGTGTGTAGCCAGGCCCCTGGGAACTCCAGGCCACAGACAGTGGTCATTGTTATTGTGTGGTTGCTTGTGGTCATACTGCACTGACTCAGTCTTTTCTGTCATCAGCTAGTCCAGTTCATCTGCATCCTCTAGCACCTACTCTCTCTTCTTTGCCAGAATCATCAAATGAGATAAACAGAAATACTATGAAGTCTTGGCCAGTTTGCTCAGTAGATAGAGCGTCCACCCAGCATGCGGACATCCTGGGTTCGAGCCCCAGTCGGGGCACACATGAGACACAACCATCTGCTTCTCTTCCCCTCTTACTCTTCCTTTTCTTTCTCTTACCCTCTTGCAACCAGTGGCTTGATTGGTTCGAGCGTTAGGTGCTGAAGATAGCTTGGCTGATTCAAGCATCAACCCCAGACAGGGTTGCCAGGTGGATCCTGGTCAGGGCACATGCTGGAGTCTATCTCAGTATCTCCCTTCCTCTCACTTAAAAGAGAGAGAGAGAGAGAGAGAGAGAGAGAGAGAGAGAGAAAGAGAGAAATACTTCATGAAAAGAGAACCAAATTATATATGTTATATTACTTTTAGAAATGAGCAGAGAGGTTGGTTTATAGAAGACAGCCTCAGCATCTTGAATGCATGCCTGCTGCCTTTCTCTGTCTACTGCTAGCCTGAGTTCCAGTATCTTTTTGGATGTAGCATCATGGTGTGAGCACAGTCATGGGTTCTGCTCTAGAGTAGAAAGAGACAGTTGGCACCAGAGGACAAGTACTAGTGACCAACTGTGTAAAGCCCTGAAGCAAGAAGAATAAGACAGCATTTCCTGGAAATATTTTGGCCCTTGGAAATAACTATGAACAAGAACAGGTCTGGCCTGAGTGAAAGATCTGCTGAAGTCTCTAATCCCAGTGGTCAGGGGTTGAAAACCAGGCTTTGCTCTCTTTTCCCCTCAACTGCTATCATTGGGAATTTGCAGCCCACAATGGATTGGATTCAGCCAACAACCACATGAGTGAGCTTGAGAGCAGATTTACCCTCAATTGAGCCTTAAGACCTTTTCAGTCATGGCAAGTGCTGGATAGCACCCTGAGAGGCACAGTCAGAGGACCCACGCTCAGATTCCCAGCCTGCAGAAACCATGACATATGTTGTTTGTTTAAACACTAAGAATTATAACACTTTTCCATAAAGATTGTTAACTAACACAAAGAATATAAGAATGGAGGAAAAAAGAGTAGAATGCCAATGAAAAAATGTAAAAAAAAAAAGATAAAATTATTTGATAGTGATATAATATTAACAGTCAGGCAAATACCATCAATGGATGCTAAAATGAATGGATGAAAGTTTGGGAAGTATCAAATATTAGCAGTCTCAAAGTCTCTCCATATATTAATTACAAAGATAAAATAGTAATATTACAGTAGAGAAATCTGGCAGGCACCATCTGAAAAAGATTTTTAAATAAAAATATTTAAATTCCAGGGTATGTTTTATACTTAGAGCACAGCTGCTACGTTTCAAGTGCCCAGCTACATGTGGCCTGTGAACCATATTAAACAACTCAGATTTTTCTTCTTTTTTCTTCATTATTTTTATTTATTTATTTTGCGAGAGAGACAAAGAGAGGACAGACAGGAAGGGAGAGAGATGAGAAGCATCACTCATAGTTGCAGCACTTTAGTTGTTCATTGATTGCTTTCTCATATGTGCTTTGACCTGGGGGATCCAGCTGAGCCAGTGACCCCTAGCTCAAGCCAGCGACCTTGGGTTCAAGCCAGCAGGATTCAAGCCAGCGACCTTTGGGCTTAAGTCAGCGACTACGGAGTCATGTGTATGATCCCACACTCAAGGCCAGACCCCATGCTGAAACTGGTGAGCCTGCGCTCAAGCCAGCAACCTACAGGTTTCAAACATGGGTCCTCAGCATCCCAGGTCAATGCTCTATCCACTGAGCCACTGCCTGGTTAGGCTAAACAAAACAGCTTTCAATAAACCCTGCTGTCTAGGTTACTCATCATGAAAATGATAAATGTTGGCCCTGGCCGGTTGGCTCAGCGGTAGAGCGTCGGCCTGGCGTCTGGGGGACCCGGGTTCGATTCCTGGCCAGGGCACATAGGAGAAGCACCCATTTGCTTCTTCACACCCCCCCTCCTTCCTCTCTGTCTCTTTCTTCCCCTCCCGCAGCCAAGGCTCCATTGGAGCAAAGATGGCCCGGGAGCTGGGGATGGCTCCTTGGCCTCTGCCCCAGGCGCTAGAGTGGCTCTGAGCGGTCGTGGCAGAGCGACGCCCCGGAGGGGCAGAGCATCGCCCCCTGGTGGGCAGAGCGTCGCCCCTGGTGGGTGTGCCGGGTGGATCCCGGTCGGGCGCATGCGGGAGTCTGACTGACTGTCTCTCCCCGTTTCCAGCTTCAGAAAAATACAAAAAAAAAGAAAAAAGAAAAGAAAATGATAAATGTTGTTACTAAGGCATGTTCATTTCATGTTATTTTACCTATAACAGAATGCATAAGTGATCCACTCACACACCCTCACAACGACCACGCACATACACAATCATACACATACTGTGGTGGGATCAATAATGGCCCCAAAGTGCCCAATCCAATCCCCGGAACCTGTGAATACTTTATGTGACATGGCAAAGGGACTTTGCCTATGTAACAAAGATTAACGGATGTTAAACTAGAGAGATTGTCCTGGGTTATCCCAGGGGCCCAATCTAAACACATGAGTCCCCTAAAGCAGAGAACTTCCTCCAGCTGGAAGGAGAACAGAAATGTAGCAGAAGGAGAAGTCAAAAGGATTCCAGGCAAGAGAAGGATTGGACACACTGCTGCTGGCTCTGAGATGTGGGGTCCATGTGCAAGGACCAGAGAGAGGCTGGCAAGAACTAAGAATGGACCCTCGCTGCCAGCAGGAAACAGGAACGCCAGTGTTAGGGGTGCAAGGAATGGAATTCTGCCAACAGCTCAACTGAGCTTGAAGGTAGACTGTTCCCGTGGCTTCACCATAAGAATCCCACCAGCCACACATGGATTTCAGCCCTGTGAGGCCCATAGCAGAGAAAGTGGCTGAACCCATCCGAAGCTCTGACATATAAAACAGTGAGATAACAAACCTGCATTGTTTTAAGATTCTAAGTTTTTCCCTGGCAGATGAGCTCAGTGGATAGAGCCTCAGCCCGGCCTGCAGACATCCTGGGTTTGATCGCCAGTCTGGGTACACATGAGAAGTAACCATCTGCTTCTCTTCCCCTTCCACTTTCTTTTCTCTCTCTTTTTCCCTCTCGCAGCTAGTGGCTCAACTGGTTCGAGCATTGGGTGCTGAGGATAGCTCAGTTGATTTGAGCATCAATCCCAGATGGGGTTGCCAGGTGGATCCTGGTTAGGGCGCATGCGGAAGTCTTTCTCTCCATCTCTCTACCTCTCAATTAAAAAAAAAAAAAGTTAACCTTGAAATACTTTGTTATGACAGCAAAAGAAAACTAATCTACACAAACATACTCACAGATCCACAGCAGAAAAAGCATCATTATTTTATAACTTTTATTTTAGAAAAAAAATTTTTTTTTTAGATTTTATACATTTTTAGAGAGGAGAAAGAAAGAGTAAGAGAGAAAGGGGGAGCAGAAAGCATCAACTTCCATATGTGCCTTGACCAGGCAAGCCCAGGGTTTTGAACTGGCGACCTCAGTGTTCCAGGTCAACACTTTATCCACTACACCACCACAAGTCAGGCATATTATAATTTATTTAAACAATTTATACAAAAAGTAGAAAATATTTTACTGGCTCTTAGTTTTAAATTTCACAAAGATAAATATATTAATAAGGGTTGGGTGGCAATAAATTAAGAAAAGTGGAAGATGCATAAATAAAATCTAAGATGATGAGACAGGTTACTGGTGGGTCTCAGGATCTCCACTGGTGGCACATTTCAGGTCATGAGTGAGGAGGCAGAAGGGGTTGAATGTGACAGAAGCTTTGAGGCAGTCAGGGGACTCCTGTAGAGAGGAAGGGACAGGTCAGTCAGTGGCTGTCCATCATCAGGGCTCCCAGTTGTCTCATGACACAGGTCATACACCTTTTTCTGGGCCTCGTGAAGGCGGTGCAGCCAGTGGCGGAGGTGGCCCTGCGGCCTGGGGCCTGCTGTGGACTGAGCTGGGACCTGTGGGCAGAGGAGGGTGGTGTGTGAGGCAGGACCTGGGACATAGGGGACAATATGGTGGTCAGAGACCACAGACATGACCTGGGAGCCCAGAGCACTCACACAGGCCTGAAGCTTGGTGTGGATGTGGCGCAGAGTGTGAAGGGGCTGGTCCAGGATGTTCCCTGGGGTTAAGTTAGCCACGGTCCCCAGGACCTTCAGTGTCAGGGACAGCTCAGCCTCGAAGGCCACAGGGCGCTCCCACACCTGAGGAGGGGAGACAGAGGCAGGTAAGGGCTGCATGTGAAAGAGAACAGGCGAGGAGGACAGGTGAGGAGGACTGAGGAAGGAGCAGGTGAAGGTGAAAGGTCAGGGAACAGGTGAGAGGGCGCAGCCAGTGTGGGCAGGTGAGGGGAAGAGGCCAGCGGGACTGAGGGGGAGGACAGACAGACAGGGACAAGTGAGAAGAGAAAGTGAAGGGGCCACTGAAGGAGCCAGAGGAGCAGCCAGGTGAGGTCAGGGCGGGGCCTGACTCTCCCAACTCAGGTCCCGGGTCCTGGGGAATGGGCGGGAGCTGCAGCTCCAGTTCTTCAGTGAGAGCGACTCTTCCAGGAGAGCAAGGGCAGAGGTCAGCCCACAGCTGGAGGGTTAGAGGTCAGACCACAGCTGGATGGGAGGATGGCTAGCAACAGGAGGAGGGGCATGAACTTCCAAAAGGATGGCAGAGGAGCACCATGCAGAACAACACGAGTCAGCCCAATGCAACAAGAGCATGAGAGAGCCCGCTGTGTGAGGCTGGAGGTTAGCCCAGTGGAGGGAGGGGACAGGTCCACCTTCAGCCAGATGTCACATGGTAACCCACTGAGGGAGGCGTGGAGGTCAGCCCACAGCAGGTGGGCCAGTGGGAGACTCACCAGGGCATCCTTGGCCCTCTTGAAAACCTTCATCTCTTGTGGGGACAACGACTTGAACTGGGCCATGTGGCAGTTCCTTTGTACCCAGGAGGGGCATGGGGACAGAAACTGCTCCTGTCCTGGTCAGTACCATGGTCATCAGCACCAGCACCAGTGTGCAACCCACAGTCAAGTCTGTGTTACAGAAGGATAGACAGATGAGGGGACAGGGAGTGTCAGGGTCTGAGGGTGGGGTGGGGAGGTGAGGGTCATGGATATGATGTGAAGGCTCATCCAGCTTCTTCGTGGTCTCTGGTCTCTGTCAGCAGATGGGACCCAAATGTTTGCTCACAGGCTGTCACCTGGGTCTCTCACTCAGCCTTGTTTGGTGTCTCTGACTTCAGTCTTCTCTTCTGGGCCTCAGCCTGCTGCTCTGTCCGTGTCTCTGAAATTCCAGCTCTGTATGTGGTATAATTCCTGCCTGAGCTTATGGTACAGTTTTTAGCCTGGACACACAGGCAATCCAGGCTGATGTAGGAAAAGTGAAAACATGCCTTCTGCCAGGGGATGCCCCAGGCTGGGGAAGCCCGTGTGGGGCGGGGCCTTAGCCAGGTGAGCAGCTGGAGTGAAAGAGAAACTGACACAGATTCACCTACAGGAGATGAGTTCCTAAAGAAATTTCAGGATAAGGCAGCCTCAACCCCATAAAGAGGGGTCATGGTGTCCTGGTGGGGAGAGGACCAAGGGACGTGCCTTTCTGCAGGATACCCCAGCTCAGGAATAAGAGGAGAACTGCCACAAAGAACCTAGACCTTCCAAGAGAAAAGCTATTCAGGGCAGGTGTAAAGATGAAAGGAGAAGATGCCAGGGGCGGTAGAGAGTCAGAAGGGCAAAGCGGCTGAGAATTAAGAGTAAAGACCATCTCCCTAATAGCTAGTGAAGATAAGCATCTTTTCATATATCTGTTGGCCATTTGTATTTCTTTTTGGGAGAAGTCTGTTCATATCTTCTTCCCGTTTTTTTATTGGATTGTTTACTTGTTTGTTATTGAGTTTTGTGAGTTCTTTGTATATTTTGGATATTAGGTACTTATCTGAGCTGTTGTTTGAAAATATCATCTCCTATTTAGCTGTCTGTCTGTTTGTTTATTGTCAGTTCTCTTGCTGTGCAAAAGCTTCTAAGTCTGATGTAGTCCCATTCATTTATCTTTGCCTTCACTTCCCTTGCCTTTGGAGTCAAATTCATAAAATGTTCTTTATGGCCCAAGTCCATGAGTTTAGTACCTATCTTATCTTCTATGTAATTTATTGTTTCAGATCTTATATTTAGGTCTTTGGTCCATTTTGAATTAATTTTGGTACAAGGAGACAAACTGTAGTCGAGTTTCATTCATTTGCACATGGCTGTCCAGTTTTCCCAGCACCATTTATTGAAGAGGCTTTCTTTTCTCCGTTGTATGTTTTTGGCTCCTTTATCAAAGATTATTTGACCATATATATGTGGTTTTATTTATGAACTCTCTATTCTGTTCCATTGGTCTGAGTGTCTATTAAAGAAATGCAAATCAAAACTACAATGAGATACCACCTTATACCTGTTAGATTAACTTGTATCAACAAGACAGGAAATAGGAAGTATTGGATAGGCTGTGGAGAAAAAGGAACCCTCATTCACTGCTGGTGGAAACGTAAAGTAGTACAACCACTATGGAAGAAAGTATGGTGGTTCCTCAAAAAATTGAGACTAAAACTACCATATGACCCAGCAATCCCTCTACTGGGTATATACCCCAAAAACTCAGAGACATTGCTACGTAAAGACACATGCAGCCTTATGTTCATTGCAGCACTGTTCACAGTGGCCAAGATATGGAAACAACCACAGAGCCCTTCAATAGAAGACTGGATAAAGAAGATGTGGTATACAAAGTAGTATACAATGGAATACTACTCAACCATAAGAAATTATGACATAGGATCATTCACGACAACATGGATGGACCTTGATAACATTATACTGAGTGAAATAAATAAATCAGAAAAAACTCAGAACTGTATGATTCCATACATTGGTGAAACACAGTTGAGACTCATGGACATAGATAAGAGTGCAGTGGTTACCAGGGGGAGGAGAAGGAAGGAGAGGGAGGGGTGGGAGAAGGGGAGGGGCATAAAGAAACCAAATAAAAGGTGATAGAGGACAATTTGAGTTTGGGTGATGGTTATACAACATAATCAAATGTCAAAATGATCTGGAGATGTTTTCTCTAATTCTATATAGTCTAGTGATCAATGTCACCCAGTTAAAATTAATTGTCTAAATAAAATTATAAAATTTTAAAAAAAGAGAGAGATTGAAGACCAGCTCACCTGACCTGTCCTGGCACAGTGGATCAAGTGACAACCTGGAAGACTGAGGCTGCCAATTTGAAACTACAGGTTTGCCTGCTCAAGGCACATACAAGAAGCAACTACTATGAGTTGATGCTTCCTAACCCCCACCCCTTCTTTCTCTTCTCTCTTTAAAATCAATAAATAAAATCTTTGAAAAAAATAAAGAGAGAGAGAGAGACAGAGGGGAGACTAGCTCTTCCCTCCCTTCCCCAGCAGTACTGAGAGAGAAAGGAGTGGAGGAGGGGAGTCTGACTAACATCTTTCATTGTCCAGGCACAGAGGGACCCAGGAATAGGAGGCTCTGCTAGGAAATTGGGGTGTGGCTAAGGTCTTCAAGGGAACCAGCTCCGTTTGTGTCGAATGCCTTCACTCATTCACCAAGTATTAGTCAGCCCCACTTTGTGTCAGGCAGTGCTCAAGGTGCCAGGAATAGGGCATTGAAAAAAAATTTTAAAAAACCTTATGAAACAACCCTTTCCAGAGCTTTTTACTAAAAAGGAGTAAAGGAGAGTAGGGGAAGGGGGTTATGCACGTGGTGTACATTATACCAGGTGACAGAAAATGAAAAAACATCTTAAGCGTGGTGAGGGCAGAGTATAGGTAGGGGTTTCACTGAATGAGTTGGCCTAAAAAATCACATATGAGCAAAGACTCAAAGGAAATGAGGGAGGGAGCTATGTGAAGATCTGAGGGGGAGCAGTCAGTGCAAAAGAAAGATAAAGACACCCACATGTGTCCAGCACTTTATATCTCACTCACATGGAGGATTTGCTACAGTGTAGTATTGAACCCATGTAAACATCAAGGGCGTTCAATACTTGACTACATTTTAAACATGGAGTGACATGGGCAGGATGGGGATAGAAGCTTAAGGTTGTGACTTATTATAAAAATAAAGTATCTTAGCCCTGGTGGGTTAGCTCTGTTGCTTGGAGGAAAGCAACCGTGGCTGCACAACTAAGCCGAACAACAAATAAATGCATCTCTCCCTCTCTCTCCCCCCTACCTCTTTCTGTCTCTCTAAAATCAATCAATAAATTTAAAAAAATAAAGTACTTTTAAATAATAACTAACTAAATAAGTAGGAAGTAAAACGCAGGGACTCAGAGAGGTTAAGAGACCTGCATGAAGCAAATAAGTGGTGAGGGAGGAATTTAGCCAGTGTTGTCTAACACCCAGACAGTAACCACTGCACTGTGCTGCTTCTGTGGTGGGAGCTAATCTGGATGGGAAAACAATGAATTTCTAGGAAAGAAGGTGCCAAGTGCTTTTCGACACTTGACTCCCACCCAACCCCTTTTTTTCCTTATTCGTAATTCCAGGGAGAGATTGGAGGGAAATCTCGGATGGAAAAATTGAGCTCTGATACACAAAAACGTTTCAAAACCAAGAACAGAAACTTACCCAAATCAACTTCTAGTGCATGGGTCAGTTTCTGTCAATTGCAGAGGCCTTAACCCAGGGGAGGAGACATTATATCAACAGTGATTCTGAACATGAACACAGGATCTCAAAATTCCTAAACTTCATACTTGTTTTTCTTAGAAAAGAAGTTCAGTGAGGTGTTAAGAGCATGGGCTATGGAGCTAAAGGGTCTGAGATTCACACCTGGCTCTGACCCTCACTAGCTATGTGGCCTTGACAAAGAGGTATGCAGTTAGCAACAAAGGTCACTAGCCCACAGACATGGCCTAATAAAAATGTGTAAATGTTTGTATACTTATGTGTGTGTGTGGTTATTTAATAAAGACCATTAATCAAGACCATTCTATGACCTCAGCTGGAATTTTTATAAATGCTATTGCAATATACATTATTCATTTGGAAGGGAGAGATAATAATGTGATTGTATATATGAGGTCATTGAGGCTCAGGGAGAAGTTATTTGCCCAGTTACACCATAATTAAGTGGCAGGGTCAGAACTCAAACTCAAGTCACCTGATTTCCCTGGCTCAGCATTTTTAACTGAAAAGTGTCCTTCAAAATGTTCACGGGGGGAACAACCAATGTAAATGCAAGAATATTTAATAATGTTTATAAATTACCACCAGAAGACAGAATAGCAAATTACAAAGGTTTTCACAAATACATAGGACACATAGGTAACAGAATCCAAAGTTCACTGCCAAATCCCTTAGGGGTGAGGCCTCTCCGTGGGAAGATCCAAGAGTCACAGATTCATAGAGTCTCAAAGGGTACACTGAAGAGCTCAAATCAGGTGTGGGACCTGCCATGGGATTCGAGGTTCAGGGCTTCTGGTACCAGAGAAGTAGAAACTGGGCCATGTTATGTAGGGTCAGCGACCTATGTCAACACAGAACTCAAGTCTCTTTTTTTGCCAGACGGGGCCCCTAGATGAACTTAGGGCAGTGGTTCTCAAACTTTTTGAAGTCGGGGCACATTTAAAATCCCACAAATAGTTGTAGGGCACTATATACAAATTTCTGAGAAATATGTTATAATAGTTAAGTCAAATATTAAAGAAAAAAATATAAAGTCTAAGCATGCTATTATGGTAATTAAACAAAATAAATACGACAAAATTAAATTTATTCTGACATTAAAAACATTTTTTGAGTTATGCTTTTAGAATTCATAAAAAAGAGGGGTTAAAAATAAAAAAGGACAAAAAAGTTATCTTTTTATATATATAGATACACTCTTAGTAAGATTTAGTAAATTCAGCAGGTCCTGGCACAAATGTGTTAAGTTTTTTCATTCTTGTGTTTATGAGAAACATGAACCTGATGTGTCCTAGAGATTTCTTCAATGTTTGGGCATATATTTGAAAGACAAACTCTCATGTCCTTGTCAATACATTGAAGAATTCCTCTCTTTTTACTCTTAATTGTGTTGAGACTAGAAAATCATAAATCATATAAATAGGATGTTGAAAATTGTAGTAAAATGTACAAAGCTGTTTTTAGATATTGCCACATATTCTTCTTTTATAGAAATCCAAAAAGGTTCAAGAGATAATTCCTTACGTTTAATCATCAATCCACGATCAGTGGATATAGCTGCCAGTTCTTCTTCTTCTGTTTATGTTAAACCAAAATCACTGGAAGCTTCCATGAATGAGTTTCTAATCTAATCATATTGTTCAGTGTTAGGTGATAGAAAATGCTGTATATTAAATTCTGTCCATAAGCCTTCAAGATCTATTTTATTTACACTTAACTTTTGCTCACTTCCAGAATCATATTCTTCAATATCATGCTTCTTTTTGATAAATTTATCCATTTTATTTGGGTGTATTTATCTAAAAATAATATAATGTGTTAATAATAAATATAATAATGATGTATTAACAAAAAGAGTGGTATTTCCATAATGAAATGGTATAACAGAGTAATTACATTTATTTTTATATCTGGGCACATGCCTTGAACCAATGCACCTAGTAATTCCAGTTCCTGAGTGGGAACAGTGAGGAATTAAGAAAATACGTGGAATTAAGAAAATACAGGATAGGGAGGGCCCCGTAACTGCTGCTGGCAAGAACAAAGCACGCCCAAAAACCACATCTTGCTTTATTTATAGGGCAAAGTGAGGCCTTTAGCAAATCTTAGCTTTATGCCAAACAAAGGATAGAAGAAACTTGCCTCCAATCTTTCCAGGGAACATGGGGGTAGTGTAAACAATCCAGCACCACAGCTTAACAGCCTTTTGCAACCTAATCAGGCAAGTGAGGTGGGGATTGGGCAGACTGTCAGCTTACAGCCAATTCCCCACACCTCTGTCCCCCAAAAATCTAAACTCCAAAAACCCTGTTGGTTTTTTGGCCCCCAATAGGCACATATTTCTCTGGAATACAATGGGGCGCACACTTTGAGAACCACTGTAGAGCAATGCATTCCCTAGAAACGTCCCTGCTTCCAGGAGACACGTTCTGGTTTCTGGAAAAATACCTGCACCTCGGGCACCCAGCACAGGCCATCAAGGTCCATCCAGCGGCGGCAGAGGCCCCTGAGCTTCAGCGCCCACTGGCTGCAGCCCCGCCTCGACCAAAGGACAACAAAGAGCTGCACGCGCAGCCACAGGCCTGCAGAACCACGGATCCCCGAGGAACGCAGACGCAGGAGGTTGAAGATAACACCTGCTTCGTGGCACCCAGACGAGTGCTGGTACCCGGGAAGGAGACGGAGCAGGGCTGAGACAGGAATTTCCTCACGAGGAACCCCTCTCCACCTTTCAGCAAAAGATCAGTGACTCCCTGCCTGGCTCCACCTCACACTCCCCCCCGCCATCCCCGTCCCCATCCCATGGTGTCTACCCATTCACCGCCCGCTCCACTCACAGGTCTTCGTGTTTGGGGACGCCTCCTGCGTGGCCGGAGGGACTTCCTCGAGGAACCAGGATGCACCAGCTGGAGCTGGAGGGGGGTCAGGAGGTAAATGATAAAGGCGAAGGATCGAGTCTCCACCAACTCTGCCCGCCAGCCTCCCAGTCGAGACCAAAGCCTGGATCTGGGGACGCCAAGAGGACATGAATTCTTTCTGGACGGTTTTGGGGCTCAGTGCGACAGATCACGAATTCGATGGCCTAGCTGAGCATGTGAACGCTGACAAGCATTAGCCGAATCTGCCTCGGAGGATGGACGCCCTTTGGTGACTGCCGTGAAGGCAGTTTCTGTGCTTACGATGTGATGTCGGTGACCAGGGACGTCTCATGGTCAGAATTCTGAACCCTGAGAAGCGAGATGCACCTGCTGCAAGCTGGGATGCCAGGGCCCTTCGTGACAGAGAGCAGCGTCCCCGACCCTGTCAGGCCCGGAGTCCCCGGGACTGGACGTCTGGGCATCACTCACGTAGTGGTCCCTCAGCGCCTTGACGGCCGCCAGCGCCCTGGGGTCCAGCGAGCGGTAGTGCGAGAGGAGGCAGCGCCTGGGTTCAGCCCCGCCGGGGTCCGCCATCGCGCTCACCGTCACCAAGACCCACAGACCCACCGCAACTGCGGTTGTGCCACTTGGCCTCATCTCTGCTCCCGCAGGAAGCGAGGGACGCCATGGAGGCCGAGGAAAATGCCTCGAGTTCACTCCCTGCCTCTGGTTAGATTGGCAGAAGGACCGATCTCAGCACTGGCTCTGAGCACCAGCAGCGGGAGAGACGCGGTGGGCCCTGAAACTGGCTTACCCTCAGCCCCTCTCCCCTCGCTGCTCAGCAGCAATGGGCCCTCCGTGCCTCGTGCTGGAGCGGGGCCTGCCTTCCACTGTCCCTGTGAGGTGTCCAGACTGGTGTCCACCTTTAACAGCGGTGGTTGCACCCTCCATGGTGGCTTTTATGTGCCCAGCTGAGAAATGGTGAGCATCCAGGCTTCCCGCTCAGGTTGTTTTCCAAACATCAGAGCTGGCCGCTGGCCTAGGGGCAAGGACTTTACCCGCCTGCCCCAGGGTGCTGGCCATGGTTCTGCCCCAACTTTCTGTCACCAGTTCTGGTCTCTGATCCTCTGTATCCTCTTTTTTCATCATGCTCCTTGTTCTTTCCTCTGTTCTAATACACTAACAAACTCTTTAGTGCTTACTGGGTAGCGGGCACTGTTCTAAGTAATTGATATGTACATCTCATGTAATTCTCAAAGAAGGACACTATGAGGATGTCCTATACTTAATTCTATTTTATAGATAGGAAAACTGGGGCATGATAAGGTAAAGGAATTTTCCAAAATTCTGTTAGTGTCAGAGGGAGAATTTGAACCTACACACTATCTGGGTTCAAAGCTTGTTCTCTCTACTGTGTGTGTCCCAAAATACCTGATTCATCTATGTCAGTCTTCATTTCATTTCATTTCATTTCATTTCTCATCTTCCCTAAGTATATGCCTCCTGTTTTGTATTGTCCCTTGTATGTCTTTCTGTCTCTGCCTTTGTCTAGCTCTGGGGTCTCTCTCTCTCTGTCTTAATCAACCTCCTGTTTTAGTTTGGTTTTTTTAAAAATCTATTTTCTTTTCTAAAAAAATTAGCAAAGTAGGTTCATGATTAAAGCTTAAAAAATACAGAAATACATAAAGGAGGAAAAAAACTTCGCCCACATCTCTCCCTTCACTCATATCTGGAACAATATTTCCAATGTGTAGAAATTTTACATATATTTATTTATGTCAAATAACACATGCATTATAAAGATTCAGTTTGTACAAAAACATATAACTGGAAGAACTAAAGTAAGTCTTTAATACTACTTCCTGGAGGATTCTTTTTAACAATTAGTAGCTATTACTCCTCTTTTTTTTTTTTTCCTTCTTATGGGCAATTTTTCTCAAAATAGAACCAGAATTTGGTAGCCTTCTTTTTATGTCAAGGAAACAGACAAGCTGTGGTGGCCCTGGAGGAGGAAGCCTGGGGAATAATTACTCTGACCTCTCAGAGATTAAAGAGTCTCCTTTTCTTCTCCCCCCTACTACTAGGCTCCCAATTGGCTGCACCTACTGGAGGCCAAGCACCAGCCACCTGAGCAGGGTGGATGAGTGGAAAGAGTGGACATGGTGGGGCAGTGGAAGATATCCCACATATACTGCTATGAATGCCCCCATTTTTCATGATCATTTAATAACCAATCTCCCCTAGGCGAGCATTGAAGCTACATTTAGTATTTTGTTAAAAGCATTGTTGTTAAGGTGAGGAAAGAGGGAGGGAACAATTTTTTCATAATCTTAAGAGTGTCTTTCATAAAGAGTTAGAGCTTCGAATCCAAGAAGCAAACTGAACACCGAGTTATCTCAACCCAAACAGACCTACTCCGAGGCACATTGTAATGAAATTATCACAAATCTATGACAAAGAAAGAATCCTCAAGGCAGCTAGGGAAAAGAAGAATATGACATATAAAGGAACGCCCTTCAGATTTCTCAGCAGAAACTCTACAAGCCAGAAGAGAGTGGACCCCAACATTTAAAGTACTGAAAGAGAGGAACTGCCAGCCAAGAATACTATATCCATCAAAGCTATCCTTCAAATATGAAGGGGAAATGAAAACATTTACAGACATGCAGAAGCTGAGGAACTTTATCACCAGAACCCCCCCCACTACAGGAAATACTAAACGGGGTTATACAACCAGATACAAAGAACAAAACAAAATTACAAGTAAAAGTTTTAACAAGACCACAATAAAGACAAGGATAATCTATGACAATAATAACATAAAAGGGGAGAGGATAAAGATAAGCAATAGCAAAGGAGGATGAAGTGCAGAAGCACTTATGAGATAATGGACTCTAATAACTATGATAATTTTCCTTTTAATAACCTAATGGTAACCACCCCTGAAATGCTACCCCTGAAACACCTAGCTTAAAAAAAGAAGAAACAGAGGATGGAAGTACAGAATAGCACCAAATAAAAACAAATGACAGAAAAACAAAAGAAGAACCAAACAAGACACAGAGCTATCAGAAAGCAGTTTATAAAATTGTAATAAGAAATTCTCAAGTGTCAATAATTACACTAAATGTAAATGAATTGAACTCACCAATAAAGAGGCACAGAGTAGCAGATTGAATCAAGAAGCAAAACCCAACTGTATGCTGCCTTCAAGAGACATATCTAAGCTACAAGAATAACAATAGATTCAAAATGAAAGATTGGAAAACGATTCTACAAGCAAACGGCCCTGGCCAGTTGGCTCAGCAGTAGAGTTGGCCTGATGTGTGGAAGTCTTGGGTTCAATTCCCGAACAGGGCACACAGGAGAAGTGTCCATCTGCTTTTCCACCCTTCCCCCTCTACTTTCTATCTCTTGCTTCCCCTCCTGCAGCCAAAGCTCCATTGGAGCAAAGTTGGCCCAGGCACTAAGGATGGCTCCATGGCCTCCACCTCAGGTGCTAGAATGGTTCCAGTTGCAACGGAGCAATGCCCCAGATGGGCAGAGCATTGCCCCTTAGTGGACTTGCCGGGTGAATCCTGGTCGGGTGCATGTAGGAGTCTGTCTGCCTCCCCCCACTTCTCATCTTGGAAAAATATTTTTAAAAACCTAATAATAATAATAATAATAATAATATCCAAAGAAAATCAGATGTAGCCATACTCTTCTCTTATTTGACAATGTTAACTACAAGACAACAAAGGAAAGAAGAGACAAAGATGGGCATTTCATAATGATAAAGGGGACATTGTATCAAGAAGATATAACACTTATTAATATAAATGCACCAAACCAGGGAGCACTAAAATATATGACATTTACTGCCTGACCAGGCAGTGGCACAGTGGATAGAGTGTTGGACTGGGATGCGGAGGACCCAGGTTTCGATCTCGAGGTCGCCAGCTTAAGCGTGGGTTCATCTGGTTTGAGCAAAGCTCACCAACTTAGACACAAGTTGCTGGCTCAAGCAAGGGGTTACTCGGTCTGCTGTAGCCTCATGGTCAAGGCACATATGAGAAAACAATCAATGAACAATTAAGGTGTCACAACAAAAAACTAATGATTGATGCTTCTCATCTCTCTTTGTTTCTGTCTGTCTGTCCCTATCTATCTCTCTCTCTCTGTCTCTGTAAAAAAAAAAAGACATTTACTAACTGAACTAAAAATACAAACCGACAAAAATACAATCATAATTGGAGACCTCAATAGACCGTTGATGGCTTTAGATTGTTCATCCAAACAGAAAAATCAATAAAGAAATATTGGCCTTAAATGAAACACTAGAACAAATGGACATAATACACACCTACAGGACATTTCATCCCAAAACATTAGAGTACACATTTTTCTCCATCATACATGGAACATTCTCAAGAATAGTCCATACGCTGGGCCACAAAACTAACATCAACAAATCCAGAAAGGTTGAAATTACACCAAGCATATTCCCTGACCATAAGGCTTTGAAATTAGAATTTAACTGCAAAATAGAAGTAAACAAATCCATAAAAATGTTGAAATTAAACAACATACTTCTAAAAAATGACTGGGTCAAAGAAGAAAAAAAAGCAGAGATCAAAAGATATATATATAGACAAACAAAAATGATAACACAACATATCAAAATCTTTGAAATGCAGCAAAAGCAGTAATAAAAGGGTAATTCATATCATTACAGGCATACCTGAAAAAAACAAGAGAGAGCTCAAGTAAACAACCTAACATCACATCTTAAGTAACTAGAAAAAGAACAAAGGCAACCCAAAACCAGCAGAAGAAATGAAATAATAAAAATTAGAGCAGAAATAATTGAAATAGAGAATAGAAAAACTATAGAAAAAATCAATACAATAAAGAGCTGGTCCTTTGAAAAGATCAACAAAATTGACAAACCCCTGGCAAGACTCACTAAGGAAAAAAAAGAAAGGACTCATATTAACAAAATCCAAAATGAAAGAGAAGAAATTACCACAAATAACATAGATATACAAAGAATTACTGTAGAATACTATGAAAAATTATATGCCACCAAATTCAACAACCTAGAAAAAAATGGATAAATTCCTAGAACAATACAATATTTCTAGGCTGAATCACAAAGAAATAGAAAGCCTAAATAGACCCATAAGCAGGGAGGAAACAGAAAGAACTTTCAAAAACCTCCTCAAGGCCCTGGCTGGTTGGCTCAGCGGTAGAGCGTCGGCCTGGCGTGCGGAGGACCCGGGTTCGATTCCTGGCCGGGGCACATAGGAGAAGCGCCCATTTGCTTCTCCACCCCCCCCTTCCTCTCTTTCTCTCTCTTCCCCTCCTGCAGCAAGGCTCCATTGGAGAAAAGATGGCCCGGGCGATGGGGATGGCTCCTTGGCCCCTGCCCCAGGAGCTAGAGTGGCTTTGATCACGACAGAGTGATGCCCCGGAAGGGCAGAGCATGGCCCCCTGGTGGGCAGAGCGTCGCCCCCTGGTGGGCGTGCCGGGTGGATCCCAGTCGGGCGCATGCGGGAGTCTGTCTGACTGTCTATCCCCGTCTCCAGCTTCAGAAAAATACAAAAAAAAAAAACCAAGAAAAATCAAAGTAATCCTAAGGAAAAAAACAAAGCTGGAGGCATTACAATATCTGATTTCAAATTATACTACAGAGCCACAATAATCAAAACAGCATGGTATAGGCAGAGAAATAGACACACAGACCAATGGAACAGAATAGAGAGCCCAGAAATAAAACCACATATATATGGTCAAATTATATTTTATAAAAGAGCCAAAAAACACGCAATGGAGAAGAGAAAGCCTTTTCAATAAATGGTGCTGAGGAAACTGAAAAGCCACATGCAAAAGAATGAAACTAGGCCTGCGGTTTGTCTCCTTGCACAAAAATTAATTCAAAATGGATCAAAGACCTAAATATAAGATCTGAAACAATAAATTACATAGAAGAAAACATAGGTACTAAACTCATGGACCTTGGCCGTAGAGAACATTTTATGAATTTGACCCCAAAGGCAAGGGAAGTAAAGGCAAAGATAAATTAATGGGACTGCATCTAAGAATCTTCTGCACAGCAAAAGAAACTGACAACAAAACAAACAGACAGCCAACTAAATGGGAGATGATATTTTCAAACAACAGCTCAGATAAGGGGCTAATATCCAAAATATACAAAGAACTCACAAAACTCAACAACAAACAAACAAACAATCCAATAAAAAAAATGGGAAGAGGACATGAACAGACATTTCTCCCAGGAAGAAATACAAATGGCCAATAGATATATGGAAAGATGCTCATCCTCATTATCTATTCGAGAAATGCAAATCAAAACTACAATGAGATACCACCTCACGCCTGTTAGATTAGCTATTATCAACAAGACAGGTAATAACAAGTGCTGGAGAGGCTGTGGAGAAAAAGAAAGCCTCACTCACTGTTGGTGGGAATGTAAATTAGTACAACCATTATGGAAGAAAGTATGGTGGTTCCTCAAAAAATTGAGACTAAAACTACCATATGACCCAGCAATCCCTCTACTGAGTATATACCCCCAAAACTTAAAAACATGGATATGTAAAGACACATGCACCCCATGTTCATCACAGCATTGTTCACAGTGGCCAAGACATGGAAACAACTAAAATGCCCTTCAATAGAGGACTGGATAAAGAAGATGTGGTACATATATACTATGGAATACTACTCAGTCATAAGAAATGATGACATAGTATCATTTACAACAAGATGGATGGACCTTGATAACATTATACTGAATGAAATAAGTAAATTAGAAAAAGCTAATAACTGTATGATTCCATACATAGGTGGGACACAAAATTGAGACTCATGGACATAGATAAGAGTGCAGTGGTTACTTGAGGGATGGGAAGGGAGGAGAGAAAAGGGATGGGGGAGGGGAGGGGCAAAAGAGAAACAAATATGGGGTAATGGAGGATGATTTGACTTTGGGTGATGAATATACAGCATAATTGACTGTCTAGATGATGTGGAGATATTTTCTCTAAATCTCTATACTCTGGTTGACCAATGTCACCCTGTTAAATTTAATGTCTAAATAAAATAAAACGAGTGTCTTTCATAGAGCTGATGATGTACATTTGAATGAAATCCAACTCATCAATTTCTTTCACAGATCATGTTTTTACGGTATCTAAAAGCCTCAACCAAGTCCAAGTACCCATAATTATCTTGTATGCTATATTCTAGAACTTTTATGGTTTTCACTTTCCATTTAGGTCTATAATACATTTTCAGTTTCTTTTGTGAAGCATGTAAGGTCTACATCCAGATTCATGCTTTTTGCAAGTGAATGACCAGTTGTTTCAGTACCGTTTGTTGAGAAGACTATCCTTTTTCCATTGAATTATTTTTGCTTCTTTCTCAAATATCAGTTGACTATACTCGTGTGGGTCTATTCCTGGACTCTCCATCCTGTTCCATCAATCTGTCTGTCCTTTCTCCAACACCACACACTGTCTTCGTAAGTGTAGTTTTAGAGTAAATCTTGATGTCAGTTACTGTCAGTCCTCCAACTTTAATCTTCTCCTGTAATATTGTGCTAGCTACTAAGGGTTATTTGATTCTCTGTATAAATTTTATGTTTGTCAATATCCACTAAATAACTTGCTAGGATTTTAGTTGGACTGTGGTGAATTTATAGATTAAATTGGGAAGAACTGAGTATTATAGTATTTATAGTATTGAGTCTTCCTAACCATGTACATGGAATGTTTCTGTTTTTAGATCTTTGATTTCTTTCACAGAGTTTTATAGTTTTCCTCATATAAAGCTTGCTTATATTTTGTTAGATTTGAACCTAAGTATTTCATCTTGAGGGTGCTAATGTAAACAATATTTTTCAATTTCAAATTCTAATTGTTCATTACTATTATACAAGAAAGCAATTACCTTTTCTACATTAACCATATATCCTGCAACTGTGCTATAATCACTTACTGGTTCAGAATTCTTGTTAAATGCATAGTATTAAAAACACAAGACTGTAGAAAAAAACAGATTATATTGCAACACGTTTACTAAATCATAAAAACAACATTGTAGTAAGTAATATACATGTTTCTTTATAATACATTATGTAAAAGATGCAGCAATAAGTTTAATAATTACTGTACTTCTGGAGTAGTAATGATAGTAAGTGATATTTGAAGATATGTGTCACATCTGTAATGCGCTATTAAAATATCTGTGGCTGCTTTTATTTTATTATTTTTATTTTATAGAGAAGAGAGAGAGAGAGAGAAAGTAGAAGAGGGGAGGAGCAGGAAACATCAGTTCAAGTAGTTGCTTCTCATATGTGCCTTGACCAAGAAAGCTCAGAATTTTGAACCAGTGACTACATTATTCCAGGTTGATGCTCCGTTCACTACACCACTGCAGGTCAGGCTGTGGCTTCTTTTACTGACAGTCACAACTTCTGCAAATCTACTAAGCCATCCTTGCTATAATTGGTTGAATTCTTAATGGAAGAAAATGTAAAATTTCAGTTAGAGGTTAGTGAAGATAAAAATGCATTTTTTTCTTCATGCAACTTTACTCTCCCCTGATTCTTATTGTAAGGGTGGCTCATTAACCACAAGTTAAGCTATACCTATAACAGTTCAATAGAATGAAGTAGATCTATTTGTATCAACATGGAAATATCTTCACAACATATAGAGTGAGAAAAGTTAGTTGCTGAATAATATGCTTGGTGTGACACTGCTTATATTTAGAAGTAATCACACACGCAGAAGCAATTCAATAGGGAACAAAAGCATTTCCCACAAATGGTGCTGGAACAATTGAACATCCACAGTCCAAACAACAAACCTTTACTCAAATCTCACATTTAAAGGAAAAATAAACTCCAAAAGGGTCATGGACTTAAATGTAAAATATAAAGCTGTAAAACTTTTAGGAAAAAATTACAAGAACATTTTCAGGGCTTAGAGCTAGCCCAGGAGTTCTTAAACTTGATGCCAAGGGCTCAGTTCATAAAAGAAAAATTGATCAACTGAACTTGATCCAAAACTTTTGCTCTGTGAAAGACCATGTTAAGAGGATAGAAGGATGAGCTAAAGACTGGGAGAAAATATTTGCGAACCACATGTGTAACAAAGGAGTGGTACCTATAACAGAAAAAAACCTCAACAGTAAAAAGTTAAATAATCCAACTGAATCTCATGGTCCCTCCTGCACGCTGAGGTCTGACAATGGCTGTGTTCTTTGATCTGCAGCCACGCTCTCCGCCTCATCTCACCTAGGGTGGTACCTGCTCTCCATGTAACAAGCCTCTGGGAGCACCAGCCCTGGCTGAGCCGCAGAATGCTGCCCACTTTCCCCAAGTTAAACATTTCAGCCTTCTATACACCTCATGTGGACTGAGGTGTACATAAATTGTTTCATAAATTTTGGATAATTGTACATTTGCATGCTTTTTAAAAGTATATTTTATTGATTGGTTTTTAGAGAGAGGAGAGAGAAAGAGAAAGAGGGATGAGGAGCAGGAAGCATCAACTCATTGTACATGCCTTAACTGGGTAGGCCCAGGGCTTCAAATGGGCAACCTTGGCATTCTAGGTCTACGCTCTATTCACCGCACCACCGCAGGTCAGGCGACATTTACATGCTTTATAAAACCCAACACAGGAGCTCCCAAGCACTGTTTATGAACTTTCACCCAGCAGTCACATTTTATAAAATGATAGTAAAAAATCATAACTGGGATATTAACATAGATACCACCCACCCACCTTACTCAGATAAGCCGGTTTTACTAGTGCTCAGTATGTGTGTGTGTTTAGTTCTACACAATTTTATCACACGTGCAGGTTCATGTAATCACTACCACAGTCATGACAGAACAATTCCATCAAGACAAAGACCCCTGGGTTGTCCTTTTTAGAACTACACCCATCTTCTTCCCTCCATCACCCACCTTGTTTCTAATCTCTTGCCACCACTAATCTATTCTCCACTCCTAAAATTTGGTCACTTCAAAAATGTTCTCTAGATAGGACTATGTGGTACGCAGTAACCTTACGGGATGAGCTTTTTCACTCAGCATGATCCCCTGGATAGTCATCCGCGGGGATGTGTGTATCAGTCATTCATTCTTGCTTCACCAGGGTTTCCTTAACCGTTCAATTTCTGAAGGACATTTCTAGATTTGGGGCTGTGTAGACACTGCATTCAGTGTTTGTTATGTTGTCATCAGTTTTCGTTTCTCTGGAGTAAATGTCCAGGAGTGCAGTTGCTGGGTTGACTAACAGTTGCATGTTTAGTTTTATTAGAAACTGCAAAACTTTTTCAGACTGGCTGTACTTTTTTTACATTCTTACTAGCAATGTATGAGTGATCCAGTTCCTAGATCATTTTGGGTTGTACTCACAAGAAAGTTCTCCAGAGCTTTGTTGTTGCTGCTGTTGTTAAATTCCTGAAGCAGTTTTTACAACAGAAGAGGCATCTCTAACAGTGGGTCACAGGAAACCTTCCTATAAGGACTGTATTTTCCCAGTCCGGTTGGGCTTCCATAGCAAACTACTACAGGCTGCGTGCTTTGTAAGCAATGCAAGTTCAATACTCAGCTCTGGATGACGGCAAGTCCAAGATCAAGGGGCCAGTGTGGTCAGGTGAGGGTCCTCTTCCAGGAGGCAAATCCTATTGTGTCCTCACATGGTGGAGAGGTGCCGAGAGTTCAGTGGTTTCCCTTTTAAAAGAGAACTAATCCCATTCTTGAAGATCCCATCTCCTACCTTTATCACCCCTTCATGACCCTTCCTACTAATACTATCATCTTTGTCTGTTAGAATGTCAACACATAAGTTTTAAGGGGACATTCAGACCATAGCAACATTAAATGTCATTTTTTTTTTTTATTGCACATGACTGGAGCTAATAACCTGCATTATGGTGCTCAGAGATGAATCAGTGATTGACAAGAGTTCACATTTGATACTTTCCTGTGTCCAATCCCACAGCACTCTACTCTTCCTCCCAGTACCAATTTTACTTCTAGTTCTTTGGTCTTGGGAGACATGTGGTTTCATCTCAGCCCCAAAGGGTATATCAGTTTGGACACTTTGGGCACATAAAGGAAGACTCAGCTCAAGCTGGCTTGAACAAACAATGGAGAATTCCGGACTTATAAATCCGAGACTCCAGAGTGAAGGTGAGGCTTCAGATGAAGTTTACTCCTATAAGACATTGTGAACCTCTCAGTTTTGTCAGTTTTGTTTTGTTTTGGTCTTCAGGTCTCGGTTCTCTGAGTGGACAAACTATAAGTCCAGGATAACTGCAGGGTGGGTGCTAGCAGCTCCCGGCTTAACGTTTCATTCTTCTCCAGTAGGAAGAAGGCAGCATCTTTTCCTCAAGATGTGAAGGACTGAGATTCATTCTGAACAGACTGGCTGTGCTCATATGCCCACTCTAAACCCAATCGCTGTGACCAGGCAGGCGAACTGAGCTGAGTGGCTGCAGCCAGGTCACGTGTCCCATCCCAGGAACAGGTGCCCAAGTCACCTTCTCCAAACTATTTGGATCTCTAGCTGAAATGTGGGTGCTGGGAAGGGTGGGGGAGAGGTCATGGAGTTTAGAAAGTGTGTTGCATAGACACTTTGGGTAATCATTTCTGATGTTTCTCACTTCTCTTGTGACTTTTTCAGGTTCTTCTGTTTCAACCATCTAGATGTTTCTATGCTTTAAATTTATATACTTGCAAAACAAAACAATTCTTTCATATTAATGCTAAGGAAGACACAGATCTTAAAAACAGTCAGTACTTGCTCGTAATCATCAATATTTATAAATGGACTTAAATGTAATTAACTAGCCATGGCCGGTTCATTCAGTGATAGAGCATTGGCCCAGCGTGTGAAAGTCCCTGGTTCAATTGCTGGCCAGGACACACAGGAGTAGTGACCATCTGCTTCTCTACCCCTCCCCCTTTCCTTTCTCTCTGTCTCTCTCTTTTCCCTTCTTGCAGCCATGAGTTAAATGGTTCGAGCAAGTTGGTCCCAGGGATTGGGCTGTCACTATGGCTTCGCCTCAGGCACTAAAATAGCTCAGTTGCAAAGCAATAGAGCAGTGGCCTCTAAAGGGCAGCTTGCTGGGTGGATCCTGGTCAGGGCTCATGTGGGAGTCTGTCTCTCCCCGCTTCTCACTTAGTAAAAATAAATAAATAAATAAATAAATAAATAAATAAATAAATAAATTTAACTGAAAGTGGTCTTGTGTAGGAGTTTGAGTGAACTTGCCTAGAACACACCTACACTCTTCTGTACCTGGAGAGATCAGTCTCTACAAGCAACTGATGGCAGAGCATCACCGATATAACCTCACAGCCTGGGGTCAATGCCCGCAGCCACGTCTATGAACTGTGTGAGAGGTCTCACAGCCTCTCTGTGCTTCTGTTTCCTCATCTATAAAATATCAGCCAATGAGAGAACCTATGTCACAGTGTTGATGAGGAGAATAAAATAGTAAACACAAGAGAAGGGCTTCACGTGGGGCCTAACATATAGGCAATGCTCAGTACATATTAGCTATAATTATTTTTAACAGTGATTGAGTAAAGCATGTATGTAATTCCAATTTTTAACAGAAAATTAACAATGCTTTTCATATAATCTCATAACAACTTTTTGATCAACAAACAACAGATGACAGATGGTGGTATCATAAGAGTATAATGTAGCTGGGAAATTCCTGTCTCTTAGTGATGTCATAGTCATCGTTGTGTGACATATTACTCATCTGTGTGCTGATGCAGGGATAAACAAATCTTCTGCGCTGCCGGTCATTGCATAAAATTGTAGCACATACAGCTTTATGCAGTACATATTTACTCGGATGATGGTAATTGTCGGAGAACACCAGCTCTGCAAGGATTGACTTAGGTAGTGAGATTCCTTAGGTAAAGAAAGCATGAGGAGCTGGAGGAAGACGGTGCCTAATCCATTGCTTTATTCCTGCTTCATCTCTGCTGCTGCTGCTCCTGTTGTTGCTGCTGTTACTTCTGCTTCTGATGCTCTCCCTCCAGCAGAGCAGGCACGGGTAGATATAGGGCTTAGAGACAATAATGGCACAGTACAAACATTGCATCAACCGTTACATCAATGTGGTGATGTCATCTTGCTGAGTCAGCCAGCCTATACCCAGAAAGCAGTCTTCGGGGCTGCTGACTTAGAAAAGCCTGAGAACCAAAGCTGAGTCAGTTAGCCCAAATGTGCATGGGAGCTGGAGCTAGGGCAAACAGCCCAGAATGTCATGGGATTTAGTACTTGCTTCTGTAGTTTCTCGTGTTAACCAGAACTCACATCCTGGTCTTCACTATTAGGGTCCCTACAGTAATAACCACAGTACTGGTTTATGTATTTACTATACTTTTTATCAGTTCTTTTTTTTTTTTTTTTGTATTTTTCTGAAGCTGGAAACGGGGAGAGACAGTCAGACAGATTCCCGCATGCGCCCGACCGGATCCACCCGGCACGCCCACCAGGGGCAACGCTCTGCCCACCAGGGGGCGATGCTCTGCCCCTCCGGGGCCTCGCTCTGCTGCAACCAGAGCCACTCTAGCGCCTGGGGCAGAGGCCAAGGAGCCATCCCCAGCGCCCGGGCCATCTTTGCTCCAATGGAGCCTTGGCTGTGGGAGGGGAAGAGAGAGACAGAGAGGAAGGAGGGGGCGGGGTGGAGAAGCAAATTGGGCGCCTCTCCTATGTGCCCTGGCTGGGAATCAAACCCGGCTCCCCCACACGCCAGGGCGACGCTCTACCACTGAGCCAACCGGCCAGGGCCTTTATCAGTTCTTTAGAGTAAACACTTTCTACTTGTATAAAAAAATAAATATAAGTTTGCTGCTGTGAAACAGTATGGAGCATTACCCGGCAGCAGCCACATCCGTCCCGTGTTTACCGTGTCTCTTGATCACATCATTTGCTCTCGTGCTTGATCTGATCTCATGTTGTTTTGTTCAGCGTTGCTCCAAGTGTACAAAATCCACTGCTAATGCTGCTTGTAAGAAGCCTTGATGAGAGCCCTGGCTGGATAGCTCAGTTGGTTGGAGCATCCTCCCAAAGCACAGAGGCTGCTGGTTTGATCCCTGGTCAGGGCACATACAGGAGCAGATCGATCTTCTTCTCTCTCTCACTCTCTCTTTTCCTCTCTCTAAAATCAATAAAATAAAAATTAAAAACAAAGAATCCCTGATGAGAGATAGAACTGGAAATAAAATTATAAGTGATTAAGGACTAGGAAGCTGGAAAATCAGCACCGGCTATTGCTCACCAGTCAGGCATGTCCCATCCACTACAGCTATGAGGAACAAGAACCAAGTGACTGAAGCTGGTGAAAGATCAGCTTTGGCCCCGGCCAGTGGCTCAGTGGATAGGAGTCTGCGCAGCCTGTGGACATCCAAGGTTCGACCCACGGTCAGAG
Organism: Saccopteryx bilineata; assembly: GCF_036850765.1. Taxonomy (NCBI): domain Eukaryota; kingdom Metazoa; phylum Chordata; class Mammalia; order Chiroptera; family Emballonuridae; genus Saccopteryx; species Saccopteryx bilineata. The sequence continues at coordinate 45,603,698 of NC_089498.1, forward strand.
CACACAGGGGATGATGAGTCCACGCCTGTTAATGCAGCTGAAGATCTTCTTGCGGGGCGAGGTGTGGAGGTGGGAAACAGTGCTGCTAATGACCTTGACCCCGTGTAGACCTAGAATAATGTGTGTGAACATGTCTTACTTTTTAGCAAAAAAAGTTTCAAAAGTAAAAAAAAAAAAATTAACAGAAAAATTTTATACAATAAAGATATAAAGGGAAAATATTTTTGTAAAGCCGCATAATATGTGTTTTCAGCTAAGTGTTGTTACAAAGGAGTAGAAAAGTTTTTTGAAAGTTTTTTGAGTGAGAGAGATGCAGAAAGGGAGAGAAATGAGAAGCATCAACTTGTAGTTGCAGCACTTTATTGTTCATTGATTGCTCCTTGTATGTTCCTTGATGGGGAGGCTCTGGCCTAGCCAGTGAGCCCCTTGCTCAAGCCAGCAACCTTTGTGCTCAAGCTAGCAACCACTTTTTAAAGTTTATATAGTATAGAGTTATAGTTAGTTAAGGTTAACCATTATTGCAGAAATAAATATATTTCTAATAAACTTGTGCAGTCTCAATGTACAGTGTTTATAAAGTCTGTAGTAGTGGACAGTAATGTCCTAGGCCTCATATTTACTCACTGACTCACCAAAAGCAGCTTCCAGTCTTGCAGGCTCCGTTCACGATATGTGTCTTATACAGGTGTATTTTTTTTTATCTTTATATACCATACTTTTACTATACATTTTCTATGTTTAGAAAACGATTGTAGCCGTTGTATTACGACTACAGTATACAACACAGTATATATGCTATACAGATTTGAAACCTAGGAGCAATCGGCTATACCACCCAGCCTAAGTGTGTAGTAGGCTGTGCTGTCCAGGTCTGTGGAGGTGCGCTCTGTGATGCTCACACAGGAGGGAATAGCCTAACCATGCATTTCTCAGAATGTGTCCCCAAGGTTAAGTGCTGAATTGGTAAAGAAATACATATCATTTAATGACAGACTGTGGAAGCCAGGCAGAGTCTGTCAAAGACCTAGATAAAGAAAAACCACAGAGAACAGAATGGAAAATATTTATGCAGAGAAAGGAAAATAGAAAACAGGGAGAGACTGACAGAAATGTAAGGAGAGAGAGAGCACTGGAAATCCCCAGTATGAACTCCCCAGGCAGACCCTGGCATGGGAGCCCCACCAAGCCTGTACCTTCGAAGGGAATGAAATCATGTGTTTTCAGTTATTTCCTCGAGTGCAAAGGAAAGTCCAATACAAGCGTAGAATACAAACAGATGTCCAGAAAACAGAAACAAGCAGTTGCCTAAGAACAGAGTTGGGGCAGAACCATGGCTGGCACCCTGGGGCAGGCAGGTCAAGTCCTTGCCCCTAGGTCAGCATCCCACTGGGCCAGCGGCCAGCGCTGATGTTTGGAAAACTTAACCTGAGCGGGGAAGCCCGGCTGCTATATCTCAGCCAGGCACATAAAAGCCGCCATGGAGGGTGCAGCCACCGCTGTCGAAGGTGGACACCAGTCTGGACACCTCGCAGGGACAGTGGAAGGCAGGCCCCGCTCCAGCACGAGGCACGGAGGGCACATTGCTGCTGAGCAGTGAGGGGAGAGGGGCTGAGGGTAAGCCGGTCTGGGGCCCACCGCGTCTCTCCCGCTGCGGATGCTCAGCGCCAGTGCTGAGATCGGTCCCTCTGCCAATCTAACCAGAGGCAGGGCCTGGATACAGGTCTTCCCTCTCGGCCTCCATGGCGTCCCTCGCTTCCTGCAGGAGCAGAGATGAGGCTAAGTGGCACAGCCGCGGTTGCGGTGGGTCTGTGGGTCTTGGTGACGGTGAGCGCGATGGCGGACCCCGGCGGGGCTGAACCCAGGCGCTGCCTCCTCTCGCACTACCGCTCGCTGGACCCCAGGGCGCTGGCGGCCGTCAAGGCGCTGAGGGACCACTACGTGAGTGATGCCCAGACGTCCAGTCCCGGGGACTCCGGGCCTGCCAGGGTCGGGGACGCTGCTCTCTGTCCCGAGGGACCCTGGCATCCCAGCTTGCAGCAGGTGCACCCCGCACCTCAGGGTCCAGAATTCTGGCCACGAGGCGTTCCCGGTCACCGACATCACATCGTAAGCACAGAAACTGCCTTCACGGCAGTCACCAGAGGGCATCCTTTCTAGGCTTACTCTGCTCACGTCGGGGCGCAGCGCTCTGCAGGGATGCCCTTCAGTCCGCGTTCACGTGCTCGGAGAGCTGTGTGGCTCCGCGCACAACACGGACGCCCGTGCCAATCAGTCCCGGTCCACGTCCAGGAACCCCCAACATCCCAGAGCTTCAGTGTCCACAGTGAGGAGTCTCAACTCCCCCCTCCTTTGTCCTCACCAGGAGGAAGAGACACTGAGCTGGAGGCCACGCAACTGCTCCTTCCGCCCCAGGAGGGACCGTCCGAAGCCCTCGGTGAAGTGCTCGGGTCCGCGGGGCGCAGGCGGGGCCCGGCGGCGCAGCTGCCTCTCTAACTCAGCCTTGTCTCCGCAGTCGTGCGCGCAGCTCCGCCTCGTAGCCCGGGGCCTCTCGGACGCCCGGGCCGTGCTGAGCAGCCTGCCCAGCCCCGAGATGTTCCCGGGCGTCCTCCCGACCCTGGAGCTGCTGGCGGCCGCAGAAAGGAACGTGGTGGCCTGCGTGAGTGTTCCGTGCCCCGTTCCTTCACGCGCGCGCGCGAACACACCCCCCCCCCCAGCTTGCTCTGCCATCTCCTTCCCTACAGTTTCACAGTCTGTCCTGCTGAGCCTCAAACCGGTCGAGAGGATTCGCGTCCTCTTAGAGTCCCCAGTCTGCGACTGGGAGGCTGGCGAGAGGAGTTGGTGGGAGACTCGATCCTTCGCCTTTATCAGTTACCTCCTGACCCCCCTCCAGCTCCAGCTGGTGCGTCCAGGCTCCTGGAGGAAGTCCCTCCGGCCACGCAGGAGGCGTCCCCAAACGCGAAGACCTGTGAGTAGAGCGGGCGGTGAATGGGTAGACACCATGAGGCGGGGCGGGGAGAGGGTGTGTGCGGTGGCGTCACCGATCTTTAGCTGACGGATGGAGAGGGGTTCCTCGTGAGGAAATTCCTGTCTCAGCCCTGCTCCGTCTCCTTCCCGGGTACCAGCACTCGTCTGGGTGCCACGAAGCAGGTGTTATCTTCAACCTCCTGCGTCTGCTCACGTGGGACCTGAGGCTGGTGGCGCACTCGGGGCCCTGTGTCTGATGCCTCGAGCGAGCGTTCCTCGGGGATCCGTGGTTCTGCAGGCGTGTGGCTGCGCGCGCAGCTCTGTGTTGCCCTTTCGTCGAGGCGGGGCTGCAGCCAGTGGGTGCTGAAGCTCAGGAGCCTCTGCTGCCGCTGGACAGACTTGAGGACCTGTGCTGGGTGCCCGAGGCGCAGGCACTTTTCCAGAAACCAGAACGTGTCTCCCGGAAGCAGGGACGTTTCTGTGGAATGAATTGCCCTAAGATCATCTTGGGGCCTCGTCTGGCAAAAAGAGACTTGAATTCTGTGTTGCCATGGGTCGCTGACCCTACATAACATGGCCCAGTTTCTACTTCTCTGGCTATCAGAAGCCCCGAACCCTGTCCCCCATGGCAAGTCCCACCCCTGATTTGAGCCCTTCAGTGTCCCCTTTGAGATTCTATGAATCTGTGACTCTTGGATCTTCCCACTGGAGAGGCCTCACCCCTAAGGGATTTGGCAGTGAACTTTGGATTCTGTTACCTATGTGTCCTATGTATTTGTGAAAACCTTTGTAATTTGCAATTCTGTCTTCTGGTGTTAATTTGTTGCCATTATTAAATATTCTTGTATTTACATCGGTTGCTCCCCTGTGCTCAATTTGAAGGACACATTTTAATTAAAAAGGCTGAGCCAGATCCCTGGCCTGGTAGCTCAGTTGGTTAGAACATCTTCCTCATAATCCAAGGTTGCAGGTCACACACAAGAATCAAGCAATGAATGCATAAATAAATGGAACAACATACAATGTTTCTCTCTCTCTTTTCCTTGCTTTAAAATTAACAAGATTAAAAATATTTTTAAGTAAAAATAATAATGCTGAGCCAGGGAAATCAGGTAAGTTACAATCCTGACCCTGCCACTTAATTATGGTGTAACTGGGCAAATTACTTTTTCCGGAGCCTCAGTTTCCTTATCTCTTCAATGGTATTATTATATTTCCTTTGCAAACGAGTAATGTACATTGCAATAATGTTTATAAAGCTTCTAGCTGAAGCCATAAGATGGTCTTTTTTTTTTTTTTTTTTTTTCTTACAGAGGCAGAGATAGACAGGGACAGACAGACAGGAACGGAGAGCGATGAGAAGCATCAATCATCAGTTTCTCGTTGCGCGTTGCGACTTCTTAGCTGTTCATTGATTGCTTTCTCACATGTGCCTTGACCGTGGGCCTCCAGCAGACCGAGTAACACCCTGCTGGAGCCAGCAACCTTGGGTCCAAGCTGGTGAGCTCTTTGCTCAAGCCAGATGAGCCCACGCTCAAGCTGGCGACCTCGGGGTCTCGAACCTGGGTCCTTCCGCATCCCAGTTCGACGCTCCATCCACTGCGCCACCACCTGGTCAGGCAAGATGGTCTTAATTAATGGTTTCTATTAAGAAACCACACACACACATAAGTATACAAACATTTACACTTTTATATTAGGCCACCTCTATGGGCTGGTGGTCTAAGTTGCTAACTACCTGCCTCTTTGCCAAGGCCACACAGCCAGCGACGGTCAGAGCCAGGTTTGAATCCCTGCCCCTTTACTCCATAGCCCATGCTCTTAACACCTCACTGAACTTTCTAAGAAAACTAGTATGAAGTTTAGGAATTTTGAGATCCTGTGTTCATGTTCAGAATTCACTGTTGATGCAATGTCTCCTCCTCTGGGTTAAGGCCTCTGCAGTTGACAGAAACTGACCAATGCACTAGAAGGTGTCTTGGACACTTTCTGCTCTTGGCTTTGAAACGTTTTTGTGTATCAGAGCTCAATTTTTCCATCTGAGATTTCTCTCCAATCTCTGCCTGGAATTATGAATAATGAAAAAAAGGGGTTGGGGTGGGAGTCAACTGTCAAAAAGCACTCTGTACCTTCTGTCCTAGAAATTCATTGTCTTCATGTTCAGAAGACATCGTTGCACAGAAGCAGGAGAGCTCAAGGCTAATGTCTGGCTGTTAGACAAAACTTGGGTAAACCCTGCCCTTACCACTGATTTGCTGTGTGACCTTGGACAGGTCTTCTAACTTCTCTGAGTCTCTGCAAATTACTCCATATTCATTCATTCATTTTTTTTTATTTCAAAATACTTTATTTTTAAAATAGGTCACAGAACTAAGCTTTGAATTCATTCTGCCAATGTTACTCCATATTTAAAATATAGTCAAAGTACAGTACGTCCTTGAAGATATAATGGGTTCAATACTGCTCTGTGACATAGCCTCCTTGACAGGTGAGACATAAAGTACTTGACAAACGGGGGCGTCTTTGTTTTCCTTTTGTACTGATTGCTCCCCCTCAAATATTCACATAGCTCCCTCCTTCACTTCCTTTGAGTCTTTGCTCAAATGTGATTTTTCAGGCCACCTTATTCAGTGCAGCACCCTCCTTCACTCTGCTCTCACCTCCTTTAAAGGTGTTTTTCATTTTCTGTTACCTGGTATAACGTATACCATGTGCTTAGCCCCCTTCCTCTACTCTCCTTTACTCCTTTCTAGTAAAAAGCTCCAGAAAAGGGTTGTTTCATAAGGTTTTTTCAATGCCCTTATTCCTGGCATCTTGAGCAGTTCCTGACACAGAGTGGGGCTGACTAATACTTGGTGAATGAGTGAAGGCATTTGACACAAACGGAGCTGGTTCCCCTGAAGACTTTGGCCACACCCCAATTTCCTAGCAGAACCTCCTATTCCTGGGTCCCTCTGTGCCTGGACAATGAAAGATGTTAGTCAGACTCCCCTCCTCCCTTCCTTTCTCTCTCAGTACCACTGAGGAAGGGAGGGAAGAGCTGGTCTCCTCTCTTAACTCTGGCTTGCTTTGCCTTTCTGACTCTCTCACCGTCCAGCAACCTGCTCCCATTGTCATCCCCCTACACCCTTTCACAGCCTCCTTTTTGGAAGTTCCAGAGTTCTTTGTGTCAACACCACTAGAGGTGCCTTTCTCCTCTCCCTGAGCTGGGGTATCCTGCAGAAAGGCAAGTAAGTCTCTCTGTCCCCTCCCCACCAGGACACCATGAGCCCTCTTTATGGGGTTGAGGCTGCCTTATCCTGAAATTTCTTTAGGAACTCATCTCCTGTAGGTGAATCTGTGCCAGTTTCTCTTTCACTCTAGCTGCTCACCTGGCTAAGGCCCCGCCCCACACGGGCTTCCCCAGCCTGGGGCATCCCCTGGCGGAAGGCATGTTTTCACTTTTCCTACATCAGTCTGGATTGCCCATGTGTCCAGGCTAAAAACTGCACCATAAGCTCAGGAAAAAATTACACCACACGCAGAACTGTAAGTTCAGAGACACAGACAGAGCAGCAGGCTGAGGCCCAGGAGAGGAGACTGAGGTCAGAGACAACAAACAAGGCTGAGTGAGAGACCCAGGTGACAGCCTGTGAGCAAACATTTGGGTCCCATCTGCTGACAGAGACCAGAGACCACGATGAAGCTGGATGAGCCTTCACATCACGTCCATGACCCTCACCTCCCCACCCCACCCTCAGACCCTGACACTCCCTGTCCCCTCATCTGTCTCTCCTTCTGTAACACAGACTTGACTGTGGGTTGCACACTGGTGCCGGTGCTGATGACCATGGTGCTGACCAGGACAGGAGCAGTTCCTGTCCCCATGCCCCTCCCGGGTGCAAGGAACTGCCACATGGCCCAGTTTAAGATGCTGTCCCCACAAGACATGAAGGCTTTCAAGAGGGCCAAGGATGCCCTGGTGAGTCTCCCACTGGCCCACCTGCTGTGGGCTGACCTCCACGCCTCCCTCAGTGGGTTACCATGTGACATCTGGCTGAAGGTGGACCTGTCCCCTCCCTCCACTGGGCTAGCCTCCAGCCTCACACAGCGGGCTCTCTCATGCTCTTGTTGCATTGGGCTGACTCGTGTTGTTCTGCATGGTGCTCCTCTGCCATCCTTTTGGAAGTTCACGCCCCTTCTCTTGTTGCTAGCCATCCTCCCATCCAGCTGTGGTCTGACCTCTAACCCTCCAGCTGTGGCTGACCTCTGCCCTTGCTCTCCAGGAAGAGTCGCTCTCACTGAAGAACTGGAGCTGCAGCTCCCGCCCATTCCCCAGGACCCGGGACCTGAGGCAGCTGCAGGTGAGTTGGGAGAGTCAGGCCCCGCCCTGACCTCACCTGGCTGCTCCTCGGGCTCCTTCAGTGGCCCCTTCACTTTCCCCTCTCACTTGTCCCTGTCTGTCTGTCCTCCCCCTCAGTCCCGCTGGCCTCTTCCCCTCACCTGCCCACACTGGCTGTGCCCTCTCACCTGTTCCCTGACCTTTCACCTTCACCTGCTCCTTCCTTAGTCCTCCTCACCTGTCCTCCTCCCTATCTCTCTCACATGCAGCCCTTACCTGCCTCTGTCTCCCCTCCTCAGGTGTGGGAGCGCCCTGTGGCCCTGGAGGCTGAGCTGTCCCTGACACTGAAGGTCCTGGGAACTGTGGCTAATGTAACCCCGGGGAACATCCTGGATCTTAGATTTTATTTATGCATCTACCATTTTTCTTAATTTATTGCCACCCAACCCTATTTATGTATTTATATGTGTGAATTTTTAAACTTCACACTCTGCGCTACATCCACGCCAAGCTTCAGGCCTGTGTGAGTGCTCTGGGCTCCCAGGTCATGTCTGTGGTCTCTGACCACCATATTGTCCCCCTTAGTCCCAGACCCTGCCTCACACACCACCCTCCTCTGCCCACAGGTCCCAGCTCCGTCCACAGCAGGCTCCAGGTCGCAGGGCCACCTCCGCCACTGGCTGCACCGCCTCCACGAGGCCCAGAAAAAGGTGAGTGACTACGGAGAGTCCAGTCTCTGGAGCCAACTGGGAGCCCAGATGATGGACAGCCACTGACCTGTCCCTTCCTCTCCACAGGAATCCCCTGACTGCCTTGAAGCTTCTGTCACATTCAACCTGTTCCGCCTCTTCACCTGTGACCTGAAATGTGTCGCCAGTGGAGACCTGTGTGTCTGATCCTGAGACCCACCTGCAACCTGTCCCTTTATCTTAGATTTTATTTATGCATCTATCATTTTTAATTTATTGCCACCCAATCCCTATTTATATATTTATATGTGTGAATTTTTAAACTCACACCCAATAAATTGTTTATTTTTTATACTTTAAAAAAAACTGTGCATATAAACAATGAGAAAAGATGCCATTGTTGCTGTGGGACTGTGTGTTTGTGTGGATTACATCATCCAGGGTTGGTCCAGAAGAGATCTGATTCCTGTGTCCACTTTGGTGCTGACCCTGTGTGCCATGGACCAATCTTATTTACCCTGAAGGTCTCTTTGATATTCTATGAATCTCTGACTCTTGGCTCTCCCCATCTGAGCACGTCTGATTTCTGAGGGGTTTGGGGAGTATAGATATCAAAGTTCTCTGTTACAGTCCTGCACCGCTTAATCACGGGGGAATGTTCTCAGAAATGCATGGTTAGGCAATTTTGTTGTTATGCTAGCATCATAGAGTAGACTTACACTAACCTGGACTGCACAGCCTTCTACACAACCCCGAGGCCGTATGGTGTAGTCCAGTGTTTTACAACCGCCAGTCTGTGGACCGGTCTGCCAGAAATTTCATGCTGGTCCATCAAAGAGTTAACTATCCTCATGTTATTTGACAATTACGGAGCCAATGATCTTAGTAGACCTTGCTTATGCTTAGGGTAATATTTCTGTCAATGGACCCCAAAATAATTCTCCTTTTCCACTAGTTCCCAACTGTAAAAAAAAAATGTTGAAAACCACTGGTGTACCCTACTGCTCCTAGACTACAAACCTGTATGCAGGTTTAAGTGTATTAAATATTGTAGGCTGCCTGACCTGTGGCGGCACAGTGGATAAAGCGTTGACCTGGAAATGCTGAGGTCATCGGTTTGAAACCTGGGCTTGCCTGGTCAAGGCACATATGGGAGTTGATGCTTCCAGCTCCTCCCCACCTTCTCTCTCTTCTCTTTCTCTTCTCTCTCTCCCTCTCTGTCTCTCTCTCTCCCTTTCTCTCTCCTCTCTAAAATGAATTTAAAAAATTTAAAAAAAAATATTGTAGGCAACTATAACAGACTTGTAAGTATTTATGTATCCAAACATATCTAAACATAGGAAACTTCCAGTATAAATATGTACAAAAGATGAAAAATGAAGATAAAATATATGTATATATATATAATTGTTCACCTGCATGGGACCCTTATCATGAATGGAACTTGCAGGACTGGAAGTTGCTCTGAGTGAGTCAGTGAGTGAGTGCTGAGTGAATGTGAGGCCTAGGACATTACTGTCCACTACTATGGACTTTATAAACTTTGTATATATAGGCTACACTAAATTTATAAAACAGCACGATATTAAATCAAGTACAAGGGAAATTTCAGCAATCAAGAGACGGTGAAAACATGAGAGGTATGAGGCTACTGCTGACATTTTACATCAAGCTTTTTTGTATAAATAGAAAGTGTGCACTCTAAAATAATGATAAAGGCCCTGGCCGGTTAGCTCAGTGGCAGAGCGTCAGCCTGGTGTGCAAGAGTCCCGGGTTCAATTCCCGGCCAGGGCACACAGGAGAAGCACCCATCTGCTTCTCCACCCCTCCCCCTCTCCTTCCTCTCTGTCTCTCTCTTCCCCTCTCGCAGCCAAGGCTCCATTGGAGCAAAGTTGGCCCGGGCACTGAGCATGGCTCGTGGCCTCTGCCTCAAGTGCTAGAATGGCTCTGATTGTGGCAGAGTGACGCCCCAAATGGGCAGAGCATCGCCCCCTGGTGGGTATGCCAAGTGGATCCCAGTCAGGCGCATGCGGGAGTCTGTCTGACTGTTTCCAACTTCAGAAAAATACAAAAAAAATGATAAAAAGTATAGTAAATACATAAACCAGTAGTATAGTCATTTATTATTAAGTATTATGTACTGTACAGAACTGTGTGTGCTATACTCGTATATGACATTAGGTTTACAACAGTATCATCACAAACATGTGAACAATGTATTGTGCTATGAGATCACAATGGCTTAGTGTCACCAGGCGATGGAAATTTTCTAGCTCTTTTATAATGTAATTAGACAACTGTCATACATGTGGTCCATCATTGACTGAAACATTGTCATGCAACTCCTGACTGTATTATGATATTTTGGGGAACCTGTTCATTATGTGTCCTTGTGCTTGTAAGACCTATGTACTTGTGGTGTTACAATTTCTCCTTGTGTTATTTTCATTTATTTAATTGTGCCACACTTAGTACTATGAGCAATCATTTTGAGATAGTGTTAAGTGGAGGAAGTCCGACTTTGAACTCAGGGAATTTGAATTTATAGGGCATTTATTTGCCCAGTGACTTTTAGTGGTATACTTACCCTTTCTGGCCTTTAGTTTTCTTCATTTGCAAATAACTTATGATACTGCCTTGAAAACTTTGTTTATTCATCTATTCATCCATCCATCCATCCATCCATCTATCCATCCATTAAATCACTCATTCATTCTCCATGGGTGGTATTGTTAGCTACCAAAGGGCACCAGAATTTTACCAACCAGATTAGACCGAACCTCTGTTCAGCAACCTCGGTACTTGAGTTCTGCATAAAAAAGAATTCAGAGCCAAGACTCAAAGACAAGCAAAAGTAGGTTTAAAAAGTCACAGAGAGCCTGACCAGGGCGTGGCGCAGTGGATAGAGCGTTGGACTGGGATGTGGAAGGACCCAGGTTTGAGATCCCAAGGTCGCCAGCTTGAGTGCGGGCTCATCTGGCTTGAGCAAAAAGCTCACCAGCTTGGACCCAGGGTTGCTGGCTCCAGCAAGGGGTTACTCGGTCTGCTGAAGGCCCGCAGTCAAGGCACAAATGAGAAAGCAATCAATGAACAACTAAGAAGTCACAACACGCAACGAAAAACTAATGATTGATGCTTCTCATCTCTCCGTTCCTGTCTGTCTATCCCTCTCTCTGACTCTCTCTGTCTCTGTAAAAAAAAAAAAAAAAAGTCACAGAGATATGGGTGATGGGCACAGAATTCAATCAACAGTTCAAATGCTATAAGAATATTTACCTGAAACCTATGTACTCTTATTGATCAATGTCACTCCATTAAATCTAATTTCTTTCTTATTTTTCTTTCTTCTGAATTTCATTTATTGACTTTACAGAGAAGGGAGGAGGAAGTAAGAAGAATCACCTCACAGTTGCTTCACTTTAGTTGTTCTCTGGTTCCTTGTCGCATGTACCGTATTCTCCTATGTATAAGACGTGCCAATTTTTGAAAAATTTGGGGTCTAAAAACAGAGTGTGTCTTACACGTGGTTGTAGATTTTTTAAACTTGTATTTCCCACATTTTTGCACTTGTTTTTGCACTCATTGAATTTTATGATGAATAAAATTGAGTTCAATAACTTTATGTAATTTTTTTTTTCAGATTTCGGGCTCCAAAATTAAGGTGCTTCTTATACATGGCAGCATCTTATACAGGGGGAAATATAGTACCTTGGCCAGACAAGCCTAGGGTTTCAAACCAGCAACCTCAGCATTCTAGGTTGACGCTTTATCCACTGTATCACCAGAGGCCAAACTAAATCTAATTTCTAAATTAAAAATTAATAATGATGAAAGTCACTAGCCAGTAGAAGTGAGTCAGCTAGGATCTGTGAACTCAGGGAATAAGTTACAGAGGCAAAAGTAGGGCCCTTGGAGCTTAAAAGGGAGAGAAAAGCAGAGAAAGCATGCCTCTGGGAGAAGGGGAAAGGCACAGGGTATTCAGGAGAGAGAGAGAGAGAGAGAGAGAGAGAGCACGTGGAGTGGGGAGAGGCACAGGGTGCTGAAGAGAGAGAAGGAGCATGCCCTGGGTCCTTCCTCCTCAGGGTTTTAGCTGGAGATCTCAGGGGACAATCTAATAGAACATCGGTTTTCCAGCTGTGTCCTTTCAGGGTCCTGGTCTCCACCAATCAGTCGGTATGAGGTCACGGGGTCATTAGTCATCACAGCTGATCCTGGGGTGCCATGCCTTGCTGCTTTTCTGGGCCTGGAACTGAAACACAACTGAAGCCTAGATGGTGTCTCTCAGACCTAATGCTCAAGGGAGTGGTCATACAAAGACTTGTATCAGAGTCCGAGGAGGCTACTCTCTGGTACCCTGTTCCTCATCTAAGGGGATCTACCGGGTCACCTGCAACATGCCAGGGGAGGAAAGGGCAGGGAGGGTCCCAACCGCATGACCAGTGATATAAAAATTCAAGGGTTCACCTGACCAGGCGGTGGCGCAGTGGATAGAGCATCGGACTGGGATGCAGAGGACCCAGGTTCGCGACCCCGAGGTCGCCAGGTTGAGTGCGGGCTCATCTGGTTTGAGGAAAAGCCCACCAGCTTGAACCCAAGGTCGCTGGCTCCAGCAAGGGGTTACTCCGTCTGCTGAAGGCCCGCGGTCAAGGCATGTATGAGAAAGCAATCAGTGAACAACTAAGGTGTTGCAACGCGCAATGAAAAACTAATAATTGATGCTTCTCATCTCTCTCTGTTCTTGTCTGTCTGTCCCTGTCTATCCCTCTCTCTAACTCACTCTCTGTCTCTGTAAAAAGTAAATAAATAAATAAAAATTTAAAAAAAATTCAAGGGTTCTAACCCACATGACCAGCTGTGCTAGGGGAGGAAAGGGCCCCTGGGAGGCAAGGCCTCACCCTACCATTGTCTGTTGCTAGGAACCCAGTGCTTTCTGCACTTGCTCTGTTCATGCCTAAATGCCTACAACAGTATTGCCTGGTCGCCTGTTATTGGCCAGGTATTGGGGATACTGAGCCACAGCTCCTGTCCTCAGGGAGCTTCAGGATGGGGAGGGAACCAACAAAGAAGTCTGAGGCAAAAAAAAAAAAAGAAGAAGAAGAAGAAGTCTGAGGCACATAAAGGAGGCAAATAACTTGGATCCAGAGCTCACAGAGGGGTGGCTGGGAGTGCACTTAGACAGGTAGACAGGAGCCAGGTCAACGCTATCTATAACATCTTCAAAGCACTTGCAAGCAAGGGATTCCTTACAGGGTTTTTATCAGGGGAGCAAGTACAATGCACATGTCTACAAGTTCAGGCCTCGTTAGAGGAGAGTGCACCGGAATGCCGGAGAGTGGATGAGGGAGTCAGGTGTGAGATGATGGCAAATCTGACCTCAGTGAGGCGGAAGTGAGAGGATACATAGTTATGTCTTTTGTGAATTAGAAACAGTATATGTAAAGCAATTAACTACTCATCTGATAGGTAGAAATATCTTGAGAACCACAAGGAGACAATATGGTTATAGTGGCTACAAATGTAATCTCTGAGGTCAGAGAGATCTTCAAGTTCCAACTTTTGCTCAGGGAAGTGTGACTTTAGGGAAGTCACTTAACTTTTAGTTTCTAATCAGTAAAATAGTTATAATATCCTTCCTCAATGGGCGGTTGTGTGAATTAAATGCATCAAATCGTGTCAAGTGCTAAGGCAAGATCCCTGGCACAAAGTAGGACTAAATATTAAATCAATTTATCATCCTTTTAAAAGCTCTAACATGTGAACCCTTAAATAAGAGAGGGAGCTTTATCCCTACTGATAAAATGGATAGAAGAGGCACAGCTGTAGCCAGCCAAACAACAATTCCTCATGTCCTTTATCCTGCTGAAACTTGAGTGACCAAACCAGACCTGGGCTCCCGTTTCTCCTGCTAAGATGAGTGAGTGTAGGCATGACTAAGCAGCTATATCAGCCAGGATTCCTGCAGGAAACCAATGTCACCATCATGTGGGGTAAGGGTTTTATTTAAACAACATGGACAGATAAAGGGCCTGGCTAAGGGACACCAGCAAAGGTAAGCTCCTGAGGCCCAGCTAACAGCCAGAAGCTATTACCATTCCTAAACCAGAGGGCACACAGAGGGAGTGGCCATTAGTCCCCGGTCAGAGATGCTGGGACGCCGCTGCTGCCAGCCCACAGCCCAGCAGGGAAGTGGACAGGACAGAACAGGACAGAACATACTGTGGATGAAAAGAAGGGGTGGTATGGAAAGTAACCTCACAGCAAGGTCTGATTAAAAATTCCTAAATGGGCAGGTCATAGTGGGTAGTCATACCCCAGGCATACAAGTTCTTTAGTGAGCGGCTTTTAGCCAGCTCTGCTCATTTTTTTAAAGAATTTTTAGAATTTCAGTAAGAGTTTATCTGAGCCAAACCAATGAAATACGCCAGGAAGCAAGATCTAAAATGCTCCTGTCCGTTGTTCTTGTGCATCCAGGTTAACCCAGCTTTGAGGAGTCAGAAGTAATACCCCTCAAAAGCATAACCACCCTCAAGACAGCACAGCATCTTGTTAACTAGCCTGTAATGCCATTTCCGCCTTGCTTTCTCCCACCTTCCGGTAGTCTTCCTTACGATCATTCCTCATTCCAGCTGCATAAACCGAACCGCCAAGCTGTCGTTCTCCAGAGCATTTGAGATCTTGCCTCTTGGCACATGTCCCCACTTTGGCTCAAATAAACTCATAAATATTCTCTACAGGTTTGGGTATTTTTTATGTTGACAATACCCAACAGCTCACTCTCCCCTGCAAATTTCTGCTAACCCCTCCCGTTGGCTGAATCCGGATGGAAGACAGAAGGCAAGGGAGTCCCAACTGACGTCCAGGAAGACAGAAGGCAAGGGAGTCCCAACTGACGTCCAGGTTCCCAGACCTAGAGCAGAGCAGAGAGTGAATGTAGAAGGAAAGAGAGGACATAGTTCACAGGGACTCCTATGCTGGGTGATGATGGGGGAATCTGGCTTGGAGAGGTGAGGGCTCTAAGGAAGGTTTGTGTTGATTCCTGTGGAAGGTGAGAAAGGGCTGTCCAAACAATATCCATGCCTTAATACCTGGAACATGTAAATGTGACCTTATTTGTAAAAAATGGTCATTGTAGATGTGATTTAATTAAGGATCAAGGTAAGATTATACTGGATTATCAGGTGGGCCCTAAATGCCATGGCCAGTGTCATTATATGAGAGAGGTAGAGGGCCCTGGCAGTGGCACCATGGACAGACCATCATCCAGAAGCACTGAGGGCCCTGTCTTGATCCTGAGGGCACCAGTTTGAACCCCGGTCAGAGCACATATGAGAACAATCAATGGGTCCACAACTAAGTGCAGCAATGAGTTGATATCTCTCTCTCTCTCTCTCTCTCTCTCTCCCTTCCTTTCTCTGACTTCCTTCCTCTCTCTCAAATCGATGGGGAAATAAAGAGAAGGAGATGGAGGGAGGTTATATACACAGAAAGGAGGAGACAAAGACTGGAGTGACAAGGCCACACACAGAGTGCCGCCAGCCACCAGAAGCTGGAAGTGGTGAGGAGCAGTTTCGCCCCTAGCGCCCCAGAGCGAGCACAGCCCTGCTGACACCTTGGTTATGGCCCAGTGACACTGATTGAGGACTTCTAGCCTTCAGAACTGTGAGAGAATAGATTTTTGTTGTTTTATGCCACAAAGTTTGTAGTAATTTGTCACAGTAGCCATAGGAAATTTATACAGCTCATTACAGAGACCAAGACCTATTCTAGTTAATGTTTGCAGAAAGGAACTTATCGTAGAGTGTTGAGTGGCTTTCAGAAGTGTCAGGAAGGTTGAACAAATAGACTCTGTGCTGTCCATTTAGATACAACCTCAAGACCTAAACCAAAAACCTAGGCTTTTCAAGGGCCTGCTTCCTTTCTAGTGATAAAGACTAACTGGAACTTTAAGGAAATACACTCAGTCGGGAGAGTGTATTTGGGCTTATGGAAGTTCTCATACTCTCTGTAATCATGGAACCCTCCAGGAAGAACTCCATGTTCATAATAAAGCTCTCTGGTTCTCACTTCCCCTCCCCTTAACTTTCTTTTTCCTTCTATAAATACTACACACAGGCCACAGTGTGCAGGTGACTTCCCATGTCGGCATGCACTGGGTTGCAACCCTTTCTTTTTCCTGAGTAAATCCTTTTTGGTGAAAAACACCTAGTTGATATTATTTTTTAATCAATACTAGGATCAGGATCTTGACTGTTTTATTAGGAATTAGCTTCCCCCACCAAGATCAGGAAGGCAGCACAACCAGGAATTTGTCACAATTATGGAACAACTGCCATCAGGAACCCGCTATAATTAGATGACCATCACAGAAAAGTGGACACTTCCACAGTGATGGTGCTGGAAGCATGGCCTACATCTCATGTTCATCATTCAAATTTTGTGTGAGAGTAGAGCCCTAGCCAGGAATCTCAGTTGTTTAGATTGCCGTTCTATATGCCAAGGTTGCATGTTTAATCCCCAGGGTGCACACAAGAATCAGCCATGAATGCATGAATAAGTGGGATAACAAATCAATGTTTCCCTCTCTCTCTCCCTCTGCCTTCCTCTGTCTCTCATATCAATCAATCAATAAAAAATAAATTGAATGTTGTATGAGGACATTAGATTGGAAGAACTCAAATGTAAGGCAGACCCTAACTGCAGGTGAGCCTGAGAAATATAGTTTTTAGCTTTTCAGCCCCTGCAGCAGAAAGGCAGACAAGAGGTAAGCTAAAATGGATATTCAAGCCTCTTGGTTGTTAATAAGAGACATCATTAGTCACGCACTTGAATGGCTATCATTGATAAGATTGAGGGAGCATTTGAGATCTTGTTCCCTGGTATTTGTCACTAGTTAAATAAACTCTTATAAAAATTCTCTACAGGTTTGGACATCTCTTAGATTGACATTTACTTGGTGCAGTCAGCAGGATTCCAAAGAAGCCCACCCAAGATCACCCTTTGGACCTGGACCCAGTGTTAGGTATAAAAAATGGTCCATTATGCCCCACTGGCTCCTTGCTTTGCATTAGGTAAAGTTGGGTGCCTTTCTCTGGGAATTATAGGCCTCCTTGCTTTCTGTAGCAGACAGTGGGACACAGTGTAACCAGAGAGCCCAGGCCCAGTCCAGTTACTCTCAAATTCCAGCATTTGCAATTTTCAATCTTTATAATTACCATTGTCCCTTGCCATATCATGGTTCACTTTTCGTGGTCTCACTGTAGCATAGATTTTTAATTTGTATATATCTAATTTTCTATCCTGGATTTTTTTGCTATATCACGGCATTTTGTGGTATACAGGGGTTTTGTTTGTTTGTTTGTTTGTTTGTTCTACAGAGACAGAGAGAGAGTCAGAGAGAGGGACAGACAGGGACAGACAGACAGGAATGGAGAGAGATGAGAAGCATCAATCATCAGTTTTTTGTTGCAACACTTTAGTTGTTCATTGATTGCTTTCTCATATGTACCTTGACTGTGGGCCTTCAGCAGACCGAGTAACCCCTTGCTCGAGCCAGCAACCTTGGGTCCAAGCTAGTGAGCTTTGCTCAAGCCAGATGAGCCCGCACTCAAGCTGGCAACCTCGGGGTCTCGAACCTGGGTCCTCCGCATCCCAGTCCGATGCTTTATCCGCTGCGCCACTGCCCGGTCAGGCAGTGTTCAGGTATTTTTATATATTGATTATTTTAATTATTTTTGCAGTAAAATAAGCATTTTCTAGCCTAAAAAATTGAAAACAGTATAAAAAATACAAAGAAATATTAATTAAAACATATTAGTATTCACTGCTGAGTACCCATATAGAATTCTATGTTGTTAAAATTACATAGGTTTAAGAGTGTAGAAAGAGTTTAAGAGTATAGGAAGTGTTTATAAGTGTGGGGAGGGTTTATAAAGCCTTAAAAATAAATAAATAATAAAATAAATATCAGGTCAGATTTTTTTTTTTTTAATTTTCGCTGTTTACTTTTTTTTTTTTAACAGAGACAGAGAGAGAGTCAGAGAGAGGGATAGACAGGGACAGACAGACAGGAATGGAGAGATGAGAAGCATCAATCATTAGTTTTTCATTACGCGTAGCAACACCTTAGTTGTTCATTGATTGCTTTCTCATATGTGCCTTGACCACGGGCCTTCAGCAGACCGAGTAACCCCTTGTTCGAGCCAGTGACCTTGGGCTCAAGCTGGTGAGCTTTTGCTCAAACCAGATGAGCCTGGGCTCAAGCTGGCGACCTTGGGGTCTTGAACCTGGGTCCTACCACATCCCAGTCCGACATTCTATCCACTGTGCCACTGCCTGGTCAAGTCAGATTTTTGCCTATCATGGGAGGTTCTGGAACCTAACGCTCGTGATAGACGAGGGACCACTGTATAGTCAATCAAGTGGATGTAATATTTTCTTATTTTTTTAATTTGCATTTCCCTAAAGACTAATGATAATGAGCATGGTTTCATATTGTTATTTGTAACCCATATATCTTCTTCGCTGAAGTGCCTGTTCAAAAGTTTTATTCATTGTTATTGGGCTTTTTGTCTTATTATTGAGTTGCAAGTTTTTAAAAAAATATATTCTGGATAAAAAGGCTTTATTGAATCATTGTTTTGCAAATATTTTCTCCCCATCTATAGTTTGGTTTTTCATGTCTTAACTTTGTTTATTTTTTATATATATAGCTTAATTGGGGTATAATTGACATACAGTAAACTGCACATATTTAATTAAGTTTACAATTTGATTATTTTATTTTATTTTATTTTTGAGAGAGTCAGGAGAGAGAGACAGAAACATCATACTCTGACCAGGTAATCAAACCAGCAACCTTCGTGCCCCAGGATGATGCTCCAACCAACCGAGCAATCTGGCCAGGACTTAATTTTTATTGATTTTTTTTTAGAAAGACAGAGAGAGAAAAGGAGAGACAGGGGAAGGGAAAGGGAAGCATTTGTTGTAACACTCAGTCATGCATTTTTTGTTGCTTCCTGTGTGTGCCCTGATTGGGAATCAAACCTGCAACCTTATTGTTTCAGGACAATACTTTCAACTGACTGAGCTAACCAGCCAGGGACTGATTATTTTTAAATTTTTTATTTCTTAATTTTAGAGAGAGAGGAAGGGAGAGAGACAGAAACATCTATCTGTTCCTGTATTTGCCCTGATGAGATCAAATCCGCAACGTCTGTGTATTGGAATGATGCTGTAACCAACCGAGCTATCCAGCTAGGGCTGATTAATTTTTACATGTGAATACATCTTGAAAATATTGCCCTGGCCAGTTTTCTCAGTGAATAGAGTGTCAACCCAGTGTGCGGACATCCCAGGTTTGATTCCTGTGTGGGTACACAAGAGACGCGACCATTTGCTTCTTTTCCTCTCCCACAGCCAGTGGCTCAATTGATTCCAACATTGGCCCTGGATGCTAAGGATGGCTCAATTGGTCCAAGCATGTCAGCCTCAGGTGCTAAAAATAAGTTGGTTGATTTCAGCATCAGCCTCAAACAGGGATTGCAAAGTGAATCTCAGTCAGGGAACATGCGGGAGTCTCACTATCTCCCTTCCTCTCACTTAAAAAAAAGGAAAGAAAGAAAGAAAGAAAGAAAGAAAGAAAGAAAGAAAGAAAGAAAGAAAGAAAGAAAGAAAGAAAGAAAGAAAGAAAGAAAGAAAGAAAGAAAGAAAGAAAGGAAGAAAGGAAGGAAAGAAAGGAAAGAGCGAGAGAGAGAGGAAGGAAGGAAGGAAGGGAGGGAGGGAGGGAGGGAGAAAGAAAGAAAATATCACCACAATGGGAATAATAAACATATTTAGCAACCCCCAGTTTCTCATGCTACTTTGTACTTTTTCTCTCCTGCTCTTTCTTGCTTATTAACCTACTCCTGAAATAAGCCAGCAAGAGGCCCCATCTTCTATGACTCCACTTATAGGGTATTTGGGAAATGGCAGAATGGTAGGGACCCATGTCAGATCAGACTGCTGGGACATGTTCCAAGTTGGCCCACACTGATTCCAGAAACCACTCAGTTTGGGCCAATCCTTCCTCTATAAGTTGACAGTGACATAAATGGAAATCACCAGGCCATCTGACTGACCACCTGTTGGGTTTATTTTTCTTACTTTATTGATTTTCTATTGTTGCCATAATAAGTTACCACAAAGTCAGCAGTTTAAAACAACACAAATATATTAGTTTACAGTTTCTATATGTGAGCAATTTGAATGGGTTCAAGTGGATCCTCTGCTAAGTATCTCATAAGGCCCAAATTAGGGTATTGTCAGGGGTTGCCTTCCCTACTGTAAGCTCTGGGGAAGAATTTATTTTTAAACTCATCCAGGTTGTTGTCCAAATGTTTCTTTCTTCACTGGGTGTCTGACAGGAATGGCTTGGTGTTGTTTTTAATTAATTTTAAAATTATAGTTGATAGCCTGACAAGGCGGTGGTGCAACAGATAGAGCGTCAACCTGGGACACTGAGAACTCAGGTTCAACGCTCCCAGGTCACTGGCTTGAGGAAGAGCTCATCCAGCTTGAGCTCAGGCTCCCCAGCTTGAGCACAGGGTCGCAAGCTTGAGTGCAGGATCATTGACATGGCCCCATAGTCACTGGCTTGAGCACAAGGTTGCTGGCTTGAGCAAGGGGTCACTGGCTTGGCTGGAACCCCCAGGTCAAGGCACATATGAGAAACAATCAATGAACAACAACGCAATTACGAGTTAATGCTTCTCATCTCTCTCCCTTCCTGTCTCTCTTGCATGCACACACATGCATACATACACACAAATTATAGTTGATGCACACATACACACAATTATACATGTTATTTTCAGGTATACAATATGGTGCTTAGACATTTATATACCTTACAAAGTGATCACCCTTTTAAGTCAAGTACCCATCTGACCATACATAGTTATTGCAATGTTATTGACTGTATTCTTTATGTTATACTTTACATCCCCATGACAATTTCTATAACTGGCAGTTTATACTTCTTAATCCCTTTCCTCTTTTCCCCAGCCCCTACCCCATTCTATCTGACAACCATGTTTGTTTTCTGTATCTATGCCTGCTTTCCGTTTTGTTCATTTATTTTGTTTTTAGATTCCACATATAAGTGAAATCATCCAGTATTTTTATTCTCTGTCTGACTTATTTTACTAAACATAATTCCCTCTATGACCCTTCATGTTGTCACAAATGACAAGTTTCATTCTTTTTTATAACTGAGTAATATTCCATTGTAAATAAGTACCAAATCTTTATCCATTCGAGTATTGATGGACTACTATATGACTCAGCAATCTTACTTCTGAGTACCCATCTGAAGAACACAAAAACACTAATTTTAAAAGACATATGCATCCCTATGTTTATTGCAGCATTATTTACAATAGTCAAGATATAGACCAGGTGTAGTCAACATTTTTATACGTACCGCCCACTTTTGTATCTCGGTTAGTAGTAAAATTTTCTAACCACCTACTAGTTCCACAGTAATGGTGATTTATAAAGTAGGGAAGTAACTTTACTTTATAAAATTTATAAAGCAGAGTTACAGCAAGTTAAAGCATATAAAAATAATTACTTACCAAGTACTTTATGTCAAATTTTTGCTAAATTTGGCAGAATAAATCTTTATAAAACAACTTATATAGTTAAATCTATCTTTTTATTTATACTTTGGTTGCTCCACTACCACCCACCAGGAAAGCTGGAGCGCCCACTAGTGGGCGGTAGGGACCAGGTTGACTACCACTGATATAGACAAAAGGGGGCTTTACTCCAACATGCTGCCCGCATCCCTTCTCACAATTTCCATGTGTACTCCTCCCAGCAGCCCTCTCACACTTTAAATCTCTGTCACTTCTCCCTCTGTCACAGCTCTCTGACTCCAGCCTCAGAAAGTCCTCTGCTTATAAGGGCTTATGTTACTAGATTGGGCTCACCACTCAACTCATGTTAATCTTCCCGTTTTACTGTCTGAAACTTTAATTACATCTACAAAATCCCTTTTGTCATGGTATATGCTTCTGTCACTCACATCTGTCTTCTCATCCACCTACCAACTGTCTCAGACCTTGCTTCATCTTTCGGCCACCTAATTTGGCTCATACTCAACTCAGCCTCTCAAGGAAGTAAGACGCCCACAGGGGGGTGGCAATGTTCTGCTACCACACTTATTGGTGAGTTGTTAGAGTTCCTTATATATTCCAGAATTAAGCCCCTTATCATATATGCATTTTGCAAATATTTTTTCCAGTCTCTGGTTTGTCATTATTTTCTTACCAGTGTCTGTCAAGAGAACTTTTTAATTTTGAAGTTCACTTTATTAATATTTTCCTCTATAGCTTATGTTTTCTGCGTCTTAGCTAAAAAATATCTGCTTAACCCCAGATGACAAGGATTTTTCTCTCAAAAGCTCCATAGGTTTAAAATTTATGTTTAAGCCTATCATTAATTTTGGGTTAATTTTTTATATGGTGTGATATATGCTATGGGAGGTTTGGTTGATTTGTTTGTATACAGATGCTCAATTATTTCCATTCCTTTTGTTTTCTATTGAATTACCTTAACACCTTTTGCTAAAATCAGTTGACCATATATGAGTGAGTCTGTTTCAGGACTCTATTCTGTTCTATTGTTCTATATATTTATCTTTCACTAATTTACACTCTTGTTTTGATATCTCTGCTTTATCATAAATCTAGAAATCAGATGGTGTAGATTTTCTAATTTTTTATTTTTCAAAATTGTTTTCTCTGCTTTCCATATAAATTTAGATATCTATTAGTTTCTTCAATTCAAAATAACATCTTATGCTTTTGGTTGGGATTTTATTGAATCTACAGATCAATTTAGTAAGAATTGATATCTTAAATTTTTTGAGTCTTCCAATCCATGAAAATATATATCTATTTTTATTTTATTTTTATTTCTTTCATTAATATTTCTTAGCTTTCAGCATATATATCTTGCATACATTTTGTTAGATTTATTCCCATGTTGTTCATATTTTTTGATGGTGTTGTAAGTAGAACTTGTATATTTTTAATGTTTAATTGGTAGCATATAGAAATATAGTTGGTTTTTTAATAATGAGCTTATTTCCTGTGATATTATTAAAATAATCAATTATAATAGATTTTTTGTAGATCCTTCAGAATTTTCTCTAAAGACATTATGTTGCCTGTGAATAATACAATTTTTTTTTCTTTCTTCCTTTTTCTTGCCTTACTGCAGTGACTAGAATCTCCACTACAACGTTGAGTGGATATCTTTGTTTTATTCCCAATCTTATGGGAAAAACATTCAGTCTTTCACTATTAAGTATGATACTGACTGTCCCTTACTCCTTTTCCTTTCCTTGAATGTGGAAATGATGCCTGGAGTTCTGACAGCCATTTATCACTAGTAAGAGAAAACTTGTTTTGATATTGTTGAGACACTAAACTAAAGCAGTAGCCATCTCCTCCAGGTTTGTTGTTATGTGAGGGAGGGAAATCCCTATTGGGGGATATATTATTTTTGGAAGCCAAAGGTATTTCTAAGTAATATAGTCAGTGATTGCCTAGGATAGGTGAAGGCCATTAACTCAGTCAGATCATTTGAGATTGACTAGACATCCAGCATCAAACGATTATTTAAAATTCTCAGTGCTTCTGACACCATTAGGCTGTTACTACAATGTGAAAAGAAATTTTTAACAACATATTCTGGCTACATGTGTACTATTTTCTCAAGAAAACTCTAGGGTTGACTGCCCCTCTGCCCATATGCATTCCATGAGGGCAATCATAAATATACTGCTCACAAAAATTAGGGATACTTAAAAATGAATATGAATAATAAATTTAGGAAAGAATACAAAGAAAAAGAATATGAAGCTATAAAATATCCCCTAATTTTTGTGAGCAGTATATAATACACAGACAGATATAGAGATATATAGATAGATGATAGATGGATAGATAGATAGATAGATAGATAGATAGATAGATAGATAGATAGATTTTTTTAAGTGAGTGGAGGGGAAATAAAGAGACAGCCTCCTGCATGAGCCTTGACAGGGATCCACCTAGCAACCCTGTCTGGGGCTGATGCTTGAATCAACTGAGCTATCCGCAGCACCTAGGACCGAGACTTAGACCAATCGAGCCATTAGCTGCAAGAGGGGATGAGAGGGAGAAGAAGGAGGGGGAGGGAAAGAGAAACAGGTGTTTGCTTCTCATGTGTGCCCTGACCAAGAATCAAACTCGGGACTTCTGCACTCCAGGCCAGGGCCTAGGTAGATAGATATTTTAAGTAATTGTCTCACGTGATGATTATGGAGGCTGGCAAATCCAAAATCTGTAAGATGGACTGGAAAGCTGGATATGCTGGTAAGGGGCAATGTTGCAGTTCAAGTCTACAGACTTCTGGCGAAATTTCTCTTACTCAGAGGAGTCTTTTGTTCTATTCAGGCTTTTAACTGATTGGATGGCCCACTCACAGTACAAAGAACAGTCTGTTTAATTCAGAGTTCACTGATTAAATGTTAGTCTTATCCAAAATCACCCTCATAGAAATACTCACAATAATGTTTGATCAAATATTTGGGTACCATAACCCAGCCAAGTTAGCACATTAAATTAACAGTAAGTGCCTAATTCTTACTATAAAATCCTTTTGTGTTTAGAATAGCTAGACTGATTTGCTTCTCCTATACAATGAACACTGATAGATATAAATATCAATCTTCTTGCAATATATCTGAATTCTTCTCTTTGCTAAAGTTGAAGTGAGTCAGATAGATAACCTGGGGTGAGGTCGGGTCCAGGTCCAGATCTGCTAATTACTAGGTATGTGACTGATAATTCATCTAACCTCTCTGTACCTCACTTTTATCTGAAATAAGGATAAAAATAGCACCTGCTTCACAAGGTTATTAAAATATGCAGTTATTTAATACGTATAAATTCATCACCCACTTGAGCGTAATAATTTCTCCAAACACTAGGATATAAAGGGTTCTTGGCAAGTCTTCCCAAAGAATTCTGGCCCAGGAGAGGAAAAGGGCAGTAGGAATCAGGAAGGTAACAGAAACAGGCAAATAGACTCAGGCTGTAGGGGAATGTAGCTAGCTACAAAAAGGTTTCAAGAAAAAGAACAGAGAAACTTGTTTTTATATTGTTGTCAAAGAACACTCAAGTACTAAAAATTTGTCTATCTTAATGGGAAATTGGGACTATTTATTCTAGACTCATAATTGATATTTCAAAATCTTCCAGGCATTTTGTAACCACCAATGGAATCATTGATTCGGATAAGGATCAGCTAAATGATGCTAAACCTTTGGGTGAAAAGTTGTTGAGACAGAGGATAATCACATAGTATCCAGTATTATCTCCCAGGTGACATTAGTTAGAAGGAAGAAAGGAAACCTCTAAAATGGAGAAATCTGGTAGGCTCAACTTTAACCCAGTCTCCAAAAAGGAGACAAACTGACATCATGTTCTCATGAATGTGATGCACTGAAGACACATCATCTTTAAGTTACTCTTGGCAAAAATGTTTAAGTGGACTTTAACTCACGAAGAAAGAGTCAGATAAATCCAAGCATATTCTACATATCATATTCTACAGAACAACTAGCTTGGACTCTTTAAAAATGTCAATGCCATAGAAGAATAAAACAAAGCAAAAAGGCTATGGAACTAGCCTGACCAGGCGGTGGTGCAGTGGATAGAGCGTCGGACTGGGATGCAGAGGACCCAGGTTTGAGACCCCAAGGTCGCCAGCTTGAGCGCGGGCTCATCTGGCTTGAGCTAAAAGCTCACCAGCTTGGACTCAAAGTCGCTGACTCGAGCAAGGGGTCACTCGGTTTGCTGAAGGCCCGTGGTCAAAGCACATATGAGAAAGCAATCAATGAACAACTAAGGTGTCGCAACAAAAAACTGATGATTGATGCTTCTCATCTCTCTCCGTTCCTGTCTGTCTGTCCCTATCTATCCCTCTCTCTGACTCTCTCTCTGTCCCTGTAAAAAAAAAAAAAAGACTAAAAGTAAAAAAGGCTATGGAACTGCTCCAGATCAAAGGACAGAAGATGTGACTTTCATACCTAGATGTAATGCACAGTCCTTGTATATATATATACACACACATATATGTGTATAAATCATTAAGCTCAAGTGGGTGATATACATATATAAATATATGTGTGTATATATAGAGGATCCTTGGGTTACAACACAGTTCTGTTCCTATGACAGTGATGTATCACAAATTTTGCTGTAAGTCAAAACACAGCCTAAGTCACTTACTTATCCTAACAGAGTTGTAAAATCATAATCTAGAACATAAAAGTACAACTAAGCCACAGAAGAAGGAAAAGATCATAAATATACTGTACTTTCCACTGTACTCGAGTAAAAGAAAAAAGTGACAAAAAATTAGTGTAAAAAAATTTCTTACCTTTATTCCTGTGGTTGGCTTGCACACTGGAAGGCACATTGAAAGGTGGGAGAGAGTGACCTATTGGGAGGAGGAAGCTGGAGAGGCCAGAGCACCCAAAGAAGGTGCTGGAGACACTGGGGCAGGTGAATCAGGATTGCCTAAGGACCAGGCAGGAGACGCTGGAGATGACTCTACCTGTACTACAGGTGTTTCATCTGGAGAAGCAGCTAATTTAGAGGGAACAGGATCTGTTGCAAGCCTCTCTACCTTCTTAAAGAATTTTTCCAGGATAGTCTGGAATATTGATGACTTCTTCATTTCCAAAATCTTGCAATAGCATTGCAAGGCATCCATAAGAGCCGAAACACCCACATCTCAATTTTTTTAAGTTTTTACGGGAATGAGCGTCGTAAACTCAAAACGTCGTATGTCTAGATTGTCGTAACCCAAGGACCTCCTGTAGATATATATACACACACATATATATGTGTATAATTTCATTAGGCTCAATTAGGTGATATACATATATATTTTTTTAGTAAAAAGCTATTATTTGTATAACTGGATAAATTTGAATGTGGTGTACATGTGAGATAATATAGCATTGATAATGTTACTATATGTTAAAATTTTGGAGTACTGTAATTTATGTAGGAGAATGTCTTTGTTTTGGGGACATTCAGAAGAATTATTTAGGTCTAAGTTACCATGATGCTTGCAACTTACTTTCAAGTGAAAGAAAGAGAGAGAGAAAGGGAAGCAGAATGTTAACCCTGGTGAATCTAGGTGAAGGGAATATGAGTGTTCATTGTACTAACTTTTCTATTAGAATAAAAATTTTCAAAATAAAAAATTGAGAGTAAGCTGGCCTGTGGTGACACAATGGCTAGAGTGCCCACCTGGAACACTGAGGTCACCAGTTCAAAACCCTGGTCTTGCTGTATGTCTAGGCACATATGACAAGCAATCAATGAACAACTAAAGTGAAGCAACTGTGAGTTGATACTTCTCACTCCTTCTATTCTCTCTCTGTAAAACTCAATAAATAAAATCTTTAAAAGAAAGAATTTTTAAAATTTTGGCAGTAAATCAATAATTTACAATAATTTTCTTTTTAAAACTTCTACCACATTTCAAAAATTGTTTTTTTCTGCTCCGTGGAGAATTAGCCAGGGATACATTCAACAATTCATTCAACACTTAATGAGTGCCTATTGTGTGCTAGGCACTGGGTAAATAAACTGTGGCAAACAAAACACAAAAATCCTTGTACTCATAGAACTGACATTCTAGTGGAAAATGTTTCTCACCCTGACAGTCCTGTTTTTCTCCACACCAGCACCTTCACCATTGGCTATAGGTATGTGGCAGAGACTGCTAGTGGCCTAGGCTATTTTTATTCTCTACTTCTTTAATAACAGAACCCTGATTTAACTTCAGGTGTGTAAAGCCAGCAGGCACGGCCACCATCACAGCCGCCAGGCCCATGCAGGTTCGCACTGGATTCGAACAGTCGGTAAAGAAACAACGGAGCCAAAAACTGATGGGCCATCTTCTTTAATTCTAGCTTGCACCCGGCGGGCAAGTAAAAACACACACTGGGCTCCAAAACCCACTCACATTCAGTGCTCACAAAGCTACTGACTTATCCGAGTTTCCTAGAATCAAAGGTTTCTAGCTCACCAGACTTTATTCACCTCCATCTCCTTCCTCCTCCCTGCAAAAACTCTGCATAAACTGGCTTCTCACTCAACACTCCGCCATCTTGGCTGCATCTCCTGGCCTCCTCCACATGGCCTCCTTCTGCTCTTCTCCTCTAATATTAATCTCAGGAACCAAGAGAGCAAGCTCCCGTTTTATAGTGTAGATTCATAACCTTTAATCCAATATACAAAATAGGGAAGTTTCTAATACAAAGTCACTTATCTGGGGCATGATGGGATTGCACCACCCCACATCAAAACAGGTGGGAAAGGTTTAATCCTAAAACCAAGCCCCATGCTACAAGGATTCTGCCTGCCCACAGTCCGCCCCCAACACACATTAATATCACCTGGGTGACAGCTTCTATGTGGGCAGCGCCATCTTTAACAAAGTGACCATAATATATTTTATCTGTCCAACAAGGTGGCAATGCACTCAGCTAAAAGATATTTATCAGCCTTCTTTACAGCTAGGATAGCTAAGACAAAATAAGTTCAAGTCTTTGGGTGGGGCTTCCAAGAAAGTTTCTTAAAGGAAATAGAATGCTAGCAGGTGCCTTTATGCCCTTGACTCCTTTTCATGTAATTTCTGCTTTGAATATGGCTTGGGCTCCAACAGCCACAGAGAACAAAAAAAATAATCTTGAGAATATCTGAGATTGGCAGAGCGAAAGCTGAAAGAAGCCTGGATCCTTGGTAACCCTGTGGGATTGAGATACTAGCCCTACCTCTGGATTTGTTTTACATTGTTGAGAAATAAACCTGTACCTAACAGCCAGACTCTCTTCTGACAGTCAAATAGCATCCACAACTGACAGGACAGCAATCAGAAACACCGATAAATTAGTCAAGAGGCAATGGGGGAAAGTGACAATGATGGCCATTGTTTACTGAGTGCTATCTACATGCCTGGCATTAAGTATTTTTCATACATTAACTTTGGGGGGCGGATTCTTTCTTTTTTTCTTTTTTGTATTTTTCTGAAGCTGGAAACGGGGAGAGACAGTCAGACAGACTCCCGCATGTGCCCGACCGGGATCCACCCGGCACGCCCACCAGGGGGCGATGCTCTGCCCCTCCGGGGCGTCGCTCTGTCGGGACCAGAGCCACTCTAGCGCCTGGGGCAGAGGCCAAGGAGCCATCCCCAGCGCCCGGGCCATCTTTGCTCCAATGGAGCCTCGGCTGCGGGAGGGGAAGAGAGAGACAGAGAGGAAGGAGAGGGGGAGGGGTGGAGAAGCAGATGGGTGCCTCTCCTATGTGCCCTGGCCCAGAATCGAACTCGGGACTTCTGCACGCCAGGCCGACGCTCTACCACTGAGCCAACCGGCCAGGGCTTTACTTTTTAAAATTTTAATTTATTGTATTAACATGGTTTCAAGTGTCCCACTCAATATAACACCCTCAACCCCCCCCCATCATGCCCCCATGCCCCATGCAGTCTCTCTCCATTCCCATTTCACCCCCACTGATCCCTCTCCCCCTACCTCCATTCCCCCTTTCCCTCTGGGACTTGCTGCCCTATTATCTGTATCTATATATTATGTATATATATAATTTGGCTAATCTCTTCACCTTCTTTGATCCCATCCCCTCATCCCCCTTTTCACTGACAGCTGTCCTTCTTTTCCTTGTGACCTTGCCTCTGTTTTTATTTTGTTGCTCAATTTATTGTGTTCATTAGATTCCACATATAAATGAGATCATATGGTATTTGTCTTTCTCTGCCTGGCTTATTTCACTTAGCATGCATAAATTTCTAAATTCTCACAAAAACTCACTTTAGATAATGATATAATACCCACAACAGATGGACATGAACCCACGATACAGGTGAAGACACTGAGGTACAGAGCAGTTGAATCATTTGTCTAAAGTCAAACAGCTAACAAATGGTGGAGCCAAGCTATGACCCAGGCTATCTGGCATCTGGGCCCATTCTCCAACAGCAAACTACACTGCCTCACAAACAAGGGGGGATCCCTGGGAGAGTGTTATGGGCTTACCTGGGTTCCCCTGATAATTCACTTATCCCAGAAGCCACAGTGTGGTCTCCTCCAACATTGGCTGTGACTTGGCCATGTGATTGGCTTTAGACAACAGGATATTAATGTGGAAACTTGATTAGTGTTTTGTGTATTGGGGGCTGAGTTCCTAAAAATGCTGTTAGGAAGGAAGCCCAGCCAAGACTACTGAATGACGAAAAGCCATCAGGAAAGACAGTGCCACCATACAAGCATCCCAGCTTCCCCCAAGCACCCAGTCAGCCCACAAGCCGACTACAGCCTCCTGAGTGAGCACAGGAGAGACTAGGAGAAGAACCACTCAGTCAACATTCAGAATCTTGAGAAATAATAAGTCATTGTTGTTTATATTTACCAAGTTTTAAGGTCATTTGTCATGAATCAATAAATAAATGAAACAGGCAGACAGAGATATAGAAAGTGACCTGAGGAAACAGAGAAGAGACTATTAAAATTCATTAACCATTTATTGAAGCCTCATGACCCATAGGTCCCAGGAGAAGCTAGGAAAGAAGGAAGAAGGAAATCAGAATGCCCAAGGAATCAGACAGTTCCTGCCTTCAAGAAGCTGATATTCTCTGGCCCAAGAAGATTCCTTCCAGACTCTACCAATCAGATGCATCCACCTAATCCTGGGTTCAAAAGTGAGCCACAAGCTTTCTGGTGGTGATGGCCTCCTCACAACATGCCTCTCACTAAAGATTTCCTTCATCCCTCTCCAGAAAAGAAGAGAAGGTACAAGAAGCGCCTGATGCAGAGCCCTAGTTCTTACTTCATGGCTGTGAAATGCCCAGGATGCTATAAAATCACCACCATCTTTACCCATGTGCCGACAGCAGTTTTGTGTGTTGGCTGCTCTATTGTCCTCCGTCAGCCTACAGGAGGAAAAGCAAGGATGACAGAAGAAGTCCCCTTTAGAAGGAAGCAGCACTAAAAGCAAAAACACCCTGAATTGAGATGAGAGAGAACCATCCCAATAAACACATTTTGGATGAAAAAGTGAATCACAATACCCCAAAAATAAAAACATATATCCACATAAAAACTTATACATGCACCGCCTGACCAGGCGGTGGCGCAGTGGATAGAGCATCGAACTGGGACGCAGAGGACCAGGATGCAAGACCCCAAAGTCGCCAGCTTGAGCACGGGCTCATCGGGTTTGAGCAAGGTCCACCAGTTTGAGCCCAAGGTTGCTGGCTCCAGCAAGGGGTCACTTGGTCTGCTGTAGCGCCCCCCCCCCCCCCTGTCAAGGCACATATGAGAAATCAATCAATGGACAGACAACTAAGGAACCGCAATGAAGAAGTGATGTTTCTCATCTCTCTCTCTTTCTGTCTGTCTGTCCCTATCTGTCCCTCTCTCTGACTCTCTCTGTCTCTGCCAACCCCCCCCCAAAAAAAAACTTGTACACATGCCCTGGCCAGTAGTCTCAGTGGTGGAATATTGGCCTAGGGTGTGGATGTCCCAGCTTCAATACCCAGTGAGGGCACACAGGAGAGGAGCCCATCTGTTTCTCAACCCCTCTCTTCCTTGCCTCCCTCTCTTTCTCTCTTTTCCCCTCCTGCAGCCATGGATCTATTGGAGCGATTTGGCCCCAGGCACTGAGGATAGCTCCATGGCCTAGCCTCAAGCACTAAGAAGAGCTTTGTTGCTGAATAACGGAGCAGCACCCCAGATGGATAGAGCATCACCCCCTAGTGGGTTTTCCCGGTAGATCCAGATGGGTGCATGGGGGAGTCTGTCTCTGCTTCCCCTTCCCTCACTGAAAAAAAAAAAACAAAAAAAAACCTTGTACACAAATGTTTATTGCAGCATTATTCATAACAGCCAATGAGTGGAAACAACTCCAAAGTCGACCAACTGGTGAATGGATAAACAAAATATGTTATATCCATACAATGTAATATTATCCAGCCATAAGAAGGAATGAAATGCTGGCACATGCTACACAACATGGATGGACCTTAAAACATTATACTAAGTGAAAAAAGCCAGACATAAAAAAACCATATACTGTATAATTCAATTTGTATGAAATGTCTAGAATAGGCAAATTCTATAGAGATAGAAAGTAAATTAATGGTTGCTTTGGGCTGTATTCAGGGAGGGAGGTGGGAAGAAATGAGGGGTGACTGCTAAAGCATATAGGATTTCTTTTGGGGATGATGAAAAAATTATATCTCAATAAAGCTGTTACCATAAAATATATAATAACATGTCAGGTAGAAATTAGGAGTACAAAATACATAAGACAGACTTGAATATGAAGTCTGGCTTTCCCACGTGCAAATTGTTTGAGCTTGATTAGGTTGCTTTGTTTTGCTGATCCTCAGTTTTCTCATCTATAAAATTGGGATAAAAATACTGCCTACTTTCTAGAATAATTGTGAGAACTAAATGAAGCAAATAACACTAGTTGGGAGAAAACAAGTGCTCAATAAATGTTGGGGTATGTTATTCTTTTAATAAAAGGTGAGCTGCCTGACCAGGCAGTGGCACAGGGATGGGATGCAGAGAACACAGCATCGGACTGGGATGCAGAGAACCCAGGTTCGAGACCCCGAGGTCACCAACTTGAGCGCGGGCTCATCTGGTTAGAGCAAAAAGCTCACCAGCTTGGACCCAAGGTCGCTGGCTCGAGCAAGGGATTACTCGGTCTGCTGTAGCCCCTGGTCAAGGCACATATGAGAAAGCAATCAATGAACAACTAAGGTGTCACAATGCTCAATGAAAAACTAATAATTGATGCTTCTCATCTCTTCGTTCATGTCTGTCTGTCCCTGTCTATCCCTCTCTCTGTCTCTGTAAAAAAAAAAAAAAAAAAAAAAAAAAAAAAAAAAAAGAAAGAAAGAAAAAGAAAAAATGGTGAGCCACAAGAGAAATGGCCACAAAAATGGAGAGCAGTCAGCTGGTGGCCTTTGCAATAGAAACTTCTGGTTTGGGGGGAGATTGTGAAGGAGGTTTCTGGAGTCTGGTTCCGATCATCAAAGGTTCTGAGCAGCTAGCACAAGGTTTTCCCCTCAGAGAAGCCTTCGAGGTGTGTTTGGGTATTATCCCAGGTTATTAAATTTATAATCTGCTTCTCTGCTCTCCCTGATAATCTATGAGCTTCCCAAAGTTTTTAACTGGATGTCCTTCCTGCTCAAATGAGCCATTGTAGATTCTGTTGTTTGCAACTAAGAGCCCTGATGGATACAAGCAGAAAGGGGCTTGTTCAAGAGACGGCAATGAGGCCATGTGGTAGCAGAGGAGGAGTGAAGAGGAAGATAGGTTAGAAGGCCTGGAAGGGCCAGACCTCAAATAGCTGTGTAAGGCATAGCAGAGTTTGGATTTTGTTCTGAGTGAACTAGGAGCCATGAGAACAATTTGAATAGAGGGGAGACATAGTCTCTGACTGTGTGTGAAAACATAGTAAGCAGAGGGCCAACCAGCATGGACGCTGCGGACACTGCTGTGATCATCCAGGTAGGAGGTGACCACAGACAGGACCAGGCTGGGGTGTGAAGAGAATAAGAATGCATGAATTTGGAAGCACTTTGAAAGTCCCGCTAGCAGGATTTGCTGATGAATTTAAAATAGTATGGTGGTGGTGGTGGTGGTGGTGTGTGTGTGTGTGTTACGGGGGGTAGAGTGGAGGAAGAATTAGAGAGAGGGAGAAAGAAAGAGAATAAGGTTGGTGAAAGATAACTTAATTATTATAGTAGGCCTCAAATACATCAATGAGAAAAGGAGAACAATGTTTACTGCATAGGGTCATGTCGGGCAGATAAAATATATTATGCTCACTTTGTTAAAGATGGTGCTGCCCACGTGGAAGCCATCACCCAGGTGATATTAATGTGTGTTGGGGGCGGGCTGTGGGCAGGATCCTTGTAGCCTGGGGCTTGGTTTTAGGACTAAGCCTTTCCCACCCTTTTTGATGTGGGGTGGTGCAATCTCATCATGCCTCAGATAAGTGACTTTGTATTAGAGACTTCCCTATTTTGTATATTGGATTAAAGGTTTTGATTTCTACACTATAAAATGGGGGCAGAACAGGAGCTTGCTCATGGTTCCTGATATTATCATTAGAGGAGAGAGCAGAGAGGAGAGCAGAGAAAGGCCACGTGGAAGAGGCCAGAAGAAGCAGCCAAGATGGTGGAGTGTTGAATGAAAAGCCAGTTTGTGCAGAGTTTGTGCAGAGAGAAGGAGATGGGGAACAGAGGTGAATAAGTCTGGTGAGCTAGGAACCTTTGATTCTAGGAAACTTGGATAAGTCAGTAGCTTTGTGAGCATTGAATGTGAGAGGGTTTTGGAGCCCAGTGTGTGTTTTTACTTGCCCGCCGGGTGCAAGCTAGGATTAAAGATGATGGCCCACCAGTTTTTGGCTCCATTGTCTCTTTACCGACTCTCTGAATCCAATGCAAACCTGCATGGGCCAGGCGGCTGTGATGGTGGCCGTGGCAACTGGCTTTACAGGTCATCATAAAGAGTCTATATAATTGTGGATATAAGGCTGTAAAGCCAGAAGCCAGGGCCAGGGCCACCATCAGAGCAGCCTGGCCCATGCAGGTTCGCATTGGATTCGGACAGTCGGTAAAGAAACCATGGAGCCAAAAACTGGTGGGCCATAGTCTTTAATCTAGCTTGCACTTGGCGGGCAAGTAAAAATACACACTGGGCTCCAAAACCCAGTCACATTCAGTGCTCACAAAGCTACTGATTTATCCGAGTTTCCTAGAATCAAAGGTTTCTAGCTCAACAGCCTTATTCTCCTCAGTTCCCCATTTCCTTCCTTATCCCAGATACAAACTCTGTACAAACTGGCATCTCACTCAGTACTCCGCCATCTTGGCTGCTTTTCCTGGCCTTCTCCACGTGGCCTCCTCCCGCTGCTGGCTCTATTCTCTCTGCTCTCTCATGCTAACCTCAGGAACCAAGAGCCCAAACTCCCGCTCCGTTCCCATTTTATAGTGTAGAAATCCAAACCCTTAATCCAATATACATAATGGGGAAGTCTCTAATACAAAATCACTTCTATGAGGCATGATAGGATTGTACCACCTCACACCAAAAAGGGTGGGACAGGCTTAATCCCAAAACCAAGCCTCAGGCTACAACAATTCTCAACACACATTAATATCACCTGGGCAACGGCCTCTTTAACAAAGTGAGCATAATACATTTTATCTGCCCAACAAAGGCACTTCCACATTTATGAACCACTGTATTATTATTTCTAACAGGGTATTTGAGACAACTCATCTAAGCCCATCCTCTTAGTTCTGGCACTCCCAAAACCCTATATTAGTCTGTGTCCCCTAATATTCCAAGGAAGGTCTCCACAATGCCCCAATTTCTTCAAAAACATCTGCTTTCTCACAAGAAAACCAGGAGTGACTCAGGGCAAATTCCTTCCCTCCCACCCCTCTGTGGGTTCTAAGGATTTACCAGTACACAGGTCTCTTTCCGAAAATCCAGGCTCCCTGCTCTAGCCTACTTTCTGTTTCTCTTTCAAATTCAGTCTCCCATCTGTCATCTCCTGGCCACCACCCACCTGGACTTCCCCAATCCTGCCCGAACCCTGTGGCAAATTACAAATTTAGGTTTTGTATTTGCTTTACTTACACAAACTGAAATTGTTCCTCTGGCCAACCCAATGGTTCACCACCTTCGCTTGCTTTACAATCACCAGGGAAACTCTAAAGATAACAGAGTCTGGGCTGCAGTCCCAGAGATGTGATTGGTCTCATTACCATCTATCAGTGGTTCTCAAACTTTAAGGTGTATCCAGATCAGCTGGAGCTCTTGCTAAACATAGATTGCTGGACCCCACACCTAGAATTTCTGATTTAGTAGCTCAGAGAATTTGTACTTCTAACAAGTTCCCAGATGAAGCGATGATGACAGTCCAAGACCCACACTTTGAGAAACGCTCTGTACAAGAGGCATTAACAGGTAATGATTCAAACTCTTGCTCTTCAGTGTGATTCACAGACCCTTGGCATCACCTTGGGACAGTGTCACAAATGTAAACTCTCAGGCCCAACCCCTAATCTACTGAATTGGAAATCTGCATTTTAATAAGATCCCCAGGTGGTTTGTACACATGTTAAAGTTTAAGGAGCATGGAGTTCAATCCCATGTTCTGCTGATTAGTAACTGTGAGGTTTGGAAGTAGCTTCTTGAGGTCTCTGTTTCTTCATCAGTAGAATGGAGGTAATATATAAGGTGGTAGTAAAGATTAAATGAGTTCACATAAGTATACCAGTGCCTAGTATAGGATATACACTGCTGACATAAGAAAAGTCCAAATCAGCCTGACCAGGCAGTGGCACAGTGGATAGAGCATTGGACTGGGATACAGAGGACCCAGGTTTGAAATCCCGAGGTTGCTGGCTTGAGTACAGGCTCACCAGCTTGAGTGCAGGGTCGTTGGCTTGAGAATGGGGTCGTGGACATGATCCCATGGTCAATGGCTTGAGCAAGGGTCACTTGCTCTGTTGTAGCCCCCCAGTCAAGGCACATATGAGAAAGCAATCAATGAACAACTAAGGAGCTGCAATGAAGAATTGATGCATCTCATCTCTCTCCCTTCTGTCTGTCTGTCCTTATCTGTCCCTCTCTCTCTCTTTCTCTCTGTCTCTGTCACACCAAAAATAAATAAATAAATAAATAAATAAATAAATAAACAAATAAATAAATAAATAAAAGAAAAGAAAGAAAGAGAAAAAAAGAAAAGTCTAAACCTGTAGAGAATTTTTGTAAGAGTTTATCTGGGCCAAATTGACAACATATGTGAAGAGGAAAAATCTCAAATGCTCCAAAGAAAAACTGTTTTTGCAGTTTCTTTAATGCACTTAAAACTAAAGAGGTATGTAAGGAAGATTACAAGAGGGTGGGAGAAAGCAAGGCAGGGATTGTAATACAGATGTTAACAGGGTTATGTATTCTCTTGAAGGGTATGTCGGTAAGAAAGGTAAGAAAGGAAAAAAGACTATAAACTGAGTGGAAAAATATACATGGAATCATTTTTTTTTCTTTTAGTACATATTTATCTACTTTAAAAATTCTCATTGGCCCTGGCTGGATGGCTCAGTGGTAGAGCATCAGCCCGGCGTGTGGAAGTCCTGGGTTTGATTCCAAGCCAAGGCATACAGGAGAAGTGCCCATCTACTTCTCCACCCTTCCCCCTCTCCTTTCTCTCTCTCTCTCTCTCTTCCTCTTATGCAGCAAAGGCTCCTTTGGAGCAAAATTGGCCCAGGAGCTGAGGATAGCTCCATGACCTCTGCCTCAGGCACTAGAATGGCTCTGGTTGCAACAGGGCAATGCCCCAGATGAGCAGAGCATCACCTCCTAGTGGGCTTGCCAGGTGGATCCTGGTCAGGTGTATGCGGGAGTCTGTCTCTCTGCCTCCCTGATTCTCACTTCAGGAAAAAAAAAATCTTATTGATTTTTAGAGACAGAACAAAAGAGAGAGAGAGAGAGAGAGAGAGAGAGAGAGATTGAGAAAGAGAGATTGCTTTGTTGTGTCACTTATTTGTGCATTCATTGGTTGATTCTTGTATGTGCCCTGACCAGGGGATCAAATCCAAAACCTTATCATATTGGGACAATGTTCTAACAAACCGAGCTACCTGTCCAGATAATCTACTTTAATTTCTAAAAAGTTTTTCTTTAAAATACTATAGACCCAGGCCCTAGCTGGTTAGAGTGCCATCCTGAAACACTAAGATTGCAGGTTTGAACCCTGGTCAGGGTACATATGGGAAGCGAACAATGAAGGTGCAACTAATGGAACAACAAACGAATGCCTCTCTCTCTCTCTCTCTCTCCCTTTCTCTCTCTAAAAAAAAAAAATCAATAAAAAGATACTATAGGGCCCTGGCCAGTTTTCTCAGTGGTAGAGTGTTGGCCCGGCGTGTGGAAGTCCTGGGTTTGATTCCCAGTCAGGGCACACAGGAGAAGAAGCACCCATCTGCTTCCCCATCCTTCCTCCTCTCCTTCTCTCTGTGTCTCTCTCTCTTCCCCTCCTGCAGCCAAGGCTCCATTGGAGCAAAATTGGCCCAGGTG
This sequence comes from Saccopteryx bilineata, assembly GCF_036850765.1. Lineage (NCBI taxonomy): Eukaryota > Metazoa > Chordata > Mammalia > Chiroptera > Emballonuridae > Saccopteryx > Saccopteryx bilineata. The sequence goes on from NC_089498.1 coordinate 45,641,907, forward strand.
CTGAGGATGGCTCCATGGCCTCCACCTCAGGCGCTGAAATGGCTCCAGTTGCAATGGAGCCCCCATTTCTCACTTCAGAAAAATACAAAAAAATAAAAAGATACTATAGACTTACAAGAAGTTGCACAAAAACTGCAGAGAGGCTCCCTGTATCCATCTTTACATAACTATAGAACATTCTCAAAAATTGGAAATTGACATTGTCACAATACAATGAACTAGGCTGTAAAGTAGTTATAGGGACTTCACCAAATTTCAAATGCACTCATTTTTTCTATACATCTTTGTGTATAATTTGGTGACATTTTATTAAAAATATAAATACCACAATCATGATACAGAATTGTTTTACATGATAAAACATGTAACACCCAAGTGCTACCTCTTTTACAGTCACACCCTCCCTTCTCTTCCATTATCCTTAACAATTACAAATCTTTTTTTCTTTTTTTTTTTTTGTATTTTTCTGAAGCTGGAAACGGGGAGAGACAGTCAGACAGACTCCCGCAGGCGCCCGACCGGGATCCACCCGGCATGCCCACGATCTGCCCACCAGGGGGCGATGCTCTGCCCCTCCGGGGCGTCGCTCTACCGCGACCAGAGCCACTCTAGTGCCTGGGGCAGAGGCCAAGGAGCCATCCCCAGCGCCCGGGCCATCTTTGCTCCAATGGAGCCTTGGCTGCGGGAAGGGAAGAGAGAGTCAGAGAGGAAGGGGGGGGGTGGAGAAGCAAATGGGCGCTTCTCCTGTGTGCCCTGGCCGGGAATCGAACCCGGGTCCCCCGCACGCCAGGCCGACGCTCTACTGCTGAGCCAACCGGCCAGGGCCAACAATTACAAATCTATTGTCCATCTCTATTATTTTGTCATTTCAAGAATATCATATAAGTGGAATTATACAGCATGCAGCCTTTTGAAATTAGCTTTTTCCTCTTTTTTCTTTTATTTATTTATTTATTACTTAAGTGAGAAGTGGGGAGTAGAGAGACTACTGCATGGGCCCTGACCTGGATCCACCTGGCAAGCCCACTAGGGAGCCATGCTCCGCCCATCTGGGGCACTGCTTCATTGCTCAACAACTCAGCATCCAGGGCCCACTTGCTCCAACCAAGCCAAGGCTGCAGGAGGGGAAGAGAGAGAAAGAGAGAAGGGAGAGGGGGAAGGATGGAGAAACATATGGTTGCCTCTCCAGTATGCCCTGACCGTGAATCTAACCCAGAACATCCACACGCTAAGCTGATATTCTACCACTGAGTCAACTGGCCAGGGCCAGCTTTTTTGTTTTATACATATTTTTTATTTATTAATTTTAGAAAGGGAGTAAGGAAGAGAGAGAGAAACAGCAATTTGCTGTTCCACATATTTATGCATTCATTGGTTGACTGTTGTATGCGCCCTGACAAGGGATCAAACCTACAACCTTGGGATATTGGGACAATGCTCTGAACAACTGAGCTACTTGACCAAAATGAGATTCACTTTTTTCATTCAGCACAGGACCTTAAATCTGTCCAAGTTGTGTGCATCTTAGTTCTTTTCTTTTTACTACTGAGTATTATTTAATGGGTTACAGAAGCTGCTATGAACATCTGTATCAGATTTTTGTATGAAAATACGTTTTTATTTCTCTGAGATAAACGCCCAGAAGTGTGTTTGCTGAGTGTGTGATGTAAGTATACATGGAAATTTTTGAGAGACTGCTAACTGTTTTCTGGAGTGGCTGTAACACTTTACATTCCCACCAGCAATGTATGAGAGTTCCAGGTTCTCTGAATTGTGATTGACATTTGATACTATCAGTATTATTAGTATTCATAACCATTCTAATGCTTGTGGTGTGGTATTCACCATGATTTTACATTTCCCTAATGACTGTCAATATTGACATCTTTTTTGTGTGTTTGTCTCCTGTATATTCTCCTTGGTGAAATATCTATATCTTTTGCCCATTTTCCAATTGGATTGTTTGGATTTTTTTTATTATTAAGTGAGAGGTGGGGAGGGAGAGACAGTCTCCTGCATGCACCCCTACCAGGATCCACCTGGCAAGCCCCTGCCAGGCAATACTCTGCCCAGCTTTTAGCACCAGAGGCCAAGACCATGGAGCCATCCTCAGTGCCCAAGGCTAACTTTGCTCCAACCATTGGAGCCATGGCTGCAGAAGGGGAAGAGAGAGAGGGGTGGGGTAGGGATAGAGAAGCAGATAGTTGCTTCTCTTGTGTGCCCTCACTGGGAATCAAACCCGGGACTTCCACATGCCCAGCAACATTCTACTGCTGAGGCAACGGGCCAGGGCCATCAAAGAATAAAAAATTTTAATTTTTATCCAGCTCAGCTGATCCTTTTGTTTTTTAAAAGAATTATGCTCTTGGCATTCTGTCAAGATGGAAGCATAAGTAAATGCAGTACTGCTTCCTCCCACAACCACATCAAAATTACAAATAAACTACAAAACAGCCATCATTCAGAACTGCCTGAAATCTAGCTGAATGAAAGTCCTACAACTAAGGATATAAAGAATCCACATAAAGACTGGTAGAGTCTGACCAGGTGGTGGCGCAGTGAATAGAGTGTCTGACTGGGATGCAGAGGACCCAGGTTCAAAATCCTGAGGTTGCCAGCTTGAGTGTGTGCTCACCAGCTTGAGCTTAGGGTTGCTGGCTGGAGTGTAGGATCATAGACATGACCCCATGGTCACTAGCTTGAGCCCAAAGGTGTCTGGCTTGAGCAAGGGATCACTCACTTTGTTGTAGATCCCTGGTCAAGGCACAAATGAGAAAGCAATCAATGAACAACTAAGGTGCCCCAACGAAGAATTGATGCTTCTCATCTCTTTCCCTTCCTGTCTATCTGTCCCCTTCTGTCCCTCTCTCTGTCTCTGTCAAAAAAAAAAAAAAAAAAAAGACTGTTAAGCAGGGCAGAGAGGCAGAATAGGTCACACCCACATGTAGCAGATAAATTTTGGGAGGGATATTTCAGCTGTGGAAGTCACACTTGAGGAGAAAGAAGGTCCTAGCTCCACACAAGGACCTCCAAGCCAGGGTTCCAGTGCCAGGAAGATAAATTTCCATAATACCTGGTTATAAAAGCCAGTAGGGATTGTGGCTGAGTGAAATAGAGGGCTCCTGAAGTCTTAGGTGTTCCTCTTAAAGGGCCTGCACACAGGCTTACTTGGACTCACGCACTCTGAGCTCCAGCACTGGGGAAGCAGCTCAAAAAGCACCAAGATCATACACAAGAAGGAACTGATCCTGAAACAAGGTTGTGGGTTTGATCCCCAGTCAGGGCACACATGGGAAGTAACCAAAAAAATGCATGACTGAGTGGAACAACAAATGCTTCCTTTCCCCTTTCCCTTTCTCTCCCTTTCTCTCTCTGTTTCTCTAAAAATTAATAAAAATTAAGCCCTGGCTGGATTGGAGCATCGATTGTTTGGAGCATCATCCAGGAATGCAGAGGTTGCCAGTTTTATTCCCTGGTCAGGGCACATATAGGAGCATCTTGATGTTTCTGTCTCTCTCTCTTCTGGCCTCTCTCAAAAAAATAAAATAAAAAAAGGCTGAATTGTCTGGCATCAGAGTGAGAGCTGGAAGAACAACTTTCTCCCAGACAGAAGTGCTGGTAGAGACCCTTGTTCCTTTTCTGAGACCTTCCCCCACAGAGCTGGCAGGCAGGCACCTGATAGATACCTCAGTCTCTATCAACCTGGCTCACATTATTTGGCCTGTCCTGGGATTTTCTGAGACTCTATCCCAGGCAACTTTTAGGCCCAACACAAGCTTTTTCCAGTGGTTTTGGCACATCCTTCAGACTTTTTTTTTTAAACAGAGACAGAGAGAGAGTCAGAGAGAGGGATAGATAGGGACAGACAGGCAGGAACAGAGGGAGATGAGAAGCATCAATCATCAGTTTTTCATTGCAACACCTTAGTTGTTTATTGATTGCTTTCTCATATGTGCCTTGACCGTGGATCTTCAGCAGACCAAGTAACCCCTTGCTCAAGCCAGTGACCTTGGGTCCAAGCTGGTGAGCTTTGCTCAAACCAAATGAGCCCTAACTCAAGCTGGCGACCTCAAGGTCTCGAACCTGGGTCCTCTACATCCCAGTCTGACACTCTATCCACTGCGTCACCGCCTGGTCATGCCAGATTTTCTTAAAATCTCAAACAAGCAGAATCTTCCTTTGGCATGCTTCATACCTCTCACTAAGTGGCCCAGGCCTGGCACCAATGGTAGCAGACCTTAGTTCACAGCATGGCCTCTCCTGGGCACCTCCAAACCCAGCAAAAGTAGAAGCCACTTTCAGGTCGCTTTGTAGCTCATACCACGTGGCCCTATGCAGAACACAAGTGGCAGCTAACCTAGGCCTACACCTCCTGGGAGATCCCAGGAGCCAGTGCACCTGGTGGACACTTTCAGGCCTTTTTGAATCACCACACAATTACCTCACAAGCTACACATTCAAGGGGCAGACTCAGTGGGCACTAGAGCCCCACTGAATTAAGTTCTGCTTCATAGGGTGGGTCTCTGCACAGCTGGTCCTCCATAGTGGTTGCAGCAGATTGGCCTGGAGATAAATCCCTCGCATTGACATGCCAAGAGCAATCAAGGTTCTACTACAATAGGAGGGTATACACAGCCCACATGGGGCACACACCTGGAATGCCCAGCTTGGGTGATAGGGAGGCTGTGTTACTGGACCCTACCTGACACCTACTACATTAGGCCACTCTGCCAAACCCAGGGGACATAGCAGCTCTAACTAACACACAAAAAACAAACATAGGGAAGCAACTAACACAGAGAAACAAAAAAGGGAAGCTGCCAAAATATAGAGACAAAGAAACATGTCCCAAGTGGAAGAATAGAAGAAAGCAAAACTCCAGAAAAAAAAGAACTAAACAAAATGGAGACAAGCAATCTACTGAATGTGGAGTTCAAAACACTGGTTATAAAGATGCTCAATAAACTTAGGAAAAGAGTAAATAAACTTAGAGATAACTTTAACAGCATCAAAAAGGACATGGAAACCATGAAAAAGAACCAGTTAGAAATTAAGGATACACTAACTGAAAAGAAAAATTTATAGGAAAGTAATAGTGACGTAGATGAAACCAAGAATTAAAACAGTGATTTGGAATATAAGGAAGCAAAAACTATCCAATTAGATCAGTAAAAATAAAATGGAATCCAAAAAAATGAGGATAACATAAGGAGACTTTGGGACAACTTCAAGCCTACCAACATTCATATCTTGGGGGTGCCAGAAGAAGAGAAAGAGCAAGAAATTAAAAACCCACTTAAAAAATAATGACTGAAAACTTCCCTAAATTGGTGAAGAAACTAGATATACAAGTCCAAGAAATAGAGAGTTCCAAACAAGATCAACCAAAAGAAACTCAAACCAAAACACATCAGAATTAAAATGCAAAAGGTGAAAGACAAAGACAGAATCCTTTTTTCAAAGGAGAGAATCTTTTTTTTTTTTTTTATGAATTTTGAATGTTTTTTTTTGTTTTTTGTTTTTTTCATTTTTCCGAAGCTGGAAACGGGGAGGCAGTCAGACAGACTCCCGCATGCACCCGACCAGGATCCACCTGGCATGCCCACCAGGGGGCAATGTTTTGCCTCTCTGGGGTTCGCTCTGCTGCATCCAGAGCCATTCTAGCGCCTGAGGCAGAGGCTACAGAGCCATCCCCAGCGCCCGGGCCATCTTTGCTCCAATGGAGCCTCGCTGCAGGAGGGGAAGAGAGAGATAGAGAGGAAGGAGAGGGGGAGGGGTGGAGAAGCAGATGGGCGCCTCTCCTGTGTGCCCTGGCCGAGAATTGAACCCAGGACTTCAGCACGCCAGGCCGACACTCTACTGCTGAGCCAACCAGCCAGGGCCAAAAGAGAGAATCTTAAAAACAGCAAAAGAAAAACAGTTAGTTACCTACAAGAAAGCTCCCATAATACTTTCAGCTGATTTCTCAACAGAAATTTTGCAAGTCAGAAGGGATTGGCAAAAATATTCAAAGTGATGGAAACCAAGATTACTTTACCCAGCAAAACTATCATTTAAAAATCAAAAGACGTATAAAGAGTTTCCCAGACAAGAAAAGCTGAAGGAGTTCATCACCACCAAACCAGTATTACATGAAATATTAAAAGGTCTTCTTTAAGAAAAAGGATAAAATAAAAGATAAAAATATGAATAATAAAATAGTAATAAATACATATCTATCAAATATTGAATCTAAAAATATAAATAAATAAACAAGCAGAACAAAAAGAGGCTCATAGATTCAAAGAACATTTTAATGGTTGCAAGATGGGATATGAGTTGAGAGATGGGTGGAAAAGATGAAGGGATTAAGAAATACAAATTAGCCTGACCAGAGAGTGGATAGAACATCGGACTGGGATGCGGAGGACCCAAGTTCAAGATCCCGAGGTCACCAGCTAGAGCACGGGCTCATCTGGCTTGAGCAGAAAGCTTACCAGCTTGGACCCAAGGTTGCTGGCTCGAGCAAGGGGTCACTTGGTCTGCTGTAGCCCCCTGGTCAAGGCACATATGAGAAAGCAATCAATGAACAACTAAGGTGTCTCAAGGAGAAACTGATGATTGATGCTTCTCATCTCTCTCTGTTCCTGTCTCTGTCCCTATCTATCCCTCTCTCTGACTCTCTCTCCCTGTTCCTGTAAAATAAATAAATAAATAAATAAATAAATAAATAAATAAATAAATAAAAGTACAAATTGGAAGTTACAGAATACATGGGAATGTAAATAAAGTACAGTATAGGAAATATAGTCAAAATTGTAATAACTATGGATGGTGCCAGATGGGCACAAGATTTATCAGAATGATTACTTAGTATGTTATACAATGTATAATCACTGAGATGTATACCTGAAACTAGTATCATATTGTATGTCAACTATAACTAAAAAAAAAAAAAAAATTTAAAGATAAAAATATTATCCTTTTGAAATAACCTAGAGATGTTTGCTATGAACATATGTACCCTGATTTATCAATGTCACCCCATTAAAATTAATAAAAATAAATAAATTTTAAAAATAAAATATAAAGAAAAAACACCAAGAGAGACCACAATGCCAAAATGGCAGATGCTGTTGACTGGTGGAGCCAGCAGCCATTTCAGTCCCATCCTCATCCACCTTCCACTATGGATGCAGAAGTGACGTCCTCACTTTCTTGCACTCTGGAAGCTGGTGTGGCCACATAACCTAGGTCTGGCCAACAAGGTTACAAGTCTGCTGAAGGCATGGGGGAAATTTTCCTTTCCCTTATCAAAGGAACAGATGTGAGAAGAGAGCCACCGATGGCTTTAGGCGACCCCTGTGTTTTGGTTATTCGACCCCTGCCAGGGTCACAACCCACAGGTTGAGAACCGCTGGCCTGGAATGTGTTGATCACACACAATATTTTGTTGTTTTTAAGCCCTTTAAATATATGTTTGAGCTATAAATCATTATGTGACTTATTTTCCCAGAAGAAGATACAAGAGTTATGTAAGGCAAGAATATCAAAACTTTAAACAGTGACCTTTAGACACAGTGAAGGTTTCAGGGTTGCCGTAATATGGAGTAAACTGGCTTAGATTTTGACAATTCTTTAAGTTTGGCCTTCAAGGCCCTGGCTGGTTTGCTCAGTGGTAGAGCATCGGCCTGGCATGCAGGAGTCCCATATTCGATTCCCAGCCAGGCCACACAGGAGAAGCGCCCACCTGCTTCTCCACCCCTCCCCTTTTCTTTCCTCTCTGTCTCTCTCTTCCCCTCCCACAGCCAAGGCTCCATTGGAGCAAAGTTGGCCTGGGAGCTGAGGATGGCTCTATGGCCTCTGCCTCAGGTGCTAGAATGGCTCTGGTTGCAACAGAGCCACGCCCCAGATGGGCAGAGCATCGCCCCCTAATGGGCATGCCAGGTGGATCCCGGTTGAGCGTATGCGGGAGTCTGTCTGACTGCCTCCCCATTTCCAGCTTCAGAAAAATAAAAAAAAAATTTTAAAAGAAAAGAAAAAAAAAAGTTTGGCTTTCAAGACATGCCCTGGGAAATTCCAGGGCATGAACCTGTTTCTTTTAGTAAGATTTCCTTGTAATATACCCAGTCTTCACTGGGTATATTACAACAAAGGGTGGGGGATAGAGAGGAAGGTTGAGGATAGGACAAAGATAAAATGTCAGAAAGAAACATGGAAGCTGCCATCTGAATGTGCTTTTGAATTCTTGAAAATTCCCCTACTTGTCCAGGTGGTGGTTCTTCTAGTAAGTGGACCCTCTAAGCATGTGCATGAACATACGCACACATGCACACGTGCACACTCACTTCCAGGCATTTCTTCTTGCTTTAATTTGGATGCTGTTCAAAAAAAAAAGAAAAAAATATTATCCTTTTGGTGTTAAGCCTAGAAACTCTGCCTAACCCTAGGTCATGAAGATTTTCTCCTGTTTTCTTCTAAAAATTTATAGTTTTACATTTAACATGAAGATCTATGACTCGTTTTGAGTTCATTTTTGAATAAGGTGTAACATGTAGGTCCAGGTTCATATTTTTGTTTATGGATATCCAACTGTTCCAACACAATTTGTTGAAAAGACTATCTTTCCTTTATTGAATTACTTTTACATCTTTGTCAGAATTCATTTGGGCATGTTTATATGGTTCCATTTCTCCATTCTCTATTCTGTTCCACTGTTCTACCTGTATATGCTTCCCTTAGTACCACATTGTCTTAATTACTGTTGCTATCTAATAAGTCTTGATATCAGGTTGGATAATTCCTCTAACCTCCTCCTCCTTCTCCTCCTCCTCCTCTTCCTTCTTTTAGTGAGAAAAATAGAAAGGGACAGACAGAAAGGGAGAGAGACGAGCAGTATCAACTAGTTGCGACACTTTAGTTATTCATTGATTGCTATCTCATACATGTATTGACGGGGGCTCCAGCCGAGCCAGTGACTCTTTGCTCAAGCCAGCAACCTTGGGCTCAAACCAGTACCTGTTGGGCTCAAGGCAGCCACCATGGGGTCATGTTTATAATCCCACATTCAAACGGGAGGCCCAGGCCCTGGCCGGTTGGCTCAGCGGTAGAGCGTCGGCCTGGCGTGCGGGGGACCCGGGTTCGATTCCCGGCCAGGGCACATAGGAGAAGTGCTCATTTGCTTCTCCACCCCTCCGCCGCGCCTTCCTCTCTGTCTCTCTCTTCCCCTCCCGCAGCCAAGGCTCCATTGGAGCAAAGATGGCCCGGGTGCTGGGGATGGCTCCTTGGCCTCTGCCCCAGGCGCTGGAGTGGCTCTGGTCGTGGCAGAGCGACGCCCCGGAGGGGCATAGCATCGCCCCCTGGTGGGCAGAGCGTCGCCCCTGGTGGGCATGCCAGGTGGATCCCGGTGGGGCACATGCGGGAGTCTGTCTGACTGTCTCTCCCCGTTTCCAGCTTCAGAAAAAAAAAAAAAATACAAACCGGAGGCCCAGTGCTCAAGCTAGTGAGCCTGTGCTCAAGCCGGATAAGCCCACTCTCAAGCCAGTAACCTCAGGGTTTCGAACCTGGGTCCTCAGCATCCTAAGTCAATGCTCTATTCACTGTGCAACTGCCTGGTCAGGCAGTTTTTTATTTTATTCATTTTCTTTATTATTTTTCTGGTTATTTAATTGATTTCTCTCCTTTCTTATTTCTTTTCTTCTTTCTCTTGGGGTTTATTTCTTTTTCTTTTTCTAGTTATTTGAGTTAGATGCTCAGATTGTTGATTTAAGACCTTTTTTATTTTTCAATATAAACATTTAATGCTATAAATTCCTCTCTATACACTGCTTTTAAATTTTTTATATGGTCTATTATTATTTCCCTTCCAGTTCAGTTTAATTTTTTTGCTTTAAGATTTTTTCTTAGATCCATGGATTGTTTAGAAGTGCATTGTTTAATTTCTAAGTGTTTGAAGGTTTTTCTGTTGTCCCTCTCTATTGGTTTTATAACCTAGGATGTGGTCTATCTTGTTGAATGTTCCATGTGTAGTTGAAAAGAATATATATTCTACAGTGGTTGGGTGGAATGTTCTGCAAATATCGACTAGATCCTGTTGGTTGATTGTCCATTCTACTGTATCCCAGCCAAATATTTGTTCAGTTATTTTGAGAGAAGAGTATTGAAGTACCCAACTTTAATTGTGCATTTTTCTTTTCCTCTTTTCTGTCCTGTTGGTTTTTGCTTAATGTATTTTGAAGCTCTGTTATTTAGTGCATACACATTTAGAATTACTCTGTCTCCTTGAAATATTGACCCTCTTATCGTTTCTGATCATTTTCTTTAATAATTTTCCAAAGCCTACTTTATCTAATGTTTGTATAGTACTCCAGCTTTCTTTTGATTGTTATATATATATTTCTATTTATTTATTTATGTATGTATGTATTTATTTATTTTAATTGCGAGGCAGAGAGACAGACTCCTGCATGCACCCTGACTGGGACCTACCCCACATGCCCCTTATTAACCAATGTTCTACCCATCTGGGGCTGTTCCCCTGTTGCTTGGCAACTGAGCTATTTTAGTGCCTGAGGTGAGGCCTTGGTGTCATCCTCAGCACCCAGGGCCAACTTGCTCCAACCGAGCCATAGCTGTGAGAAGAGGGAGAGAGAGAAAGAGAGAAGGAAGAGGGGTAAAGAAGCAGATGGTTGCTTCTCCTTTGTGCCCTGACTAGGAATTGAACCTGGGACTTCCACACACCAGGCCAATGCTCTACCACTGAGCTAATCCGACCTATGCCTTTTCTATTTATTTTTAACCTACTTATGTCGTTATATTTGAAATGATTTCCTGTAGACAGCATATAGTTTTTAAAAACATATTCTTCCAATCTGTTTACATATATACAGACCAGCTACATTTAATGTAATTATTAATCTGTCAGCATTTGAGTCTGCTATCTTTTTTTTTTTTGTTCCTTTTATTTTCCATTCTTTTGTTTTCTTTTTTCTGACTTCCTGTGGCTTACCTGAACATTTTTTGGTGTTTCTTTTTGCTTTATCTTTAGTGTTTTTGAGTATATTTCTTTGTATTTTTTGTTTGGTTTTGGTTTTGGTTTGTTTTCTTTTTTTTATTCTTTTTAGTGTTTGCTCTAAGATTTCAATATACATATAATTTATCTCAGTGTAATAGTATTGACATTTTACCACTTCAAATAAAATCTAGAAACCTATTGCTATTTAGGTCCCTTTACCCTCTCTATTTTATAAATACATAAATATCTTACATATCTTTTTAAATATATTGAGAATAATATCAGACAGTAGTATAATTTCCTTTCCAACATCTAATATTATGTCTTAGAACTTGAAAGGAGGATAGTCTATTATATTTATCTACATATTTACTTGTTCCATTAGCTTTTCTTCATTCCTAATGTTCTAAGTTTCCTTTGACTTTCATTTTCTTCTTGTTGAAAAAAACTTGAGCAATTCTTTTAATACAAATCTACTGGTAATAAATTCTCTTAGTTTTATTCATTTTAAAATGTCTTTATTTTAGGCATGCTCTCCCTCTCAGAAGTGTGCCAGTACCTTTCCCTTCCCTCTCTCCTTCCCCTACAGGCATGTGTCTCCTAAACTCTAAGGATCCCCGTGAGACTCGCAAGCAGGGTAGCAATGAACAGTGGCAACTCATCCCTGAACGTGTCTCCAAGGCCCCCTTTTCTCTGACTTCCCAGTGAGCCAGAGCAGCCCCACTGCCTAGGCTCATTTATTCCCTATAACGTTTTTAGAGAAACAAAACAGCCCAACCTAAGCCCTCTCCTATTGCTTCTTCTATTCTAGGCCCTTCCTTGTTTCACAGTCACCAGCTTTAATAAAATGTAAAAGAGAAAAAAAAATAAAATGCATTCTTCTTTCCTGAAAAATATTTTCACTGGATAAGAAAGGCCAGATTGACAGTTCTTTTCCTTCAACCCTTGAAAAATGTGCCACTTTCTCCTGGAGAAATCCACTGTCAAATCACTGATCGTCTATAAAATGGCATGTGTCATTTCTGTGTGAATTCTTTCAAGATCCTTTCTTTGTCCTTAGCTTTTAGAAGTGTGGATGAAAAAAAGGCTATATACTACATCTGACAAGCTCAGGGTAGGCCCAAATGACAGGCCTTATAATCAGAGACCAAAAGTCATCACATAAGATGGTCTAAGCATAAAACTTCTAAGTAAAAGTGGGTTACAGTGGGTAGTCATATCCTAGACCTGTAGCTTCCTTAACAAAGGTCGATCTTTACCTTAACTGAACCTGTCTATTGTCTTTTTGTATCTAATATAACATACCTTTGAAATGTCAGAGTTGTCTCCTTTTCCAGACCCCTCAGGACACATCCACTGTATCTCTCATTGTTATTTTGTTCCTCAAATACCATCTGTATGTGCTGTAAATGTTGGTTATTAACTATCTTGTTTAGACCGATGTAAAACAAGAATGTCTCTCCATTTTCCTTTTTAAAAATTATTTATTGATTGATTTTAAAGAAAGATAGAGGAGAGAGAGAGAAAAAAACATCAATTGGTTGTTCCACTTATCTATGCATTTATTGGTTGACTCTTTTGTGTGCCCTGACCAAGAATTGAACCACAACCCTGGTGTATAGGGACGACACTCTAACAAACTGAGCCATCTAGCCAGGGCTCCATTTTACTTTTTATCCAATCCCAGAGATTTTCCTTCTTTGCTTTCTCTCTCCTCCCTAAACTACCACCAATAGATTTCATGTAATCCTCCTAATAATGTCTCTTCCTTTGATTCTAAATGCATAAAATAAGCAGCAAAACTTCCATTCTTCAGAGCATTTTCTCAATCTGTTGAGAACTTGCTTCCTAGGAATTATTGTCAGTTTGGCTCAAATACACTCAAAAATTTCTCTACAGATGTTTCTTATGTCAAAAAAAGTTTGATTATGATGTACCTGGATATAAATTTCTTTATCATGTTTGGAATTCATTCAAAATTTTTTTTTTACAGAGACAAAGAGAGAGTCAGAGAGAGGGATAGATAGGGACAGACAGACAGGAACGGAGAGAGATGAGAAGCATCAATCATTTGTTTTTCATTGCAACACCTTAGTTGTTCACTGATTGCTTTCTCATATGTGCCTTGACCGTGGGGCTACAGCAGACCGAGTAACCCTTTGCTCGAGCCAGAAACCTTGGATACAAGCTGGTGAACTTTGCTCAAACCAGATGAGCCCACGCTCAAGCTGGTGACCTCGAGGTCTCAAACCTGGGTTCTCCGTATCCCAGTTCGATGCTCTATCCCACCACTGCCTGGTCAGGCTCATTCAACTTTTTTAATCTGTATGTCTATATAGTTTGTCAAATATAGGATATTTTCAGTCATTATTTCTTTAAATATTTTTTCTGACCCACTTTCTGTCTGTTTTTCTTCTAGAACTGAATTGATGTGAATATTAGATTTTTTGCTTTTATCCCAAAAGTCTCTGAAACTCCTTTTGCCCCAAAAGTTTCCTTTTAATTTTTTTTTATTCAGTGAGAGGCAGGGAGGCAGGGAGGCAGAGAGAGAGACTCCCACATGCGCCCAGATCGTGATCCACCCAGCAGGCCCACTAAGGGGCAATGCTCGCCTATCTGGGGCCACTGCTTCGTTGCTCAAAAACTGAGCTATTTTAGCACCTGAGGTGAGACCATAGAGCCATCCTCAGCACCCAGGGCCAACTTGCTCAAACTGTTTGAACCTTGGCTGTGAGAGGGGTAGAGAAAGAGAGAGAGAGAAGGGGAGAGGGAAGGGTGGAGAAGCAGATGTCCTGTGTGCCCTGATTGGGAATTGAACCTGGGATTTCCACATGCCAGGCTGATGCTCTACCACTGAGCAAACCAGCCAGGACTCCTTTTAATTTTTTGAAATCTATTTCTCTTTTATGCAGACTTCAATCTATGTGCTCTCTGTTGTTCAAACTGGTTAATTTCTCTGATCTATTATAAAGATCACAAATTCCTTCCTCTCTCATCTCTGTTTTTCTATTTAGTCCTTGCAGTAACGTTTATTATAGTTATCGTATTTTTCTGTTCCAAAATTTTCATTAAGTTCTGTATTTCTTCTATTTTTTTAATATTTTCTATTTTTAAATTTGTTTTGAGAGTGTTCATGATTGCTTGTTGAAGCATTTTTACAACAGTTGCTTTAAAATTCTTGTCAGATAATTCCATTATCTGTGTCATCTTAGTGTTGTCATCTATTTATTGGTTTTTCCCATTCTATTCAACATTTTCCAAAATTATTTTCTCTTGTATTCTAGGCACTTGGAGTACAGGGGGTCCTCGAGTTACGACACAGTTCCATTCCTATGACAGTGACATAAACCAAAGTTTGGTGTAAGTCTAAACACATCCAACCCATAACACAATTGTAAATTATAATCTAGAACATAAAAACACAACTAAGCTGCAGAAAAAGGAAAAGGACATAAATATACTGTATTATACACTGTAATGTAGTAACAGAAAAATGACAAAAAATGAGTGTAAAAAAAGTATGACACTATGGCATAAGCTGAAACACTCACATCTCAATTTCTTTAAATTTTTATGGATCTGAGTGTTGTAAACTTGAAACGTTCTATATTGAGACTGTCATAACTTGAGGACCCCTTGTATTGCATTATGAGATTCTTTTCAAATGGATAATTTTTTATTTTATTAATTTTAATTTATTATGTTTACACGGATTCAAGTGTCCCACTGAATATAACTCCCTCACCCCTCACCCCCGTGTCCCTTTTTATACCCCCTTAACCCCCCTTCCTCTACTCCCTCTGTCTCCCTCCCCCTTTCCCTCTAGAATTTGCTGTCCTGTTACCTATATCTCTGAATTATGTATATATAGTTTCACTAATCCCTTTACTTTCTCTTATCCCATCTCCTCATCCCCCTTCCCTCTGACTGCTGTCCCTCTGGTCCCTGTGACCCCACCTCTGCCTCTATTCAGTTCCTCAGTTCACTTTGTTTATTAGATTCCACATATATGTGAGATCATATAATATTTTTCTTCCTCTGCCTGGCTTATTTCACTTAACATAATAATCTCTAGGTCCAACCATGCTGTCACAAAAGGTAAGATTTCCTTTTTTTCACACCGCATAGTATTCCACTATGCGTATATGTACCACTGCTTTTTAATCTACTCATCCACTGACGGACGCTTAGGCTGTTTCCAGATCTTCGCTACTGTAAACGATGCTGCAATAAACATGGAAATGCATATCTTCTTTTGAATCAGTGATTTGGTATTCTTAGGATACATTCCTAAAAGTAGAATAGCTGGGTCAAAAGGCAGTTCCAGTTTTAATTTTTTGAGGAATCTCTATACTGTTTTTCACAGTGACTG
This sequence comes from Saccopteryx bilineata, assembly GCF_036850765.1. Classification (NCBI taxonomy): domain Eukaryota; kingdom Metazoa; phylum Chordata; class Mammalia; order Chiroptera; family Emballonuridae; genus Saccopteryx; species Saccopteryx bilineata. Next base: position 45,657,272 of record NC_089498.1, read on the forward strand.
CACAAGTCTGCATTCCCACCAGCAGTGCAGGAGGGTTCCCTTTTCTCCACAACCTCACCAGCACTTATTGTGTGTTGATTTGTTAATAAGCACCATTCTGACAGGTGTGAGGTGGTACCTCATTGTGCCTTTAATTTGCATTTCTCTGAGGATTATTGACTTGAACATTTTTTCATATGCCTATTGGCCATCTGTATGTTCTCTTTGGAGAAGTGTCTATTCAGTTCTTTTGCCCATTTTTTTTTTTTTTTTTTTTTGTATTTTTCTGAAGCTAGAAATGGGGAGAGACAGACAGACTCCTGCATGTGCCCGACCGGGATCCACCCGGCACGCCCACCAGGGGCGACGCTCTGCCCACCAGGGGGCGATGCTCTGCCCCTCCAGGGCTTCGCTCTGTTGCGACCAGAGCCACTCTAGCGCCTGGGGCAGAAGCCAAGGAGCCATCCCCAGCACCCGGGCCATCTTTGCTCCAATGGAGCCTCGGCTGCGGGAGGGGAAGAGAGAGACAGAGAGGAAGGAGAGGGGGAGGGGTGGAGAAGCAGATGGGTGCTTCTCCTGTGTGCCCTGGCCGGGAATCGAATCCGGGACTTCTGCACGCCAGGCCGACGCTCTACCACTGAGCCAACCGACAAGGGCCTCTTTTGCCCATTTTTTAATTGGATTGTTTACCTTCCTGGTGTTGAGTTTTAGAAGTTCTTCATAAATTTTGGTTATTAATCCCTTATCAGACGTATTGGTGAACATGTTCTCCCATTGTGTGGGTTGTCTTTTTATTTTGTTCATGGTGTCTTTTGCTGTGCAAAAGCTTTTTAGTTTGATATAGTCCCTTTTGTTTATTTTGTCCTTTATTTCACTTGCCTTTAGAGATAAATTGACAAAATTATTGCTACAAGAGGTATCAGAGAGTTTACTGCCTATGTTTTCTTCTAAGATGTTTATGGTTTCGTGACTTACATTTAAGTCTTTTAGCCATTTTGAGTTTATTTTTATGAATGGTATAAGTTGGTGTTCTAGCTTCATTTTTTTTTGCATGTACCTGTCCAATTTTTCCAACACCATTTATTAAAGAGACTGTCTTTACTCCACTGTATGCTCTTACCTCCTTTGTCAAATATCAATTGACCATAAGGCATGGGTTTATTTCTGGGTTCTCTGTTCTTTTCCGTTGATCTGTATGCCTGTTCTTATGCCAGTACCAAGCTGTTTTCATTACTATAGCCTTGTAGTATAACTTGATATCAGGAAGTGTGATACCTCCTACTTTATTCTTCATTTTTCAAGATTGCTGAGGCTATTCATGTTCTTTTTTGGTTCCATATAAATTTTTGAAATATTTGTTCTATATCTTTGAAGTATGTCATTGGTATTTTAATAGGAATTGCATTGAATTTATAGATTTCTTTGGGTAATATAGACTTTTTTTTTTTTCAGGAACAGAGAGAAAGAGTCAGAGAGAAGAATAGACAGGGACTGACAGACAGGAACGAAGAGAGATGAGAAGCATCAATCGTCAGTTTTTCGTTGCAGCACTTTAGTTGTTCATTGATTGCTTTCTCATATGTGTCTTGACCATGGGACTACAGCAGACCGAGTGACCCCTTGCTCAAGCCAGCGACCTTGGGTCCAAGCTGGTGAGCTTTTTGCTCAAACCAGATGAGCCCACGCTTAAGCTGGTGACCTCGGGGTCTCGAACCTGGGTCCTCTGCATCCCAGTCCAACACTCTATCCACTGTGCCACCGGGTAATATAGACATTTTAATGATGTTTATTCTTCCTATCCATGAACACGGTATATGCTTCCACTTGTTTGTATCTTCCTTGGGTTTTTTTAATCAATGTTTTATACTTTTCTGAGTACAAGTCTTTTACCTCTTTGGTTAAATTTACTCCTAGGTACTTTATTTTTTTGTTGCAATGGTGAAGAGGATTGTTTCCTTAATTTCTCTTTCAGATAGTTTATTGTTGGTATATAAAAATGCCACTGCACTAATTTCTGAATATTAATTTTATATCCTGCTACCTTGCTGAATTCATTTATCAGGTCTAGTAGTTTTATGACTGAGACTTTAGAGTTTTCTATGTACAGTATCATGACATCAGCAAATAATGATAGTTGTATTTCTTCTTTTCCAAGTTGGATGTCTTTTATTTCTTCTTGTCTGATTGCTGTGGCTAGGACTTCCAGAACTATGTTGGATAAGAGTGGTGAAAGGGGGCACCCCTGCCTTGTTCCTGATCTTAAGGGAATTGCTTTTAATTTTTGCCCATTGAGTATGATGTTGGCCGTGGGTTTGTCATAGATGGCCTTTATTATGTTGAGGTATGTTCCCTGTATTCCCACTTTGCTGAGAGTTCTGATCATAAATAGGTGCTGGATTTTATCAAATGCTTTTTCTGCATCTATTGATATAATCATGTATGTTTTATTCTTCCTTTTGTTTATGTGATGAATCACATTGATTGATTTGTGAATATTGTACCAGCCTTACCTTCCTGGAATAAATCCCACTTGATCATGATATATGACTTTTTTAATGTATTGCTGGATCTGGTTTGCGCATATATATATATATATATATATATATATACTTTTTTTTTTACAGAGACAGAGAGAGAGTCAGAGAGAGGGATAGACAGGGACAGACAGACAGGAACGAAGAGATGAGAAGCATCAATCATTAGTTTTTCATTGCACATTGTGACACCTTAGTTGTTCATTGATTGCTTTTTCATATGTGCCTTGACCATGGGCCTTCAGCAGACCAAGTAACTCCTTGCTTGAGCTAGTGACCTTGGGTCCAAGCTGGTGAGCCTTTGCTCAAACCAGATGAGCCCTCGCTCAAGCTGGCGACTTCAGGGTCTCAAACCTGGGTCCTCGACATCCCAGTCCGAGGCTCTATCCACTGCGCCACCACCTGATCAGGCTGGTTTGCCAATATTTTGTTGAAAATTTTAACATCTATGTTCATCAGGGATATTAGGCTATAGCTTTCTTTCTTTGTAATGTCTTTACCTGCTTTTGGAATGAGGATGATATTTGCCTCATAAAAGGAGCCTGGAAGTCTTCCCTCCTCTTGAATTTTTTTTCTTTTTAAACCTTTAGCAAAGCATCATGGATTTTTTTTTAATTTTTATTTATTCATTTTAGAGAGGAGAGGGAGAGACAGAGAGAGAAGGGGGGGGGGGGTAGGAGCTGGAAGAATCAACTCCCATATGTGCCTTGACCAGGCAAGCCCAGGGTTTTGAACCGGCGACCTCAGCATTTCCAGGTCAAGGCTTTATCCACTGCGCCACCACAGGTCAGGCCTCTTGAATTTTTTAAATAGCTTGAGAAGAATAGGTGTTAGTTCTTCTTTGAATATTTGGTAAAATTTGCCTGTGAAGCCATTGGGTCCAGAACTTTTGTTTGTTGGGAGTTTTTTTTTATAACTGTTTCAATTTTATTTGTTGTAATTGGTCTGTTTAGGTTTTCTGATTCTTCCAGATTGAGTCTTGGAAGATTGTATGTTCCTAGGAATTTATTCATTTCGCCTAGGTTGTCCAATTTTTTGGCATATAGATCTGCATAGTATTTTCTTACTATTCTTTGTATTTCTGTGGTATCAGTTGTTACTTCTCCATTTTCATTTCTAATTTTATTTATTTGAGATCTCTCTCTTTTTTCTTGATGAGTCTGGTTAAAGGTTCATCAATCTTGTTTACCTTTTCAAAAAAACAGCTCTTGGTTTTATTGATCTTCTGTATTATATTTTTAGCCTCTATGTCATTTATTTCCACTCTGATCTTTATTATTTCCTTCCTTCTACTTCCTCTGGGATTTATTTGTTGTTCTTTTTCTAGTTCTTTTAGATACAGGGTTGTTTATCGGAGTTTTTTCTTGCTTCTTAAGGTATGCCTGTAATGCTATGAACTTCCCTCTCAGGACTGCTTTTGCTGTGTTCCAAAAATTTTTAGTTGTTGTATGTTCATTTTCATTTGTTTCAAGAAACTTTTTATTTCTTCTTTTATCTAATTGTTCAACCATTTATTATTTAATAACATGCTATTTAGCCTCCAAGTGTTTGACTGTTTTTCAGTTTTTCTCTTGTAGTTGATTTCTAGTTTCATGCCATTGTGATCAGAGAAGATGCTTGATATGATTTCAACTTCTTAATTTATTGAGACTCGTTTTGTGTCCTAACATGTGGTTTATCCTAGAGAATGTTTTATAAACACTTGAAAAGAATGTATATTCTGCTGCTTTGGGATGAAAGGTTCTGAAGATATCTATTAAATCCAGTTAATCTAGTGTGTCATTTAAGGCTGCTGTTTCTTTGTTAATTTTCTGTCTGGAGGATCTATCCATTGATGTTAGTAGGGTATTAAAATCCTCTACTATTGTAGTATTATAGTATTGCTGTTGATCTTGCCCTTATGTCCATCAAAATCTGCTTTATATATTTAAGTGCTCCTTTATTAGGTGCATAAACATTTACAATGGTTATATCCTCTTGTTGGATTGCTCCCTTTATCATTATGTAGTGACCTTCTTTATCCCTTACTATATAGCCTTTGTTTTAAAGTCTATTTTGTCAGATATAAGTATTGCTACCCCAGCTTTTTTTTATTTCCATTTGCGTATATCTTTTGTTCTGAAGTGGGTTGTGGGAAACTAGCTGAGAATTCATTACAACCAAACCAGTACTGCAAGAACATTAAGGGGCCTGCTGTAAAAAGAACAAAGGGGAAAAAAATTTAGAGAAAGAGGATTGTAGATTTAAAAAATAAAATGGCAATAAACACCTATCAATAATAACCTTAAATATAAATGGATTAAATGTAATGACCTTTTTATTCCCTTACTATAGCCTTTATTTTAAAGTCTATTTTGTTTGATATAAGTGTTGCTACCCCATGTTTTTTTTATTTCCATTTGCATGAAATATCTTTTTCAATCCCTTTACTTTCAGTCTATGTGTATCTTTTGTTCTGAGGTGGGTCTCTTGTAGACAGTATAGGTACAGGTTCTGTTTTCTTATCCACACAGCTACCCTGTCTCTTTTGATTGAAGCATTTAATCTATGTGGAGAAAAGGGAACCCTCTTGCACTGCTGGTGGGAATGCAGACTTGTGCAGCCACTGTGGAAAACAGTATGGAGTTTCCTCAAAAAATTAAAACTGGAACTGCCTTTTGACCCAGCTATCCTACTTTTAGGAATATATCCTAAGAATACCATATCACTTTTTCAAAAGAAGATGTGCATTTTCATGTTTATTGCAGCATTGTTTACAATAACCAAGATCTGGAAATAGCCCAAGTGTCCATCAGTGGACGAGTAGATTAAAAAGCAGTGGTACATATACACAATGGAATACTATGCAGCTGTGAAAAAGGAAGAAATCTTACCTTTTTTGATGGCATGATGGACCTAGAAATTATTATGCTAAGTGAAATAAGCCAGGCAGAGAAAGAAAAATATCATATGATCTTACTTATATCTGGAATCTAATGAACAAAATGAACTGAGGAACAGAATAGAAGCAGAAGTGGGGTTACAGGAAGAAGAGGGACAGCTGTCAGAGGGACGGGGGATGAGAGGATGGAATCAGAGAAAGTGAAGGGATTAGTAAAATTATATATACATAACATATAGATACAGATAACAGGACAGCAAATCCCAAAGGGAAGGGGGGAGGGAGTAAGTGGCAAGGGGCAAAGGGGAGTAATGTGGGACAAGGGGGCCTGAGGGAGTTATATTGAGTGGGACACTTGAATCCATGTTAACACAATAAATTAAAATTAATAAAAATTTAAAAAACAGCACCAAGTATTAATGGCAGAGTTAGACCTCAGTTTAGCAACCTCAGTACTTGAGTTCATCAGAGAAAAGAATTCTAAGCCAAGAACTCAAATTATAAGAGAAAGTTTATTTAGAAAGTCACAGAGGTTAAAAAAAAGTGTGCAGGCTGGCCTGTGTGGGCTCAGGAAACAAGTTACAGGGGCCAAAGAAGGGCCCTTGGAGCTTAGGAGAGAGAGAGCAAAGGTATGTGCTTTGAGGCAAGAAGAGAAGAAAAGGCTTGGGCATGCTCCAAAAGGAGAGAGAGAACTTGTTTGAAAGCACAGGTGTGCTCAAGAGAGAGTTATCTGGAGCTGTGTCCTCTATCCTATGGGATTTTAAGAGTGGGTATTTTAAGGGAGGTCCCAGGGGAAGATTGCAATAGAATATTCATCAGCTTTTCCAGGTGTGATTTCAGGATCCTGCTCTACTGATTGGTCATTCAGTAGAGTGCCAGGATGGCAGGTCATTCGCCATTGCAGCCGGTCTTGATGTCAGCCATTGTTTTTCACTCCACTTTTCTGAGCCTGGAGCCAAAACACAACTGAGGCCTAGATATTACCTCTAGTGTGACCAAAACTCCTGTATCTGTGGTTAACACGCCAGAAACTTTGCTCTTAAGATAATTTGATATAGCCCAGAACCTCAGTGTCCTGAGGGCTCAATGCTTAAGGGAGTGGTTGTGCAAGGGCTTACATTGGAGTCATATGAGACTATTCTATGACCCTTTTCTTCCTCCTCTAAGAGAGTCTACCACATGACTAGTGACATGCGAAGGGAAGAAAGGACAGGGGAGGGTCTAAACAACATGACTAGCTATATTAAAGTCAGGGGGTCTAAACCACATGACCAGCAAAATGCTGGAGGGAGAAAGGTCATCCTGGGGGTGAGGTCTTAGCCCAGTTTTGCCCATTTCTAGATACCTGGGTTTTTCCACCTTGGTGGCATTTCATACCTGGCCTATCATTCCTACTCTGCTCTTGTCTAATTGCCTGCTATATATAAAAAGGATATTAAATATGTGTCCATAGGTAATTCTTTTGTTTCTTGAGTTTCAGAGGCATGAGAGCAGTAGAATAAAAATGACTTTGTAGGGTCCTTGGTGGGGTAAGAATGAAAGGTAATAGAAAATCAACCATAGTTTGGGGAATCTGAGAGCTGGGCTGTGTCTGAAACGGCTGAGTGAGGGTGGGAGCATGGTGATCTCAGGAAATCAAAGGATCCAGCCTTCCCCAAAGTGAGAGTTTCAAGAGAACCAAGTAGAATCTGCCTCAATATTTTCTGACTTACTTTCAGAGGTTGTGTAACACCTATAGTTACACTTGAGCCACTAAAGTCAGCCAAGATGCAAGGGAAGGGAACAGACCCACTCTCAGTGGAGAAAGGGTCAAAGACTTTGAAGACTTATTTTAAAATTACTACAGTGTACCTGTTACCATAGACAGCCAGGGAGGGCCAGGGAGTCTCCCCCATTGGTCTGGATGGCACAGAGGGAGGTTCTTACACCAAGTGGGCCAAAAGCTAGAAAGATGAATGGACAAGACCCTAGCGCACCAGAAGCTAGAAGGATAACTGAATAAAAATAAGGGTCTCCCTAAGAACAGTGGGCTTGAACAGGAAGGATAGATAATCTTTCAGACAGGAATCCACCATTCTCCCAGGTCACAGGATCTGAATAAACGCTGTCCCTTCTCACCAGCACCTATCTCACAAGTCTGGCTTTCATTGTGGCAGGCAGCTGAACCTGCATTTTCATTTCAGTTACAGTTTTTGCTGACCTAGATAGGACAGCATGGATCTTCACAATGTCCCAGAGGGCCTGGCCTGGCGTCCCAGCTGCTGCCTGTGGCAGGCTAACCCAGGAGCGGGACTATGGAGACTTCCCAGCAGCTGCTGAGAGCTGTTTTCAGGGAATTTACCTGCACTCCTTATCAAGGCAGCAACAGCCTGCAACACTTGGCTAGTGAAAGGAAATAGATTTCTAGGTAGCAGACAAACTCCAAGACTGGTTAAGTCAAATCAGTTTGTACACTGGGAGATCCTCTATCCCTGCCAATTGGGCTTTGTTCCTCTTGAGTCTGGTTAGGACCGTTTGTGTTACCAGTTGGTAGGGTATTTATTCTAAGCTATGCTATCCCTGCCGCTTGAGCTTCGTGCCACCTGGGTTTCGTGCTACCTGGGTTTGGTTAGGACCACTTGTGGTACCAGTTGGCAGGCTATCCCTGCTGCTTGGACTTCATGCCGCTTGGGTTCCCTGCCATTTGGGTCTGGTCAGAACAGCTTGAAGTATCAGTTGGCAGGAGAGAAAATGCTAGGACTTGCTTGTGAACACTCACTTGGACTAATGGAATATGGATCCAAGTTTTGTCCATATGTTCTCACTTTGTCTGTGGTCTCTATGGTTTTGGATATGTATTTTTGTGCCATCAGGGTGTTAGTTCTGTTTTGATTCCTAAAGGGAGCCCCCGGGCCAAATTTTAGCAGATTAGTCCATGTACAGCTAGCATCCAATAACTAAGAAGGAATTGGTTTTATATTGTAACACTGCTTGGCCTGTGTATACTTTAGACTGTGGAAGGAAATGGCCCCTAAATGGCTCTCTAATTACTACACCATTGTACAATTGGAATTGTTTTGCCAATGGTCAGGGAAATTAGATGAGATTCCTATGTCCAGGCCTTTATCTCTCTACACAATAAAAATTTGGTAAAGAAAGGTAACAAACTAGTGATGCAGAGAAGGGGATTGGCTTCAAAACCCCTCCGTGACAGTAGGACATAGGAAGAAAAGGGAAATAAGATGTTCCTCTTTAATGCCCTCAACCTGGGGGACCCAGGATTAGCAGCAGGAACACTTCCCCTACCAGCACCACCACTGCTAGATACCCATGAAATAAGGCCCAGAGGGGTGGCAGCCCACCCTGGTATGATAAGGGAATGGTGTCCCCCCACCTCCCAAGAACCAACAGAGCACCCATTTTGACAGGGAGCATCCCTATCAGGAGTGGGACAATTCCCTTTGAGGAAATACCCTATATGGCAAAATAAACGAGAAGGCAACTACAGCCCATACTCCATTTTCCACTACCGATCTACTGATTTGGAAGAATTCCATCTTCTCAAATAGGGGGGATCCTCAGAAAATGGCAAATCTTATCACCTTCATTTTTGCCACTCACCAACCAAACTTGGCAGATGTACAAGTTCTCCTTAACATTCTACTAACGGCAGATAAAAGGCAGATAGTTACAGAAAAAGCTAATGAAGAGGCTCATTGCCTCCATCAAGAGGATCTCAATGGGACCCCCCAACACAGCCAGGGTGATTCCCTTGACAGAGCCTGACTGGGACCTGAATGGCAGGGACCTAGTCTCCTTAGAGCATTTGTGGGGGAAAACAGCTGTGCTAGTCTTGCTCACCGGTTTCCCAGCTGCAAGCACTTTGCACAATTAGTGTGTGAGCATGTGGCAGAAAGCCATGTGTGTGTCTATGAAAAGCTATGCATGCTTTCCCTCGGAGGCGATTCTCCTAGGTTGCTCTTCCACTACTACAAGATGCGGTTCCTGGATTCCCTCCGCTCCCACCATGAGAGGCCGTTTTGCTGTTCATTTTCCTGCTGCCATGAAAAAATGGTTTTTCCCCTACCTGTTTGCTCAACCGCTGTTGCAAGAATCTATTAAATGAGAATGGCCCAATGCTTTCTGGCTCTACAGTTCCTCTACCACCTGGCTGAATCTGATATGAACCTGCCTGGCCTTGACCACAGGCATTACAGCATTATAAAGGATTTATATTGGAAGAGCCCTAGCCAGAGGGCTCAGTGGTAGAGTGCCGAGACCAGCTCAGCAATGGGTGTGCACAAAAGGAAGGCGCTGCTGGACTTAAAAAAAAACACACACACAAGACACAACATAGAGAAAAAATGAGTGTTTATTGCATCTTGTATGTGCCTGGACTGGGCAAGCCCAGGATTTCAAATAAGGAACCTCAGTGTTTCAGATCGATGCTCTAACCACTGCACCACCACAGACCAGGCAGCAGGCCACTGTTTTCTTAGAAGTAGTATGGGGAAACCTGAAAGAGAGGCAGAACCCAAGAGAAAGGGGAAAGACCCACAAAGTGCCAATCAATGTGCCTATAGCAAAGAGGAAAGCCATTGGAGAAAGGACAGCCCAAAACTCAAAAAGAAAAAGAAAAGGGTAGAACCCCTTACCAAGAAATATTAGAAAGGATTGATGACTCTGATGACAAATGAGGAGGTCCAGGAGCTCCTCTAGACACCTCCCAACATATTGCCATTTACCCACGGGAGCCCTGGGTACAACTGACAGTGGGGGACAAGCTAATTGACTTCCTCATCAATATGGGAGCTACATACTCAGTGCTAAATACAAAATTAGCTGCTGTGTTGGTGACTGAAGTGACTGGACAATTACAAAAACAGGTCTTCAACCTCTGAAAAGCCAGCTTGGGGATTGAAAACTTATGCATAGTTTTCTCTACTCAGTGTTTTTCATTTTTTCTTTTTTTGAGAAAGAAACAGGAACATCGAGCTCCTGTATGTGCCCTAACTGGGGAATTGAACCAGCAACATCCACACCAGGACGACACCCAACTGAGCTATCTGGCCAGGGTTTTATTGATTGATTGATTTTTTTTTTTAAGAGAGCTAGAGAGAGGAGAGGAGAGAGATGGGAGGGGGAAGTGACACATTCATTTGCTGTTCCTTTCAGTCATGCATTTATTGGTTGCTTCCCATGTGTGCCTGACTGGGAATCAAACTTGCAACCTGTTGTTTCAGGACAACACTCTTAACCAACTGAGCTAATCAGCCAGGGCTACTCAGTGTTTTTTAACCAGCAGTTCCAATTGCTGGTTGAAAAACACTGCTCAATGCTAGACTACCCCATTCCATTGTCCAGTGGAGATTTACTTTGTAAATTGCATACACGAATAACTTTTTCCCCTGAAAGGTAACAGTTGTGTTTGGGAGTCCTGCTGGAATATGCTCTCCAGCTCCAAGTGCTCCTGATTTGCCTGGAAGAACCCAGAAGTGAACTCTTCCCACCTGAGATCTACGAGCAGGTTAACTGAGCCATTTTGGGCCATGGAACCCTGGGTAATATGGATAACATCCTTAAAAATTAATCTGAAAAAAGGGGCATGATTTCACAGAAGAAACAATCTCCCCTTAAAAAGGAAACGTTAGAGGGAATTCAACCAGTATTGCAGAAATTCTTAAAATCAGGATTAATTTGGCCATGCCATTCTCCCTATAACATCCTCTTTTGCCAGTTAAAAAAAGCCTCACTCTGATGAATATCAATTTGTGCAGGACTTCAGGGCCATAAATGACGTAGTCCAGAATGTTCATCCTACAGTACCCAGCCCTTATACTTTGTTGACTATGGTGCTCGAGATAGCAAATGGGTTTCAGCTCTAGACTTGAAGGATATTTTTAACTGCATCTGGATAGGTGAACAGGCTCAACTATTGTTTGCCTTTGAATGGCAGAACCCAGAAATGAAAGCCACACTCCAATACTGTTGAACGGTGTTGCCACAAGGATTTAAGAATTTCCTGACCATATCTGGGGAAGTATTAGCAAAATATTTATGGGATATTCAACTGAAATTGGGGATTCTTCAACGATATGTATATGTAATGCTGGTGGTTAAGGCCAGGCAGGTTCTTATTGAATTTGGGCAGATGGTAAAGACACTGCAGAGCCGGAAAGCATCGGGCCATACCTGTTTATTGGAGGCTTACAAAGACAGGCGAATAAATCAACAGCAAAAGGAAAAAAGCTAATAAACAAAGCAAAATCTGCTTTTTGCAGTGATGGGCAAGGGAGCAGGAAAAACTACACCTCACCATGGCGGGAGAGCAATCAGGGAGAATCATCACCGAAGGAAAGCACTCACAGCCTCACATAGACCGCACACATAAGGCACTGCCATGCACCCACACACCAATCAGGCAAAGTACTTGCAGCTGGTAAACCAGTGAGTGAGTCTAACAATGCTGTTTTCCCCACATTCCACCCCTTTCGAATTGCTTGCCTATGTGACAGGTATCTTCTGTGGTCCCTGTGCAAAGAAAGAGTGAGGTACATTACATGAACAGAAACAGTACAGACTACAGAATTACAAAAACACAAGCTATGGGTGAAATGAGAGAATGGTCAGCACCACCAAGAGAGGCAAATCTTTCCCCTCTGGCAGCATATGGGCTAGAGTTCTGTGGGCAGACAGCACAGTAGCAGGTACCAGAGGTCACCCTGGGTGGGCATACCAAACCTTATTGGCCTGTACACCAGGATCTTCCAGTTCTAATGTGCAACAAAATGAGAGAACTCATTATTGGCCATAAAGAAATTATAGAGCCTGACCTGTGGTGGCACAGTGGATAAAGCGTCGACCTGGAAATGCTGAGGTCGCCAGTTCAAAACCCTGGGCTTGCCTGGTCAAGGCACATATGGGAGTTGATGCTTCCTGCTCCTCCCCCTTCTCTCTCTGTCTCTCTCTCCTCTCTCTCCCTCTCTGTCTCTCTCTCTCCTCTCTAAAAATGAATAAATAAAATAATAATAATAAAATAAAAATAAAATAAATAAAGTTAAAAAAAAAAAGAAATTATAGAGGTGCCCTTCATAATGCTGTCTCCCTGAGCACTCAAGGGATAATACACATCTACCTTAGGCAGCCAGGTGCTGCTTGCCCAGGGAGTTAACTGGAGGTCCACCTCTAGCCCCTTGCCCTACGGCGCCAACAAGGCCACCCATCATAGGTGGGGGGCCTATACAGTCCAGGGCCATGTCCACTAAAGCCGTTGGACTTTAAGCCGTTGGGGCAGGCAGGAGCACGTTGCCCTGCTGTCCAAAGCTCAGCTTGAGTAAAGCATCCTTGGTGCATATCTGCAACTGGATGGGAGCAGCTTCTCTGTACAGGAGGGCCTCCACTGGAGCTTGGCTTCCCCGTCGAGGTATCTCATTCAAAATCCGGAGTACTATCCATAAGCAGTTTGTCCATCTAGTAAGGTAGCTAGTGCCCCTGTCCTGTCACAGTCCCTGCTTTAAGAGTTCATTAGACCACTCAGTGATACTAGCAGCCTGTAGGTGGAGGGGACATGGTACTTCCAGTTCACCCCTAGACCTTGAGCCCATTGCCTCACCATAGAACCCATGAAATGGTACCATTGTCACTTTCAAGCAGCCACCTGTACGCAGCACTCAGGTGCTCCAGAGCCTGAATGACTGCCCTCTGGTCTAGGTTCTGGCCAGGGTAAGCAGCAAGCAGACCTGTGGCAGTATCTACACAGGTGACTGCGTACTGGTACCCATCCCACTTTGGTAATGGTCCAGTGATGTCTATCTGCCACCGTGTCAGTGGAACATGACCCCTCTGGATCTGTCCAGGTGATGCCAGTGGTCTCCAAGGATGCGTCTTGGAACATACTGCACACTGATCACAAGCTGCAAGTACCTCTGCATAGGACACAGCAAACTCCACGCCTTAACTGTAACCCATATAGTTTTCTGTCCCACATGGAGCAGACGCTAGTGGAGCCACTGTGCCATGTCACCTGTGGGCACGGTTTCCAACCATCACACCCTTGCCAAGTTATCTGGCTCACCATTCCCAGGATGGGCTAGAGAGGCATGCCCTGTGACATGATATACAGTCACTTGCTTCTGGTGTCCTATTTCCCATAAGTCCTGCCACATGGCCTGAACTCATAGTGGACAGTGCCTTACCATCTACTGGTTACTGTGCCAGTAGCAATCCAAAGAGTCAGTCCATGATAGAGAGCCCAGTTGTTGGTGCAAATCACCAGAGATGACCGTTCATTACAGGCAACTAGCCATACAGCTCTTAATTCCGCCCATTGGCCTGTACCTATGTCCATCTCAATAGTCTCAGTGGCCGGACTGAGACTGGCGATGGCCATCCACCTGGCTGGTTGACCCTTGATAGAACCATCAGTATACCAAGTATCCTCTGGGATGCGCATTAGCCCCTTCTGGTAGGGACTAACTTCAGGTTCTGGCTCCTGAGCCCCAGCTGCACTTGACTCTAAGGTCACAAAGGTGACTGCACCCAATACTTCCTGCAATTCTGCTCTCAGTGGGCTGGTGCTAAGACCACAGCGTTTTTGCAAGTATGCACCCCACTTGGCCAGGGCGAAGGTTTGGGCCATACTACTATGAGGTTTGGTTGCCCAATCTCTCACCCATCTTGCAGTAGAGTATATGGTCTCGACTGTAACTGGAGTTGTGGTCATAATACTCTCAGTGGCTAGAGGGACAGTAAACACAGCTGCCAACTGTTTCTCCACTAATGAGTAACAAACTTCAGCACCTTTCCACAACTGGGACCAAAACCCAGTAGGTTTCAATAGGCACTCTGTCCACTACCACAAGCCCCATCCAAATCCCTCAGAGGTTACCTGGACATCAAGCTCACAGGGCCTGTCAGGATCAAACACATTCAAGGCCTGTGCCACCTTGACAAGTCTCTTAGCTGCTGCAAATGCACGTTGTGCCTGCTCAGTTCAATCCCAGTGAACTCCCTTCTGAATAAGGTGATATAACGGGGAGAGTAACTGAGCCAAATAGGGTATGAATGCTCGCTAATACCCCAAGAGACCTAGGAACTCCTGTAACAGCTTTACTGTTGTAAGCTTAGATCTTACCTAAAACTGCCTCAGGAATAACCTTTGTCTGACCCAACCAGACAACCCTCAGGAACTTAACAGATAACCCAGGTCCTTGTATAATAATTTGCCCTTGTTGCCCGCCCAGCCATACGCTTTCATAGCAGGATAGGTACCGCTTGCTCCAATTCTGGAAGAGAATCACTAGTTAGCATAATGTCATTGATATAATGATACATATGAGCTGCCTCTGATTGTTTCTATTTAGCGAAGTCAGCAACCACCAGCCCATGGCACAAGGTGGGGCTATGCAAATAGCCCTGGGGTAACACTGTAAAGGTCCATTACTGCCCTTCCCAAGTGAAGGCAAATTGGTCTTGACTCTCTGCAGCTATATCAATAGAGAAAAAGGTGTTAGCCAAATCTGCCACAAAGTGGTATGTCCCCAACTCATGGCTTAGCTGATTCATCAGGTTAGCTATCAAGGGTACAGCAGCATGCAAAAGGGGAGCAACTTTATTAAGTTTCCTGTAATCTACTGTCATTCTCCAGGTTCTGTCTGATTTGCACACAGGCCACACCAGGGAGTTGTAAGAGTTGTGTGCCGGCCAGATGATCCTCATCTTTTCTAGTTCAAGGATCGTCCCTTTGATTTCTTCATAGCTGCCTGGCTGGCGGTACTGCTTCATGCTAGTCACATGTCGGGTAACAAGTAATTACAAGGGGAAATGTGATGCGTGTCCCCGCAACACTGCCTTCACAACCCAGATTTGCAGGCAGAACTCCTCGGCTATAGTTTCCAACCACAGTCCTTATAAGATATCTACCCCAAAATATATTCAGGGATAGGAGATACATATACCTTATATGGCTCAGGAGGCAGTCTTTCTATCCCCAGTGGAATAGTTATTGGCTTCACCTGAACAGTTTGGCCCCCATAACCATCAATGGCCACTGGGGTCCCAGCAAACCATTCTGAGTTCCCGTAAATGAGGGAACATTCTGCACCTATATCCACCAAGGCCAATACCTATTGTATATTAGAAGGGGACCAGTGGATTGCCAGTTCTATGTAGGGCCTCCAGTCCCTGCCCATCCCACTAGACCAGTCCCTCAGCCTTCCCCCTACTCAAACTGGAACAGCGGGTATTGGGGGTCCTCCTCTCCCTCAGCTGTCACCATCATATAATCTTGTAACTGTACCACCCACACACCAACCGTTTTATCACCCATTCTAATAGGGTATGGTTTCCTGGGTTGTCATGGCAGTTCTGAAGACACTGCCTCAAGGAGGAGGGTGTGGTAATGGCGGCCAATTTCTCCATCTCTGTTCCAGAGAGCATGATGCTGTCCACTCCTAGGTTCCACAATTGCAGCAACCAGGCTGCCAGGAACTCAGTGGGTTTCTGCCTGAATTGCACCCCCAACTCCATCAGCTCTGCCTAGGTGTAGGGTTAGACCACAGAGTGCTCCACTGTCTGTGGAGGGGGTTGTGCCTGCTTCTGAGGGACTCTTGGCTGCTGGGTCTTTACCTTCTTGGCAACCACCTGCCAGGCTCTGAGTCTACAGATGGCAGTTTCAGCTCAAACTTCTTCCTCAGAAGAGGAGGATTTGGGAACACCTGCTCTCACCGATTCAGAGCCACTCTGCCTGCATGGCTGAAACTCTGTCTTCTGTGACCACTTTGGCTCCTGTAGCTGCCAGCTCTTGGTCTGAAACTGAGACTCTTGAACCTGCAGTTGTTTCTCCAACAGCTATTGCTGCCAACATTCTGCTTCCAGGGCAAACTGCAACTTGCGAACCCATAATTCCTTCTCCAGAGACTGCTCCAGTTCCAGGCACCATTGGTGCTCAGCCTGCATCTCACACTGCAGCTCTCAAACCCAGTCGGCCTTCTTCTCCAGTGCTCGCTCCAGTTCACGCCATTGCTGGTTCTCAGCCTATAGCCTGACCTGCAGTTCTCAGATCAGCAACTCTTTCTCCAGTGACCATTCCAGCTCATGTCATTGTTGCCACACACGGTCTGCAGCTCACCCTGGAGCTCTCAACCCCAGGCAACCTCTCACACAGAGCTCTCAGCTACCCAGCTCACAGCCCCCAATAGAACAGCCATGGGGAACAGCTGGAGAACAACTACAACCCTTCAAGGGTGTTAGCAGCTCCATACCCATCTGATCTGAATCCTGCCCACTATGCCAGTTATAATGCTGCTGGTGGTTGAGGCCAGGCAGGTTCTCATTGAATTCAAGCAGAAGGTAGAGGAACTGTGGAGCCAGAAAGTGTCGGGCCATACCTGTTTATTGGAGGCTCACAAAGACAGGTGAGTGAATAAACAGCAAAAGAAAAAGAGCTAATAAACAAAGGAAAATCTGCTTTCACAGTGAAGGGCAAGAGAGCAGGAAAACCACACCTCACAGTGGCGGGAGGGCGACTTGGGAGAATCACCACCAAGGGAAAGCACCCGCAGCCTTATATAGACCACACATATGTGGCATTGCCACACAGCCACATACCAATCAGGCAAAGTGCTTGCAGCCAGTAAACCAGCGAGCAAGCCTAACACAGCTGTTCTCCTCACAGTAGACTTACTATTAGCTAGCAATGTTTATGAAGACTGTTTGCTCAACACCATCACAGTCCTGAATTATGTGGCAAAAAAGAGGTTATAAAGTATCACCTCACAAAGCCCAGATTTTCAAACAGGAAGTGACATACCTGGGATTCCAACAAAAACAGAACTCTAGGAGCTTGATGGCTGATCAAAAACAAGCCATCTCGCCTGACCAGGTGGTAGCGCAGTGGATAGAGCGTCGGACTGGGATGCGGAAGGACCCAGGTTCGAGATCCCGAGGTCGCCAGCTTGAGCGCGGGCTCATCTGGCTTGAGCAAAAAGCTCACCAGCTTGGACCCAAGGTTGCTGGCTCCAGCGAGGGGTTACTCGGTCTGCTGAAGGCCCGCGGTCAAGGCACATATGAGAAAGCAATCAATGAACAACTAAGAAGTAGCAATGCGCAACGAAAAACTAATGATTGATGCTTCTCATCTCTCTCCATTCCTGTCTGTCTGTCCCTGTCTATCTCTGCCTCTGTAAAAAAAAAAAAAAAAAAAATTATTAAAAATAAGCCATCACTACAACAAAAATCCCAGAGAACCAGAGGTAGCTTTGTGGATTCTTTTTTTCCCCCCATTGATTTAAAAGACAGAGAGAGGAAGGGGAAGGAGGGAAAGAGAGAGAGTATTAAGTATCAACTCATTGTTCCACTTAGTTGTTACATTTAGTTACATTCATTGCTTCTCATACGTGCCCTGACCAGGGATCAAACCCATGACCTGGGTGTGCCGGGTGATGCTCTATCCACTTAGCACCTAGCAAGAACCAGCTTTATGAGTTCTTAGGGATTACAGGGTTTTACTAATTTTTAATTTGACAGTGGGCCATTGTTCAATGAACCTACATTCATCTTGGAAACCCCAATCTAGAAGGAAGACTGAGAAAATGAACCACACAATAACGACCCTGGTGAAAATATGCCAGGAAACACATTTGAAATGGGACCAGGTACTCCCTATTGCCTTGCTCCAAATTAAAGTAGTGCCCCGAAGTGAGCTTAAATTAAGCCCTTTTGAAATATTTTATGGGATCCTGACCAAGTGGTGGTACAGTGGATAGGGTATCCACTTGGGAAGCTGAGGACTCAGGTTCAAAACCCCAAGGTCACTAGCTTGAGCACAGAATCAAAGACATGACCACATTGTTGCTGGCTTTAGCCCAAAGGTCGGTGGCTTGAAGCCCAAGGTTGCTGGCTCAGCTGGAGCCTCCCCTACCTACCCCTACCTACCCTACTGCCCCTATCAAGGCACAAAAGAGAAAGCAATCAGTGAACAACTAAAGTGCTACAACTACAAGATGATGCTTCTCATCTCTCCCTTCCTGTCTGTCTGTCCTTGTCTGTCTGTCTGTCTCTCTCTCTTCACGGGCATGCTAAAAATATAAAAAGTTTATGGGAAAACCTGAAGGGAAGGGCGGTATGGGAAGGGGGGCAAGGGAGATGTTGAGGGGAATACAGGGGAGGGGGGATGCATTTGGAGCAACACTAGAATCTATGTAAACACAATAAATTAAAATCAACCAATAAATAAAAGGCCCTGGCCGGTTGGCTCAGCGGTAGAGCGTCGGCCTGGCGTGCGGAGGACCCGGGTTCGATTCCCGGCCAGGGCACACAGGAGAAGCGCCCATTTGCTTCTCCACCCCCCCTCCTTCCTCTCTGTCTCTCTCTTCCCCTCCCGCAGCCAAGGCTCCATTGGAGCAAAGATGGCCCAGGCGCTGGGGATGGCTCCTTGGCCTCTGCCCCAGGCGCTGGAGTGGCTCTGGATGTAACAGAGTGATGCCCCGAAGGGGCAGAGCATCGCCCCCTGGTGGGCAGAGCGTCACCCCTGGTGGGCGTGCCAGGTGGATCCGGTCGGGCGCATGCGGGAGTCTGTCTGACTGTCTCTCCCCATTTCCAGCTTCAGAAAAATACAAAAATAAATAAATAAATAAAAAAGTTTATGGGAGAACCTTCCAAATTTCTATTTTAGGAACACTTTCTCTAGATTTAGAACACGAATAAAAAAATCAAATAATATGTACAACATTTAGAGTAAACACTAACAACTGTATACAAGTTTGCTCATTGCGGGTCTATCTATCCATCTGATGAGGCTTTTTCATTTCAGCCAGGAGACCAAGTCTTACTGAAGACCTGGAAGACTTAAGGGCTTGAACAGCAGTCAGCCAAGCAATGGACCAATCTCTATGATGTCCTGCTGACAACACACTCTTCCCTAAAATCACAGGAATCAAGCCTTGGATCTACCATATTCTGGGAGTTCTTGAGTTATGATAGTATCGACATACAACGTTTTGAGTTTACAACTCTCACTCCTATAAAAACTTAAAGAAATGAGACGTGAGTGTTTCAGCTTACACCGTTAGTGTCATACTTATGGACTATATTGTATTCACAAACTAACCTGGAAAAATTCTTTAAGAAGGTAGAGAGGGCCTGGCCGGTTGGCTTAGTGGTAGAGCGTCGTCCTGGCATGCGGAACTCCCGGGTTCGATTCCCGGCCAGGGCACACAGGAGAGGCGCCCATCCGCTTCTCCACCCCTCCCCCTCTCCTTCCTCTCTGTCTCTCTCTTCCCCTCCCGCAGCCGAGGCTCCATTGGAGCAAAAGATGGCCCAGGCGCTGGGGATGGCTCCTTGGACTCTGCCCCAGGTGCTAGAGTGGCTCTGGTTGCAACAGAGCAATGCCCCGGATGGGCAGAGCATTGCCCCCTGGTGGGCGTGCCAGGTGGATCCCGGTCGAGCGCATGCGGGAGTCTGTCTGACTGCCTCCCCGTTTCCAGCTTCAGAAAGAAAAAAAAAGAAGGTAGAGAGGCTTGCAACAGATCCTATACCCTCTACATCAGCTGCTTCTCGAGATGAAACACCTGTAGTACAGGTAGAATCATCTCTAGCATCTCCTGCATGTTCCTTAGGCAATCCTGATTCACCTGCCCCAGTGTCTCCAGCACTTTCTGCAGGTTCTCCTGCCTCTCCAGCTTCCCCCTCCCAATAGGTCACTCTCTCCCACCTTGCAATGCCCCTTCCAGTGTGCAAGCCAACCACAGGAATAAAGGTAAGGAATTTTATTTGCACTCATTTTCTTGTCATTTTTTTCTGTTACTACAGTACAGGATATGTATGTCCTTTTCCTTTTTCTATGGCGTAGTTGTGTTTTTATGTTCTAGATTATGATTTTACAACTGTGTTAGGATAGGTAAGTGACTTAGGCTAGGGTGTGTTTCAACTTACACCAAAATTCGGGTTACGTCACTGTCGTAGGAACGAAACTGTGTTGTGACCCGAGGACCCTCTGTACAGTTAAAGCAGGTGCTGCCTAAATAGGACTCCGTTCTTGCTACTGCTGTTGATAGTACGAGGAAAACTGGACCTACACTTCTGAAAGAGATTTAAAATACCTCTTTCAGAAAGAGACAGCACTTCCCAAAGCTAAGTAAGAGTGTTACTTTTTATTTTATTATTTTTTTGACAATTGCTGTACTTTATGCCCATGCTTGGACTGATAACACCTTTGTCCCCATTTCCTAAACAGTGGCTTTTTAACAAGTTGGGTGTGCCACCCAAAGCCCTGCTCAGGATTAGATCATGGGGATCCTTTGGCTGCTCAAGTTTCTGATTCACAATTCCCCTTGCACTTCTAGGCATGCCCCTCACCAAATACTTGATTGCTTGTCTACAGCAAGTCTCTCTTTGGAAGCCCATCTGCAACGCCGCTTCTTGAAATATGAAGCGGTCTACCAGCTTCACTTGTTCAGCAGTGCCATCTGTAGACACTGCTGTGCTGCCTTTCAAAGACAGCAATCCTTCTCCTTCACATAAGGACTTCCCCCCATTCTTGACTTCCTTCCTTTAGTAGATACTAAGAATCTCTGGACACAGGGATGGGTAAGACAATGCCCCTTGACAGCAGGAAAAAACTACAGAAGATGAGACTTCCATCCACTTACCCTTGTGAGATTACAAGGGTCCAGACTTTTGAAGTGGGAAATTGTTACCATAGACAGTCAGGGAGCACTGGAGAGCCTTCCCCACTGGCCAAGATGGGGCAGGGGGAGATTCATACACCAAGGGCACCAAAAGGTAGAAAGATGAATGTGCAGTGCCCTAGACACAAGAAAACTAGAAGATGAATGGCCAGTGCCCAAGCATACCAAAAGCTAGCAAGATAATTGGAATTTTAAAAAGGTCCTCCCCTCCCTATCCCTATAAGAATGGTGGGCTTGAGCAGGAAATGGAGATGGTCTTTGAGACTGGAGTCCACCATTCTCCCACCTGAATAAACCTCTTTCCTTTTGCACCAGCACTTGTCTCATGGGTTTGGCTTTTCTTGCAGGAGGCAGCTGAACCTGCATTTGCGTTTTTGGTTTCATACTCTCTAGTAACAAGAATTTACATTTCTTTCACACGTAAAATTCACTCATTTTTTCCCATGATCTCAAAAGTCTAATCTATTTTTCATCAAGCTCACTGTCAAGGTCCAGGACCACATCATCTAAATCCGATCTACATGTTGAGGAGCCCACACTACTGGGGGAATACAGGAACTCTCCAGCAAGTCTTATGGGAGGGAAGCAGGTACAACTATGTGGGAGAACAATAATGAGTACTTAGAACTGCACTGGCCATTATAGTAGCCACCAGCCATAGATGTCAATTCTAATGAAAGAAAAATGGGGAAAAAAAGCCTGAAAATTTAGTTCCTCCTTTGCCCTAGCCAAATTGTGAGCACTCAACAACCACATGTCATTAGTGGCTACTACTGTATATTGGACTTTGCAGATATAGGACACTTCCATCATTGCAGAAAGTTCTGTTGAACAACACTGACTAGACATTATAAGTACAGGTATGCCCTGTAGCCCAGAAATCCTACTCCTACTCCTGAATATATGTTTTAGTTTGGTATCTCCCAAAAGCATGTCCTGAGCTAAGGGTACAGGTGGGTTTTGGGGGAGGTGTCCCCAGCAAGCACAAGTAAGTAGAGAAGTTGAGATAGGAAGAGAAAAAGGACAATAAATGTTTAAGAGTCTGGATAAGAGGGAGGCATGTGGGTACCTAGGGCCCTTGCCTGAACCTGGAGTGAGAGCCTCCCTAAAATTTTACACCCCAGGCATTTCCGCTCCCTCACCCTGATCCTTGCCCCCAAAGGTACTGCTGTGAGCAACTATAGTATATAGATTGAGCTCATTCACACATGTACTCTCTGAGGACTTAAGAAATCATGTAGAACACACCTCAGAATTGACCCACCAAGGAAAAGGGAAGCAGAGTATTTGTTCACTGGCTTCTGATGCTCACTGGTTGTGACTTGCCCTTAAGGAATTGATCCTGACAATTCCAGTCTGTTCTGCATGCAGACAGGGGAAAGAGCTGGATAGAGAAGCAGAACAATACCAGTATCTGAAGTGGGAAGCTGTTAACATATGTGAGCACTACCTACGATATCTCCATGCAAGTGTAAAAAATAAGTTGAGGAGATAAAGTGGGGGCACCAGCTGGGGTGCTCTGATATATCCTAGAAAACCCCCCTCACAGAGGATATGTGTGAGCCTTATGTTGATGGGGAGCTGAAGGCAACCGAAGTGTCTGTTACTAGAGGACTAGATAAGATAAGAACAGGTAAGTAAAAGTGCTGTGGGCACACCATGGAATACAACGCAGCAGTTAGAAGCAGAGAACTTGATGTGCACCACTATACATCAGCTCAGAAATGTACTGCTAAGTTTATTTTAAAAGAAAGAAACAGAACAAGATTTATAATACACTCTCATTTATGAAGATTGAAAACACATACACACACAAAATTGCAAATTATAAAAATATATCTTGCCTGCCTGACCAGGTGGTGGTGCAGTGGATAGAGCACCAAACGGGGACATGGAGGACCCAGGTTTGAAACCCCGAGATCACTGGCTTGAGCATAGGCTCATCTCCTTTGATCAAGGCTCACCAGCTTGAGCCCAAAGTTGCTGGCTTGAACAAGGGATCACTCAGTCTGCTGTAGCCCCGTGGTCAAGGCACATATGAGAAAGCAATCAATGAACAACTAAGGTATTGTGATGAAGAATTGATGCTTCTCATTTCTCTCCCTTCCTGTCTGTCTATCCCTATCTGTCCCTATCTCTGTCTCTTTCTCTCTCTCTCTCACACGCACACAAAAATACATCTTGCCTGACCAACAGCAGCACAATGGATAGAGTGTCAGACTGGGATACTGAGGACCCAGATTCAAAACTCTGAGGTCACCGGCTTGAGCACAGGCTCATCCAGCTTGAGCAAGGGGTCACCAGCTTGAAGGCAAGGTCACTGTATTGAGCATAAGATCATGGAAATGACCCCATGGTCACTAGCTTGAGCCCAAAGGTCACTGGCTTGAAGCCCAACATTGCTGGCTTGTACCCAAGTTTGCTGCCTTGAGCAAGGGGTCACTTGCTCTGCTGTAGCCCCCTGGTCAAGGCACATATGAGAAAGCAATCAATGAACAACGAAGGTGCTGCAACGAAGAGGTGCTGCTTCTCATCTCTCTCCTGTACTGTTGGTCTGTCCCTCTTTATCCTTCTCTCTCTCTCTCTCTCTCTCTCTCTCTCTGCCACTAAATAGATAGATAGGTTAGGTAGATAGATAGATAGATAGATAGATAGATAGATAGATAGATAAACAATACATCTTTGCAGCTATATAATAAGTGCATTAAAGTGGGTTCCGTGAGACAGGAGAGGTAGAAGTGGGGATTGATATGTGATTGGAGGCAGGGGGTAAAAACTTAGAGGGTTCGTCATGGGCTAATTGTGATTCTGTTATCTGAAAAACATGATTAGTAATTTTCTGCACCAAAGAACCAAGAAAAATAATAAAAATAAGAAATGCCTGCACATCAGAGCAAATGTTATTACCATGGGTGTTGAGGGTGCGAGCAAAGCATCCAGACTCCACTTGCAGTCTGCAAGCCCTTCTCACTGCCTTCGCCCAGGCAACCCCTCTCATCTCCAGCAAGCACTCTTGCTCTCAGTGAATGAGGAGCTCCCTACATGGTCATGCTACCCAGCGGGAGAGAAGAGAAAGCTGGGTGTCTGCAATTCCCAGAGGTTCCCAGCTTCTACTTTGACCATATATAGAAAAGGAGGCATGCACATGTGCACATGGGACTTGGTTCAAAGCTCAGCTCTGCCAGGAACCAACTGTGGAATTCTAAGCAAGTCACTTTGCCTTCCTAAACCTCAGTTTTCTCACAGGTACAATGAGGGATGATTGTAAAAATAACTATCAATACAAGTGGCCCTCTGATAACTTTGTTCCATTCAATCTCGTTTCATTATAACATCTGTTGATGAGGGGGGAAAATTGATCCCCTGCTGGGGGCACTGTGTGTGTGTGCACTTCGCACAGTCTCCCCATGTCTGCATGGGTTTTCTCCAGGGAATCCAGTTTTCTTCCACATCTCAAAGATATGCTTATTAAGTGAGTTATCATTTCCAAGTTATCCCAGTCTGAGTGAGTGTGGGTGGATGGGTGGGTGTGAGTAGCCCTGTGATGAAGGGCTCCTGTCCAGGGTGGCACTGCCTTCCATCTTGAGCTGCTATGAAAGGCTCTAGCCAACCACCACCCTGAATTGAAAAAGCAGGCTAAAAATTATCTGACCTTTTCTTTCTCTCTCTTTTTTCTTTTCTCTTCTTTCTTTCTTTTTCTTTCTTTTTTGAGAGAGACAGACAGACAGGAAGGGAAGGAGAACCAACAACTCAGAGTTGCTTCACTTTACTTGTTTATTGATTTTTTATCATATGTGCCTTGCCCAGAGGGCTCAAGCCAAGCCAGTGACCCCCTTGCTCAAGCCAGCGACCTTTGGGCTCAAGCCGGTGACCATGGGACCATGTTGATGATCCCACACTCAAGCTGATGAGCCCTCACTCAAGCTAGCGACCTCAGCATCCCAGTCAATGTTTTATCCACTATGCCACCACCAGTAAGGCTTAATCTTTCTCACATGTATGTATAGCCACATTTATTCAGTATTTAATATTAGAAATGTTTTGGGTCTTCCTTTAGAAGTTTAGTGATGTGTCTGTGACCAGAAATATGCCGTAAAAATTTAACTCATCTTGCCTGACCAGGCAGTAGCACAGTGGATAGAGCATTGGCCTGGGATGCTAAGGACCCAGGTTCAAAACCCCAAGATCTCTGGCTTGAGAGCAGGCTCACCAGCTTGAGCGCAGGGTCGCTGGCTTGAGCGTGGAATCATAGAGATGACCCAATGGTCAATGGCTTGAGCCCAAAGGTTGCTAGCTTGAAGCCCAAGGTCGCATACTTGAGTTCAGTCACTGCCTTAAGTTCAAGATTGCTGGTTTGAGCAAAGGGTCACTCAGTCTACTGGAGCCCCCAGGTCAAGGCACATATGAGAAAGTAATCGATGAACAACAAAGGTGCCACAACGAAGAATCGATGCTTCTCATCTCTCTTCCTTCCCGTCTGTCTCTGTCTCTCTTACTTTAAAAAAAAAAAAATTAATGCTTCTTCTTTTTTTTGTTTTGGACAGAGACAAAGAGTCAGAGAGAGGGATAGATAGGGACAGACAGACAGGAAGGGAGAGAGATGAGAAATATCAGTTTTTTATTGCGGCACTTTAGTTGTTCATTGATTGCTTTCTCATATGTGCCTTGACCGCAGGGTTACAGCAGACCAAGTGACCCCTTGCTCAAGCCAGCAACCTTGGGTCCAAGCTGGTGAGCCTTGCTCAAACCAGATGAACCTGCGCTCAAACTGGTAACCTCAGGGTCTCGAACCTGGGTCCTCTGCATTCCAGTCTGATGCTCTATCCACTGCGCCACCACCTGGTCAGGCTGTAATTAACACTTCTTTATATCAATCAGCCTATGGTCAAATTGGTTTCTTTATACAGGTTACAAGAACCTATCAAGGACATTCAGTGAGGACTTAATGTGTCACGGCATAAAAAGAGTGAGTTTGTGGAACAGCTTAAACCAGTAAAGGACGCTCCCTCTCTGCTACTCAGACATCCTTATACCCATACATCCTGCCCAGGCCCTGCCCTCGAAATTCGGGGCTTCCCAAAATCCCAGGAACTCCCAATCTAGGCTCAGGGATTTTCAAGCTCTCTCTTGGGACTGATTTCAGTTTCTCTTTCTTTCTCTCAGAGCTATGGGCTCACCTGGCCACACCCACACCTGTGAGCTCATCTGGCTCAGTAGCGGGCCCCACCCACCATTCATTTTGAAATCGCAATTTCCATTTGCTTTTTACATTACACACATCAGCCATGATTGCTCGTTTAGCTTGGATAAAAAGAGGAGCCATGCAGCAGGGGAAGCAGTTGCAATTTGGCCATGGCTGCAGCATGGTTCCTGGTGCTGATGGCCTGGGGTCTGGGCTTGGCAGGTGGAGGTCCTGTCCCCACCTTCAATCCTCCCTCAATGGAGAAGGGCTGTGACATTGGCAAATTTAAATATCTGCCACCAACCGAGTGGAAGGCCTTCAAGACAGCCAAGGATGCCTTGGTGAGTACTTTTCAGGTTTTTGGTTTTTTTCAATTGAGGTATAATTGACATACAACATTATATTGACTTGAGGAGTACAATATGATTTGATACTTAAATATATTGCTAAATAATCACCACAATGTCTAGTACATGGTTACAGAATTTTTTTTTTTTTTATTTATTTAATTTTTTTTTTGTATTTTTCTGAAGCTGGAAACGGGGAGAGACAGTCAGACAGACTCCTGCATGCGCCCGACCGGGATCCACCCGGCACGCCCACCAGGGGCGACGCTCTGCCCACCAGGGGGCGATGCTCTGCCCCTCCGTGGCGTCACTTTGCCGCGACCAGAGCCACTCTAGCGCCTGGGGCAGAGGCCAAGGAGCCATCCCCAGTGCCCGGGCCATCTTTTCTCCAATGGAGCCTTAGCTGCGGGAGGGGAAGAGAGAGACAGAGAGGAAGGAGGGGGTGGGGGGTGGAGAAGCAAATGGGCGCTTCTCCTATGTGCCCTGGCCGGGAATCGAACCCGGGTCTCCCGCACGCCAGGCCGACGCTCTACCACTGAGCCAACCGGCCAGGGCGGTTACAGAATTTTTTGTTCTTGTAATAAGAACTTGTTTTTGGCCTAGAAGCTAACTTTCTTGTTAAATTTTCTTATTAATTCTAATAGTTTGCCATGTATTCTCTTAGTTTTCCCCGAGGGCATGTTAAATGTAAATGACAGTATTATTCTTCCTTTCCACTTTTTTTTTTTTTTTTTTTTTGACAGAGATAGAGCATCAGAGAGAGGGACAGACAGACAAGAAGGGAGAGAGATGAGAAGCATCAATTCTTTATTGTGGCACCTTAGATGTTCACTGATTGCTTTCTCATATGTGCATTGACCCAGGGGGACTACAGCAAAGCAAGTGACCCCTTGCTCAAGCCAGCAACCTTTGGGCTCAAACCAGCCACTGTGGGGTCATGTCTATGATCCCACAGTCAAGCCAGCGACCCCACACTCAAGCTGGTGAGCCTATGCTCAAGCCAGCGACCTCGAGGTTTCAAACCTGGGTCCTCCCCGTCCCAGTCCAGATCTCTATCCACTATGCCACCCCCTGGTCAGGTTTCCTTTCCACTTTTTATACCTTTTATTTATCTTGCCTTATTAAACTGACTAGAACCTCAAGGTGTTTTGAATAGAACTGATAATAGTGAACATCATTGTCTTGTTCCCAAACTCAGGAAGAAAAGTGTTATTTCACTATCCATTCATCTATCAATGGATATTTAGGTGGCTTCCATATCTTGGCTCTTATAAGTAATGCTGAAATGAACATAGAGGTACATATATGTTTTCAAATTAGTGGGGGGGGGGGGGTTTCTTCAGATACATCCCCAGAAGTGGAATTGCTGGATAGTGTGGCAGTTTTATTTTAATTTTTTGAGGTATCTCCATATCTCCATACTGTTTTCCATAGTGCCTGCATTAATTTACAATACCACAAATAGTGTATGAGGGTTTTCTCCACATCCTCACCAGCATTTGCTGTTTGTTGATTTATTGACAATAGCCATCTGACATGTGTGTGGTGATATCTCATTGTGATTTTAATTTGCATTTCCTTGATGATTAGTGATATTGAGCATCTTTTTTATGTTTGTTGGCCATTTGTATGTCTTCTTTAAAGAAATGTCTATTCAGGTCCTCTTCCCATTTAAAAAAAATGTTTTATTGATTGATTTTAGAGAGAGAGAAGAAAAAAGAAAGAGAAATATCTATTTGTCCTTTCACTTATTTATACATTCATTGATTCCTGTATGTGCCCTGACTGGGGATCAAACTCACAACCTTGGCATATTAGGAAGATGCTCTAATCAACTGAGCTACCCAGCCAGGACACCTCTGCCCATTTTTTAATTGGATTGTTTTAGTGGGGTGGATATTATTAAGTTGTATGAGTTCCTTATATATTTTGGATATTGACCCATATTAGATGTATCATTGACAAATATCTTCTCACATTCAGTAGGTTGTCTTTTCGTTTTGTTGTGGTTTTCTTTGCTGTGCAAAACTTTTTAGTTTGATATAGTCTCATTTGTTTATTTCTTTCTTTTGTTACCCTTACCTAAAGAGACAGATTGAAAAAGATATTACTAACATCAATGTCAAAGAGTTTATTGCTTGTGTTTTGTTTTTGTTTTGTTTTACAGCTTATGTTTTCTTCTAGGAGTTCTATGGTTTCAGGGCTTACATTTAAGACTTTAATCCGTTTTGAGTTTATTTTTGTGCATGGTATAATAAAGTAATCTAATTTCTTTTTTTTATATGTATCTGTCCAGTTTTCCCAACACCACTTATTAAAGAGATGTCTTTTCCCCATTGTATATCCTTTGCTTACGTTGTCATAGATTAATTGCCCATATAAACAAAGATTTATTTCTGAGCTCTCTATTCTATACCATTGATCTATATATCTGTTTTATGCCATATTCTCTTGATTATTGTAGTTTTGCAGTAAAATTTGAAATCAGGGAGCATGAAACCTCTCACTTTGTTCTTTCTCAAGATGTATTTGGCTATTTGAGGTCTTTTGTGATTCCATGTAAATTTTAGGATTGGTGGCCCTGAACGGTTGGCTCAGCAATAGAGCATCAGCCTGGCATGTGGAAGTCCCAGGTTCGATTCCCAGTCAGGGAACACAGGAGAAGCAACCATCTGGTTCTCCACCCCTTCTTCTCCCCCCTCCCTTTCTCCTCCTCTCCCACAACCATGACTCAAATGGTTTGAGCAATTTGGCCCTGGGCACTGAAGATGGCTCCATGGCCTCGCCTCAAGGTCCTGAAATAGCTTGGCTGCTAAGCAATGGAGCAGCCATCCCAAATGGTCAGAGCATCACTCTGTAGGGGGCTTGCCAGGTGGATCCCGGTCAGAGCCCATGCAGGAGTCTGTCTCTGCCTCCTTGCCTCCTGCCTTTCACTTAATTTAAAAAAATAGGATTGGTTGCTCTCTAATTATGATAAGAAAGTCTTTGGTATTTTAATAGGAATTGCATTGAATCTGTATATTGCTTTAGGTAGTAAAGACATTTAACAATATTAATCTTTCCAATCTATGAGCATAGTATATCCTTCCACTTACTTATATTCTCATTAATTTATTTCTTTAACACTTTATAGCTTTCAGAGTACAGGTTTTTTACTTATTTGGTTAAACTTATTTTGAGGTATTTTATGCTGTTTGATGCAATCGTAAATGGGATTGTTTTCTAAATTATTCCTGATCATATGTTATTGATGCATAGAAACAGAAAAAATTTCTGTATATTGATTTGTATCCTGCAACTTTACTAAATTAGTTTGTTAGTTTTTATAGTTGTTTGGTGCATTTTTTTAGGGTTTTCTATATATATTATTATGTTATCTGCAAAAAAAAAAATGAGAGTTTTACTTCCTTTCTGATTTGGATGCCTTTTATTTCTTTTTCTTGTCTGATTGCTGTGGCCAGGACTTTCAATACTATGTTAAATGAAAGTGGTGATAATGGCATCTTTGTCTTTTTTCTAATATTAGAGGAAAGCTTTCAGCTTTTCACCATTAAGCATGATATATTAGCTGTGGGTTTATCATAGATAAGTTTTATTTTGTTTAGATATTTCTTCTATATACACTTCATTGAGAGATCTTATTAAACAAGAATGTTGAATTTCATCATATGCTCTTTATGCATCTATTGAGATGATCATGTGATTTTTATCTTTCCTTTTGTAATGTGATGTATCACTTTGATTGATTTATAGATGTTGAACCATCCTATATCCCTGGGATAAATTCCACTTGGTCATGGTATATGATCCTTGTAATGTATTGCTGAATCCAGTTTGATAATATTTTGTTGAAGCTTTTTGTATGTTCAACAATATTGGTCTGTGGTTTTGGATTTGTTTGTTTTTGTAATGTCTGTCTTGTTTTGGTATCAAGGTAATTCTGGCCTCATAGATTAAATTTCAAAATTTTCCTTTCCATTCAATTTTTTTAAATAGTTTAAGAAGGATAAGTATTAATTCTATTTTATATGTTTGGTAGAATTCACCTTAAGCAGTATAGTCCTGGACTTTTCATTTGTCAGATTTTTTTATTACTGCTTTAATTTCATTGCTACTAATCAGTTTTTTAGATTTTTGTATTTCTTCCTGATTCTGTCTTGGAAGGTTATATACTTTTATAAATTTATCCATTTCTTTTATATTGTCAAATTTGTTGGCATATAATTGTTCATAGTATTCTTTAATGGCTCTTTGTATTTCTGGTCTTGGTCATAACTTCTCTTTTATTTATCATTTTATTTGTTTGGGTTTTTTTTCATGATGAGTTTGGCTAGGGGCTTATCAATTTTGTTCATCTTTTCAACAAACCAGCTCTTAATTTCATTGATCTTTGCAACTGTATTTTAATTTTTACTTTATTTATTTTTATTCTTATCTTAATTATTTCCTTCCTTCAGTTTACTTTGGGTTTTGTTTGTTCTTTTTCTAGTTCATTTAAGTGTAAAGTTAGATTGTTTATTTGATATTTTTCCCGTTTCTTGAAATGGGCCTGTATATCTACAAACTTCCCTCTCAGAACTGCTTTTGCTGTATCTCATAAATTTTGAAAAGTTGTTTTTTACTTTCATTTGTCTCAAGGTAGTTTATTATTTCCTCTTTGTTATTGGTTGGTTAGTAGCATGTTGTTTAATCTCTATCTGTGTTTTTTCCAACTTCTTTTCTGTAGTTTATTTTTAGTTTCATGACGTTTTAGTCTGAAAAGATACTTGATATGATTTTTAAATTTTATTAAATTTATTGTGGTGACACTGACTCATAAAATTATATAGGTTTTAGGTATACAAATCTATAAAACCAACCTAAGTGAAATCTCCTTATACCCTTTTCTACTTCTCCTGACTCCCCTTGCTTGCTATGAAATCAATCTTCTTGATTTTATTGAGGTTTGTTCTGTGGCCTATTATGTGATATATCCTAGAGAATATTCCATGTGCACTTGAAAGAAAATGTATGTTCTGCAGCTTTTGGATGAAATGTTCTATAAATGTCTGTTAAATCACTCTGATCTAATGTGACACTTAAGGCCATCTTTTCCTTATTAATTTTCTGTCTGGATGATGATCTATCCATTGTTGTTAGTGGAGTAATAAAATCCACTACTGTTGCCTAACCTGTGGTGGTGCAGTGGATAAAGCATTGACCTGGAATGCTGAGGTCACTGGTTTGAGGCCCCATACCTGCCTGGTCAAGGCACATATGGGAGATTTGATGCTTCCTGCGCCTCCCCCACCCCTTTCTCTCTCTCTCCTCTCTTAAAAAAAAAAATCTAGGCCCTGGCCGGTTGGCTCAGTGGTAGAGCGTCGGCCTGGCGTGCGGGGGACCCGGGTTCGATTCCCGGCCAGGGCACATAGGAGAAGCGCCCATCTGCTTCTCCACCCCCCACTCCTTCCTCTCTGTCTCTCTCTTCCCCTCCTGCAGCCGAGGCTCCACTGGAGCAATGATGGCCCGGGCGCTGGGGATGGCTCCTCGGCCTCTGCCCCAGGCGCTAGTGGGGATGGCTCCTCGGCCTCTGCCCCAGGCGCTAGAGTGGCTCTGGTCGCAGCAGAGCGACACCCCGGAGGGGCAGAGCATCGCCCCCTGGTGGGCAGAGCAGCGCCCCTGGTGGGCGTGCCGGGTGGATCCCGGTCGGGCGCATGCGGGAGTCTGTCTGACTGTCTCTCCCCGTTTCCAGCTTCAGAAAAATACAAAAAAAAAAAAAAAAAAAATCTACTACTATTATTTGTATTACTGAATTTCTCCCTTTATGATTATTAATATTTGCTTTATATATTTAAGTGCTCCTGTGTTGGGTGCATAGATATTTATGATTGTTATATCCACTTCTTGGTTTTACCCCTTTATATTTAGGTAATATCCTTCTTTGCCCTTTTTTATGTTTTTTTATTTTAAAGTCTGTTTTGTCCGATATTGCTACCCCAGATTTTTTTTCATTTTTATTTGCATGGAATATCTTTTTCCATTTTTTTACTTTCAGTCCAAAATGTCTTTTGATTTGAAGTGAGTCTTTTGTAAGACTCACTTGAAATTAAGTCTTGTAAGCATATACATGGATCATGTTTTTTAATCTATTCAATCACCCTATGTCTTTTTATTTGATCATCAATCTATTTACATTGATAAGTATGTACTTAGTGACATTTTATTAATTGTTTTTTAGTTGTTTTTATAGTTCTTCTCTGTTTCTTTCTTCTCTTGATCTCTTCCCTTGCAGTTTGTTGGCTTTCTTTAGTGGGCTTTTTGTTGTTGTTTCATTCTTTTTATTTTTTTGTGTATTTTTATAGGTTTGATTTGTGGTTATCATGAGGTTTATCAATATCATTCAACATCTACAGTAGTCTATTTTAAGCTGATAGGCATTTAATATTAAATATATTCTAAAAGGACTAAATTTTTATTCACTCCCCATGCTTTATGTGTTTCATGTCATATTTTAGATCTCTTTCAGTGTCTCCTAATTATTGTATTAATAGTTTGAGTTAATTTTGGTACTTTTGTCTTTTGACCATTATAATCATTTTTTAATTGTTTGATTCACTGTATTCATTAAATATTTGGCTTTACCTGTGAGATATTTTGCTTTCTCATATTTGTCGTTCTGGCCTCTTTTTTTTTTTTAACCCTTTAAGTAGTACAAATGTTCATGTTCATCTTCATGCCTCCTGACCATCTAGAGTACGATCAATTTATTTTAAGAATGTGTAAGACACATTAAAAAAAGGTAAATGTATGTTCTTCTTGTTTCCATAAATTGGTTATCAAATAAACATGATTTTAAGTTAATAAAACTGTAACTGAAACTAATTTTGTTTTTTGAAAAAAAACTCACTCCCAGGGGTCAGCAAGCATGAAAAAAACTCACGGCTCCAAGGGTTAAAGGAAACCCTTTAACATTTCATGTAAAGTTAGTTTAATGGTGATTAACCATTAGTTTTTGCTTATCCAAGAAATTCTTTCTCTCTCCTTCAATTATGAGGGATAACCTTGCAGGGTAAATTATTCTAGGTTGTAGATTTCTTTGTTTCAGCCCTTAAAATGTCTTGCCACTCCCTCTGGCCTATAAAGTTGTTGCTGAGGAATCAGCTGATAGCCTTATAATGGTTCTCTTGCACGTAACTAGTTATTTTCCTCTTGCTGCTTTCAAAATTGTCTATTTCTCTTTAACTTTGCCTTTTTAATTACAATATGTCTTAGTGTTCATCTTGTTTGGAAATCACTGCTTCCTAAACCTGGATGTCTACTTCCTTTCTCAGGGTTAGGGTTAGGAAAGTTTCAGTCATTATTTTTTCAAATAAATTTTCTGTTCCTTTCTCTCTTTCTTCTCCTTTTGGGATCCCTACAATGTCAGTGTTTGTGAGTTTGATGTTTTCCCAGAGATCTCTTATACTAGTCTCTTTTTTTTTCTTTTTACTGTTCTAGTTGATTAATTTCCACTAGTCTGACCTTCCAGATCTCCGGTCCATTTTTCTGCATTAGCTAATCTGCTGATTTCTTCTAGTATATTTTTCATTTTGGTCACTGTATCCTTCAGCTCTTCTTAGTTATTTATTATACTTTCTAACTTTTTGTTGAAGTTCTTCCTAAATTCCTCTATTCCACTCTCAAAGTTAGTGATCATCTTTATGACCATTTCTTTTGAATCTTTATCAGGCAAATTACTTACCCTCATTTTGTTAGGAGTTCTTTTGGCGGGGAAGGGTTCTTCTTGTTCCTTCATTTGAAAAATATTCTTCTGTCTTTTCATTTTATTTTTGTTTCTATGGTTAAATGAATTAGACAATATAATTATCTTTCCCAGTCTTGAAAAAAAGAATAGCCTTGTATAGGCTATCTATGCTGGGTGGTTTAGGCAGGCCAGTAGGACCCGAACAGGTGCCTATGGCATCCACAGCAGTAGCCTACTGAGGTGGAGCTGCTGCAGGTGAGTAGTAATGCCCTATTGATCCTGCTTGCTCCCATTTTTGGAGCAGAGATGAGCTCCAGGCAGTGTGGCTGGGAACATGCTGTGATGACCTTGCAGGTTGATCAGAGTACCCAAATGGAGCACCCACCTGACCTATCAAGGTAGAGAGGAAGGTAAACAATGATCCTCACTGGTACTTCCAATCCCAGAGAGTTTTCACAGCTCCCAGGGAGCTCCTACAGTTTCCTAGCCTTCTCTATTTGGTCCCTTTCTCTAGTTTGTTGTTCAGAAGCTATTCATTTAGCCATAAATTGTGTCTCAAGAGTAATTGCTCTATATATAGGTGTGTATTTCAATGTGCTCCTAGGAGAGGGGGAGTTCGGCATCCTTCATGCTGCCACTATATTGGACTGTGCACCCCTGTTGTTGTAGATCAGGGGTAGTCAACCTTTATATACCTACTGCCCACTTTTGTATCTCTGTTAGTAGTAAAATTTTCTAACCGTCCACCGGTTCCACCGTAATGGCGATTTATAAAGTAGGGAAGTAACTTTACTTTATAAAATTTATAAAGCAGAGTTACAGCAAGTTAAAGCATATAATAATAATTACTTACCAAGTACTTTATGTCAGATTTTCGCTAAGTTTGGCAGAATAAGTCTTTATAAAACAACATCCTATAGTTAAATCTATCTTTTTATTTATACTTTGGTTGCTCCACTACTGCCCACCATGAAAGCTGGAATGCCCACTAGTGGGCAGTAGGGACCAGGTCGACTACCACTGTTGTAGATGAACCCCTACCCCTCCCACTTTGGCCAAGCTGCTGTCCTGCTACTGTGGGCTAACCTCTATCCTCCTGCTGTGGTGTAGCCTCTAGCTTTTCAGCTATGACTAATTCCTATCCTTTCTGCTGTAGATTAAATGCAAGCTCTCCTTCTAGACCTTCATCCTTGCTGTTATGGGCTTACGTCCTGCTGTGGCCTAACCTCTCCTCCTGATCTTTAGGAAAATTCACTGAAAAACCAGAGCTGCAGCTCCTGCCTCTTCCCCAGGCACTGGAAACTGACACAGCTACAAGTGAGTTGGAACCGAGGCTACACCTACCTTCTCCTGGTACCTCTCCCTGTCTGCTTAAGTAGCCCCTCACCTCCTTCATTTTATCTATTCTTCCATCTCTCTTGTCTCTCTTCACTTGTCCTGTGCTCCTGTCCTTCCCCAAATGTTCCCTTGACTATCCCCCTTCTGGGTCTCTTTCATTATCTTTCTGCCATTCCTCTCACCTCCACTCTTACCTAGTTCCTTCTCATTTCTCTCCCAGGTCTGTCCCCAACCTGTGCCGCCTGCACTTCCCAGTTTGTCACTATCTGCTCTTAATAGTGATTCCCACTTTCCTTCTCACCTCTTCTCCTCATCACTGACTCTCACCTATGTCCTTTATCATCTTTCTTCCACTAATCTGTTTCCGCATACACTCCTCCTTCACCTACCCTTTTTACCTATACATCTAATTATCTCCCTTTCACCTGTCCCACCCAACCCCATCCTCATCACCCATCCCTCAAACCTCTGTGACACTCATGAATCACTTTCCAGTTTTACCCATTCACATTTTTACCTGTCCCCTAATGTGTCTCCTCCCTTATCTTTGTGCTCCACCTGTATTCTTTTTATCTACATCCTTCCTATGTGTTCCCTCTCACCTGACCTCGCCTGTCCCCATCACATGTGCCTCTATCACCTATCCTCCTTCCCTGTACTCCCTACTCGTCCACACTTAATTGGGCCTTCTTGCTTATCCTTTCTCACCTTTCCACCTCACCTTCCTCCTCACCTATACTTTCTCATTTCTCTTCAGGTGTGGGAGCGCCCTGTGGCCATGGAGGCTGAGCTGGCCCTGACACTGAAGGTCCTGGAGACCATGGCTGCCTCATCCCTTGGGGACATCCTGGACCAGCCCCTTCACACTCTGCGCCACATCCACGCCAAGCTTCAGGCCTGTGTGAGTGTTCTGGGCTCCCAGGTCACGCCTGTGGGCTCTGACCACTCATATTGTTCCCCCTCCCTGTCCCAGGTTTTGCTTTACACACCACCCTCCTCTGCCCACAGGTCCCAGCGCAGTCCACAGCAGGCCCCAGGGCTCCTGGTCAACTCCAGCGCTGGCTGCACCAGCTCCAGGAGACCCCAAACAAGGTGAGTTATTGGAGGGGAGGATGGATGCCTGGGATCTGGGTAAGGGAAGAGGTTGATACCCAGGCAGTGGGAAACCATGTTCTCATCTCTCTCACAGGTTTCTCAAGACTGCCTTGAAGCCACTGTCACATTCAACCTCTTCCGCCTCCTCATGCGGGACCTGAATTGTGTTGCCAGGGGATATCTGTGTGTCTGAGAACCTGGACCTCTCCCCACCCCAGGTCATCTGAGAGCTAACACCTTATTTATTATGTATTAAGCCCTAACCCTGCCCTAAGTTATTTACTCTCATCCCTTATTTATGAGCTGCAGATCTGGCTCAAGTTCAAAAGAAATGTTTATTTTTTTACTCTTATACAATATGTTCAAATAAACAGTAAGGAATTGGAACTTCTGTGATTAGTAAATCCTTGAGTGCATGTACAACTATGTGTCTCTGAGTGTGGATGTCTGTGTATGCAGGCAAAATTCATAACTTGCTGTGTGTGTTAGCATCAAAAACCAAACTCAAATAAGTGGAACAAAAATAAGTTTATTATTACACATAAAATGTATTTGGGCCTCCTCCTAGACTTGATGAAATTTTTTCACCCGTACTGGGGCCATCTGTGGGGCAGAAAGAAGCCATGCCAGGCTGGGCCAGGCAGAGGGAGGGCAGGAGTGTGAGGTCCCCTGGGGAGGGGGCTGGGCCTCGGCCCCCCAGTGAGTTCTGAGGAAGAAAGTGGATGGCAGGGATGTAGAGGCCAGAGAACAGGGAGAGGCCGTTGGGCGGTGGAGGCCAGCGAAGGATGGAGAGATGCTCCTGGCCTTAGGGCCCTGGTCAGCAGGGGAGACCTTTTCCTCAAATGCAGTAGCTGCACAACCCTGAGTCTGCCCAAGGGGAGGGTGATGGGCCCTGGGGAAGACTCCGAGGTCCCCAGGGAGGAAGCAGCCGGGGTCCTGGATAGCTGGGATCTTGGAAGGGGGAACAGAACGTGGGGAGGGAAGGCTGGGAACCCAAGATCCTGAATTTTTTTTTTTTTTTTTTTATTTTTTTTTTTTTTTTTGGCAGAGACAGAGAGAGGGACAGATAGGGACAGATAGGGACAGACAAACAGGAAGGGAGAGAGATGAGAAACATCAATTCTTAATTGCGGTTCCTTAGTTGTTCATTGATTGCTTTCTCATACGTGCCTTGACCGCCGGCCTTCAGCAGACCAAGTAACCCCTTGCTCGAGCCAGCGACCTTGGGCTCAAGCTGGTGAGCCTTGCTCAAACCAGATGAGCCCGCACTCAAGCTGAAGACCTCGGGGTCTCGAACCTGGGTCCTTCCGCATCCCAGTTTGACGCTCTATCCACTGTGCCACCGCCTGGTCAGGCAAGATCCTGAATTTTTGGAGGAGGAAGCTGGGGGCCTGGATTTCGGGGTCCAGGGAAGGAGAGAGTGAGGAACACCTCTGGGGTTCCACTTGGAGGGAGATGGGCTAGGAAAGCCAGGTTTCAAGCTGAAAGAGACGAGATGCTGGTTGGAATCCATGGGAGTCCGAAAAGACCAGAGTAATAGGCTTTATTGAAAGGAAGAAAGGTACCCTGCCGGGCACTTCTCCCAGAAAGAAGAGCACCGGTTAAAGACTAGGGGTGAATTATATAGTGTTTGGGAGAGCCTGAGGGGATACTGAGTCAAAAGTTCTGGTATGTTCCCTTTTATGGTTTTAGGATTTCAGCTTTCTGGAATGCTCCTTCTTGGGGCAGGTTAACCAGCTTCTTGGAATTCTTCTACCTCAGGGGCGATAGTCCAGTAAGGGTGAGGTCTGACAGATAAGCGGAACATCAAGAGGGCAGTTTGGAATTCACATATCTATCAATGCCTACATGGGCGCTCAGGGTAGGGGGGGCTTTGGAGGTGCCTCTGGTCCAGGAAAGGTTAACATCTAACTGGGAGGGAGGGAGAGGGCTGGACAGAGGCAGCGGGACTTTGAGGGTCAAAGGTGAGCCTGCAAGTAGGAAAGGGCAGGTTGTCTGAGTTGCCGGACAGGCCAGGGTCAGCCATGGGGGCAGACGATGTCTGGCAGAGGAAAGGCCCTCCAACCAGCTGAGACAGACTAGTAAACTGGGACAACTGGAATAGGGAAACTGAGACAGTTAATTGGCCAAGCAGTTCACAGCAATCTAGTAAATCGCAAAATTCCATCTTCCCTAACCAAGGACACTTAGGAGTGGATGGTTTACACTTCTCCCCAACCAAAGAGTAAATAGTTTAAATCATTCAATCAGGGAGATAGATAACAGAAACCCAATTAGTGCCATTTGCCAATGACACCCAAGAACAGAGGAAGAGAATAAATCTCATTTGGGCACATCAGCACAAAGCTGATGAATATTCTATTGAGATATCACCCCCTAGACCTCCCTAAACCTCTAGCCTTTGAAAACCCTCAAAACAAAGGACCCGGCATGCACTCCCCCTCCAGAGAGTATTCCTGCACCTTTCCCTCCCCCCTCTTTTTCCCTCCCCAGACATCTCTCCCCTAAACTCTAAGGGACCCCCCAGCAGTGAGCAGTGGCAGCTTATCCTGGGCTAAACCCCCAGAACCATTTTAAGGCTCCTTTTCTCTGATTTCTAGAG
Source organism: Saccopteryx bilineata (assembly GCF_036850765.1). NCBI lineage: Eukaryota > Metazoa > Chordata > Mammalia > Chiroptera > Emballonuridae > Saccopteryx > Saccopteryx bilineata. The sequence goes on from NC_089498.1 coordinate 45,696,618, forward strand.
AACCAAAGCAGCCCCATCTAGTCTCTCTCCTGTTCTTCTGTCCTAATGTTGGGCAGATAAAATATATTATGCTCACTTTGTTAAAGATGGCGCTGCCCACATGGAAGCCCGTTGCCCAGGTGATAATATTAGTATGTTAATGTGTGTTGGGGGCAGGCTGGGGGCAGGCAGGATCCTTATAGCCTAAGGCTTAGTTTTAAAACTAAGCTTTTGCCCACACCCTTGACTGTTACATGATGTGAGGTGGTGCACTCTCATGAAGAATCCCATCATGCCTCAAATAAATGACTTTGTATTAGAGACTTCTTTGTTTGTATATTGGATTAAAGGTTTTAATTTCTACACTATAAAGTGTGGCAGACCAGGAGCTTGGTCTCTCAGTTCCTGAGATTAGCATTAGAGGAGAGAGCAGAGAAAAGAGAGCAGAAAAAGGCCATGTGGAAGAGAGGAGAGGCAGCCAAGATGGTGGAGTGCTAAAGGAGAAGCCAGTTTCTGCAGTTTGTGCAGAGAGAAGGAAGGAGATGGGGAACAGAGGTGAATAAGGATAGTGAGCCAGAAACCTTTGATTCTAGGAAACTCAGATAAGTCAGTGGCTTTGTGAGCACTGAATGAGTGGGTGTTGGAGCCCAGTGTGTATTTTTACTTGTCCACCAGGTGCAAGCTAGGATTAAAAGTAATGGCCCACCAGTTATTTGCTCTGTTGTTTCATTACCGTCTGTCCAAATCGAATGCAAACCTGCATGGGCCAGGCAGCTGTGATGGTGGCCATGGTCTCACACCTAAGTCCTTCCTTGTTTCATTATCCCCAGCTTTAATAAACATTTTCTCAAAATCACTTGGACTTTTGTATAAACTGCATGAAGTCAAGAACCTTAACACTACCAGCTGGCCTGAGGCAGATCACTCTGAGCCCAATTCCCTGTCACACAGGGTCTCTTACAGACCTGGAATTACAGGCCCCAGCCTCCTCCTCTCTTAACCCTGAGAGTCCACAACCTAATCCCCTTTATGGCCAGGGGCTGCCATCATGGCCATTCACATGCAGATTCTCACTGAATTCGGGCAGACAGTAAAGAAATGGCGGAGTTGGATGGTGGTGAGCCATTCTGTTTATTGGTGTCTCACCAAGACAGGCAAGCCACAAGAAAAGCCAAGGAAAAAGCAGAAATCTGCTTTTGCCATGGAGGGCAAGGGATTAGGGAGGCCTCTACAATGCTGATGGCAGGAACTGAGAGAGAGCCCCCGGTCTGCTTTATTTTATAATGTAGAAAATTAAAGCCTTTAAGCCAATGTACAAATAAGGAAGTCTCTGATACAAAGCCACTTATCTGAGGCATAAATGGGATTCCTCATAAGAGTCCACTACCCCCCATGATGCAATAGTCAAGGATGTGGGGGAAAGCTTAGTTGTTTTTTTGTTTGGGGGCTTTTTTTTGTATTTTTTCCAAAGTTAGAAGCAGGGAGGCAGTTAGACTCCCACATGTGCCCTACCGGGATCCACCTGGCATGCCCACCAGGGGGCGATGCTCTGCCCATCTGGGGCGTTGCTCCATTGCAGCCGGAGCCATTCTAGCACCTGAGGCAGAGGCCATGGAGCCATCCTCAGCGCCCGGGCCAACTTTGCTCCAATGGAGCCTTGACTGTGGGAGGGGAAGAGAGAGACAGAGAGGAAGGGAGGGGGATAGGTAGAAGCAGATGGGCACTTCTACCTAACCGGGAATCGAACCCAGGACTTCCACACGCCAGGCTGATGCTCTACCACTGAGCCAACTGGTCAAGGACAGGAAAAGCTTAGTTTTGAGAAGATCTTAGTATTAAAAGGATGTTGAAAAGATCTTAGTATTAAAAGGGAAAGGCTTAGCCTTAAAACTAAGCCTTAGGCTATAAGGACATTGCCAGCTTACAGTCTATCTCCCATACCCAATGCAAACTATAAACGAGCAAACATATACATCATATTTATGAACTTACTTGACCAACATTCCACCCCTTTTGCTCGCTTTACAATCTAAATCACAGGTATCTTCCATGATGGTCACTGTGCAAGGAGTGAGGTACATTGCATAAACAGAAACAGTACAAACTACAGCAACAAAATTAACAAATCATAAGCTATGGGCAAAACGAGACAGCTGTCAGTGGCACCAAGAGAGGTGAATCTTTTCCCTCTGGCAGAATACAGGCCAGAGTTTTGTCTGCAAATAGCACAATAGCTGGTACCAGAGGCTTCCCTGAGCAGGCATGCCAAATTTTATTGGCCAATACACCAGGATCTGCTGGTTCTATGTGTAGTGAAATAGGAGAACTCATTATTGACCACAAAGAAATTACAAAGGTGCCCTTTATAATTCTGTCTCCCTGAGCACTCAAGGGATAATACACTTCTACCTTAGGTGGCCAGGTGCTAGTTGGCCAGAGAGTTAACTGGAGGTCCACTTCTAGCCCCTTACCCCACAGTGCCAACAAGGCCATCCATCTCATATGAGGAGCCTGTGTAGGTAGAGCGTAGAGCATTTACCTGGCAGCTGTGGCTGATGCTATGCTGTGAGAACACTCCAGCAAGGATAAACCCTCCCTGGCACACCCCGGAGGGAGCTCTCCCGCTATACGGAAATGACTCAGTGCCAACCAGGCAGCTTCCTAACCTTTTTTGGCCATTTGCCCTGCTGTAACGTTCTATGGGCTGAACCCATGTATATAAGCTAACTACTTCCTTAATGAAGTAGATCTGCGTCACTGAACCTGGTCTCCGGAGTCAGGTCTCTGCGTCTCCGTCATCCTCACCCCGGGTGGGCCTTGTCCATATTTTGGCACCCGAACAGGGACCCAGCTGACATCCAAGGGACAGGTGAGTGACCCTTTGCAATGGGAAACCTTCTCCTCACTTCTGAGCCCTGCAGGCTCAAGCCCTGCATGCCCTATTGCAGAGTAGGCAAATTAAAGTTAGTGAAAAGGATCTCTGCACTTACTGGGAGATCCTCTCTGGTTTCAATTCCTGGCTTAGGGACACGCCCCTTTGGGACCCAGACACTTGGCCCGAGCTCTTCAATGCATTCGTTCTGCCAAAGTACATGAAGGACAAACCTTCCCTCTGAGCCTCACTCCTGCCCTATTAGCAATACATGCTTGCCTGACCAGTGCTCCTGCTGAGGACCCTCCGCCAGTTCCTAAGATCTTACAGGCTACTCCTTTTTCAGAGGAGCCCCTACCCCACTATTTGCCTCCCCCTGCGGAGGAGGAGGTGGTTGGGCCTCTGAGTTTGATAAACTTGCGGCCGAGCGCACGGAAACAAAACCAACTGAATTAGTAACTGCGCCATCAGCACCGCAGCCCGAAGAAGCAGAAGTCGCCACTTCTGCAGTCCCTGCCCAAGCTCAGTGCCCCACCCTAGTTCCTCAGACTCCATTTTCTACCCCAGCTTTAACTTCAACACGTGTTCCTGCTGCAGACCCATGGGCCAGCCTATACGCACCCGTGTGTCAGCAAAGAGATATTTCTCGTGCAGCGTTGGGATTAGACTCCCCTCACCTTTTTCTGGTCAACATTAACCCTACTGCTGCACAACCACAAGCTTGGTACCCTCATGACCAAAAAACGGTCGTTAATCTTAGGAAAGCCATCCAGGAAGATGGCCTCCACTCCCCCTATGTTCAGCAATTACTTGAGAATATCAGTATTGATTTAAATTGCCCTCATGATTGGAAGACGTTAGCCAGAGCAGTCCTCACCATGGGAGACTTAATTCAATGGAAAGCTTTGTACAACGAACAATGTGAAATAATAGGTGAAAGGAATCAAAGGGCTGGTATTGATCTCCCCCCCTAAAGCCCTCAAAGGAGAAGGGCAATTTGTCTTCCCTGCCGTACAGGCTACCGGACCCCTTCAGTATTTTGATCAAGTGCACCTATGTGCTACTAGAGCCTTTACCCAAACTAATGCTCATGGAACGTCCTTGAAGCTTTCCAAATTGCTTCAGGGTCCCAATGAACCTTTTTCAGACTTCTTAGGAAAGGTCCAAGAAGCCATAAAGTGCAAAGTAACACACACTGATGCAGCAGATGCTCTAACTAAAGAATTGGTGTGGGAAGGTGCTAATGGAGAATGTAGACAGGCAATAGGACCTATCAGAGCTGCGTGCCTAGACGATTGGGCCCTTGCCTGCCGAGATGGGGGCAGCAACTCAGCAGAGGCCGTCGCTACAGCTCTTGCAGCCCAGTTAAGTGTCTCCCGTCAGGGAAGCCAGCCGACACAAGGAGCCTGCTTTGAATGTAAAGGCACATGACATTTTGCGTGGCAGTGCTCTATCTAATAGGAAAGGGGAAAGTGATAAAAAAATAAAAAACAAACAAACAAACAAAAAAACACCTTCTGTGTGCCCCGTTGTAAAAAGGGATTTCACTGGAAACAAGACTGCTGCTCAACTACTACTGCAGATGGAAAGCCCCTGGAGCCTTTAAACGGGAAGCGGGGCAGCTCTCAGCCCCGCCCATAAGAGAGCAACTCACCACAGAAGTCTATTGGACATTAGCCTTAACTCAGAATAAGGCCTTTCTGACCCTGCGATTAGAAGGCCACCCCATTCTTGGGCTCATAGACTCAGGTGCTGATGTTTCTGTAATTAGGGAAGAGGATAAAAAGGGAGGCTGGGCCACGCAGCCCGGGCCTCTCGTGCGGGGAGTTAGCTGAGTGCGACCAGCCCAACAAGCCCTACAGCCACTCCATTAGACAGATCCTGACGGGGCGACTGGAGTTTTCAGTCCCTTATTTATGACTGAATTACCACATACACTTTGGGGACGAGATGTGCTGTCTTTACTCCGTGTCTCTATTACCAGCCAGCCCCCCCCCCAATTCTAAAGGCCACTGCTCAACTAAAACCCCCAGAACCCATTAAAATTACATGGGATACCGACCAACCAATTTGGGTCGAGCAGTGGCCATTAACAAAACCAAAATTAAAAGAGTTACACAAGCTAGTCCAGCAACAGTTAGAAGCTAAACATATTGAACCCTCCACCAGTCCTGTTTTTGTGATACAGAAGAAGGCATCTGGAAAATGGAGATTCCTCCATGTTTTAAGGACAATTAATAAGCATATGGCAAAAATGGGCACTTTACAGCCAGGCTTACCACATCCCTCTGCAGTACTGTGGGAGGCCCATATCAAAATTATAGACATCAAAGACTGTTTTTTCTCTATCCCCTTCCATCTGAAACACAAACCTTATTTTGCTTTTACTGTGCCCTCCACTAATCATGCCCTTCCGGCTCAAAGGTATCAGTGGACAGTCCTAACGCAAGCTATGAAAAATAGCCCCACCATTTGCCAGTATGATGTAAGCACAGCAATGCAACCATTATAGGAACAGTGCCTCATCTACCATTATATGGACGACATATTAATATCTCATGTCGATCCTACGATCTTAGAAGAATGTTACCAGCAGCTCTTAACTAATCTGAATGCCATTGGGCTTTCTGCAGCACCAGAGAAAGTACAGACCTTGCCACCCTTTATTTTCTTAGGGTACCGCAGCGGGGAAGAAATAACAACTATTTCCCCTATGCTCTCAATCCCTCAACAATGCTCTTTACATGAATTACAAGAGCTATGCGGCCAAATAAACTGGATACGTGGATACCTATCTATTTCTACTGCCGAATTAGACCCCCTATTCTCCCTCCTTGAGGGTGACATAGAGCCTACTAGCATTCGCTAACTACGGCAGCAAAACAGGTTATAGTGAATATCAACACTGCTATTGGCTCTGTGTCCACAGCTAGTCTAGAACCTGATCAGCCAATCTCAGCTATTGTCCTGGCCACAAAAGGCACTCCTACCGGTGTCCTGTTTCAAAACAAACCCTTTATTGGGTACATTTAGCATATAGTCAGCTATCTAAAATCACCCCCAGCAAGACTGCAATCTGCATTCTTGACCGGAAGCTGCGGAGAGCTTGTGTCACCTTGTATGGCCGAGAGCCTGATGTACTTATTCTGCCAATTCCTCTAGACCATATACAATTTCTCTTAGCTAATGATTTAGAAATGCAAACACTCTTAGCTAACTATACTGGACAAATAGACAATCACCTCCCCAACGATCGACTCTTACAGACCCTACAAAGAGTCCCCCTACAAACCACCCCTCATTCGTATCCAGCATCTACCCCTCTTCCGCACAGCATGCTTGCGTTTACAGATGCCAACTGGTCCTATTGTGGAATAGTGTTCAAAGCACAAATGGAAGACACTAAATTCCACAAATTTAGCTATGAGGGATCCGTACAAGTAGGTGAACTACTAGCCATTTACTATGCACTACGCCTTTGGCAACATGGCCCCCTTAACATTTTTTCAGATAGTGCTTATGCAGTACAGTCAAAGGCCTTGCCCATTCCACCTTCCGGCCCAAGCAGACATTACTAGATAGGGCTCTCAGCCAGCTTAAGGAATTGTTAGAAGAGCGTCGACACCCTTGGTATATTCAGCATCTTTGCTCCCATTCTGGCTTGCCTGGCCCCCTAGCGGCAGGCAACACACAAGTTGATCGTCTAGTTTTAACAGTCTCCCCTATTGAACAAGCCAGACAACCGCATACCCGATTTCATATGACTGCCTGTTCTCTCAAATCTCTCTTTCGCCATCTCACTCACGCAGCTTGCAAACACCTTGTTCGTACCTGTAAACAATGCGGGCCCTTACTACCATTAGGCCCCCTATAGCCACAAGGTGTCAACCCTCAGGGCCTACAGCCTAATTCTGAATGGCAAATAGATGTCATTCATGTTCTCCAATTTGGCAAACTTCGCTACGTACACATAACAGTAGACACCTTCTCTGGAGCTATCTCGGCCACAGCCCAAGCTGGAGAGAAAACTAAACATACAAATCATGCCCTTCTGCAGGCCATACTTTGCCTTGGCGTTCCTTGGGAGATTAAGACTGACAATGGACCCTGTTATACCAGCGGCCAGTTTAAAGCCTTCTGTTCTCAATGGCAAATCACACACTGCCTTGGCATTTCTTACAGCCCCCAAGGACAAGCCATTGATAAACCATGACATAGAGACATCAAGCTCCAAATACAAAAAGAAAGGGGGAACATGCCCCAAGTCTCACCTGGAGAAGTGCTCCTCAGTGCTGTATTCACTCTCAATTATTTAACTTTTGATTCTGATGGCGTAACTTCTGCTTACAAATATTGGGGAGGCCTTCATAGTCAGCCTACCCCGTTGCCGTTGGTATGCTGGAAGGACCCAGCCACAGCTCAGTGGCAGGGACCACACCCTCTTCTAATGCAAGGGAGAGGTTATGCTTGTGCCTTTCCAGAAAACAGCCCACAGCCCATTTGGATCCCGGGACAGAATAACCGACCAATTCCAGTGTCCCAAGATGACTCCCCCAATGAGCCCCCCAACCGAGGAGATGGCAAACCTCACCCTTGATGAATGGCCGCCTTGAAGAGGTCCTCAGCGCTCCAGGAGAAGACCTCACAACCAACATACACACAACATCACTTGGGGAGATATGAAGGCTTTAGCAGAACAAGCCCAGAGATTGGCCCTGACAGGCCCCTGTTCCTACTTATGTGTGCCATTATCACAGCCAACTCTCAGGCGCGAGGAGAGCCACACGTCTGGGCGGCTATTCCCCACCCTGGGATAATCATGCCTATTGCAGTTAATAGTCTCGTTTCCTGCAATCTACTCCAATAACTGTTCCCTTGGTCTCCCATGTGACAACAGTGGTCGGGAATCCCGAAAGTGGAACAGCACTCTATGGGGTGACCTCAGTGACCCAATGCTACTCAAATTTACTCTAAGTAATGACACCACTCACTGGGAGAGGTGGGTCCTCCTTCAGAAACATACCACGGGGCACTTTGCTGAAAATGGTACCACCAACCGAGGCTCAGTGCTTGGCCTTCAAGCCTTCCTCCCCCTAGCTACCAGCTAATGGACCCACCCTGCTAACCTTGCCTTTCCAGGGTCACCCCTCTGTCCGTTCCTGTATGACCAACATCTGAGGGCACTCCCAAAGGAAGGAATTCCCTGGAGAGACTGCTGGCTTGCATCTGGCCCGGACGTGCAAACCCCTAACCTCGGGGTTTGGCATCGAAGACTGAGAGACGGGATACAACCTTATGCAGTACGCAGCCCGTGACAGGCCAACCATTCCGTGTTTGGATGCTGGGATCTTTGTGGGAGGGGGGCATGCATGGACCTACGTTCATTTTTCATGATCAAAATGGGACTGTGGCCCTGGCCCGTTGGTTCAGCGGTAGAGCGTCGGCCTGGCGTGCAGGGGACCCAGGTTCGATTCCCGGCCAGGGCACATAGGAGAAGCGCCCATTTGCTTCTCCACCCCCCTCCCTCCTTCCTCTCTGTCTCTCTCTTCCCCTCCCGTAGCCAAGGCTCCATTGGAGCAAAGATGGCCCGGGCGCTGGGGATGGCTCCTTGGCCTCTGCCCCAGGCGCTAGAGTGGCTCTGGTCGTGGCAGAACGACGCCCCGGAGGGGCAGAACATCACCCCCTGGTGGGCAGAGCGTCGCCCCTGGTGGGCAGAGCATCACCCCTGGTGGGCGTGCCGGGTGGATCCCGGTCGGGCGCATGCTGGAGTCTGTCTGACTGTCTCTCCCCATTTCCAGCTTCAGAAAAATACAAAAAAAAAAAAAAAAAGACAAAAATGGGACTGTGTTTAATGGTACTTGGAGGGTCCCTATGGGACAGTGGGGAGGAAACGTTTCTGTACACATCAATGTGTCCCATCCCCTGGGAGGATTCCCCTGTTTGAGACCCCTGTTTTATTTTCTAACCAGTAACTTAAGCTCCTTTAGCTGCACTAACTTGACATGCAAACTCACCAATTGCTGGGATGGGACCCATATGCTTTGATTGTGCGCACTCTCTCTTTAGTGTGGGTCCCTGTCCGTGCCTCTGATTGGGAGGGCCCAGCTGATTTAGTGGTCTATCGAAGGCTGCAAGAGAGAGCTGTAGGCCTTGTTTTTCTTGTCATCTCCTTAATAATCACTGCAGTAGCTGGAGCGGCCACTAGAGTAGCCTCCCTAGTGTCCACTCAGCAAACTGGAGCCACCCTCAATCAGTTAGCAGAAAGAACCGCTGACGCCTTTGCTACACAGCTACTAATCAATGGACAGTTTTATGGGGCCATAATGAATCTCCAACAACAAATTGACCTCCTAGGTTAAGAGATTAACAATCTCTGGCAATTGAGCCACACCCAATGTGATATTCACTACCCCTCTGTTTGTGTAACCCCCATACTTGTCCACAATGTCACTATAGAGTGACAGCGCCTTGCAGGCATAATCAGAGGACACTTTAATGAAAATTTCCTTAATTATAGTAGAACCTTACAACAACAGGTCCTTGCCATCAAAGACACCTGGGTGACTCCAATATCGTTTGGACTACTAGAACAAACATTGCAGAAACTTGCCTCCCTGTTCAACCCAGCCAATCTGCTAGCATATGGTGTTATAGGTGTTATCGGTATCTTAGTTCTACCAGGATTCCATTGTTTAATGCGTATCATTCAGCGAGTACAACAGCAGTCATCCAGCAGGTCCAACTGGCCTTAATAAAAAGAGAAGGGGGAAATGTAGGTAGAGTGCAGAGCATTTACCTGGCAGTTGTGGCTGATGCTATGCTGTGAGAACATTCCAGCAAGGATAAACCCTCCCTGGCACACCCCGGAGGGAGTTCGCCGCTATACGGAAATGACTCAGCACCTAACTTTTTTGGCCATTTGCCCTGCTGTAACATTCTATGGGCTGAACCCATGTATATAAGCTAGCTTACTTCCTTAATGAAGTAGATCTGCATCACTGAACCTGGTCTCCAGAGTCAGGTCTCTGCATCTCCATCGTCCTCACCTCTGTTGGGCCTTGTCCACAGGCCTGTATGGTCCAGAGCCAAGTCCATTGAAGCCATTGGCCTTTAAGGAGGGGTGTTGGGGCAGGCAAGAGCACGTTGCCCTGCTGTCCAAAACCTGCCTTGAGTAAAATGTCCTTGGTGCGTATCTGCAACTGAATTGGGGCAGCTGCCCGATACAGGAGGGCTTCCACTGGAGCTCCCCCCCCCCCCATCGAGGTCTCTCATTCAAAATCCGGAGTACTGTCCATAAGCGGCGTGTCCATCCAGTAAGAGAGCCGGTGCCTCCCTCCTGTTGCAGTCCCTGCTTTAAGAGTCCCTTATACTGCTCAATGATACCAGCAGCCTGGGGGTGGTAGGGAACATGGTACTTCCAGTCCTCCCCCAACTCTTGAGCCCATTGCCTCACCATTGAACCAGTGAAATGGGTGGGTACCAGTGTCACTTTCAAGGACCAGTGGTTGCCCATATGCAGCACTCAGGTGGTCCAGAGCCTGTATGACTGCCCTCTGGTCAGGGTTATGGGCGGGGTAAGCAGCAAGCAGACTGGTGGCAGTATCTACACAGATGACTGCATACTGGTACCCATCTGACTTTGGTAAGGGTCCAATGATGTCTATCTGCCATCGTGTCAGTGGAACATGACCGCTCTGGATCTATCCAGATGACACCAGTGGTCTCTGAGGGTGCTCCTTGGAACATACTGCACATCGCTCACAGGCTGCAAGTACCTCTGCATAGGACACAGGCAAGTTTCACACCTTAACTGTAGCCCACATAGTTTTCTGTCCCACATGGAGCAGATGCTGGTGGAGTCACTGTGCCATATCACCCGCAGGTGCAGTCTCCAATCATCACACCATTGCCAATGTATCTGCCTCATCATTCCCAGGATGGGCTAGAGGGGCATGCCTCATGACATGATATACTGTCACCTGCTTTTGGTGTCCTATTTCCCATAAGTCCTGCAACATGGCCTGACCCCATAGTGGACAGTGCATTACCATCCACTGGTTAGTGTGCCAAGTAGCAATCCAAAGGATCAGTCCATGATAGACAGCCCAGCTGTCAGTGCAGATCACCAGAGGTAAAGTTTCATTATGGGCAACTAGCCAAACAGCTCTTAATTCTGCCCATTGGCTGCTTTGGTCTATACCCGTGTCCATCCAAATAGTCTCAGTGGCTGGATGGAAGGCTATAGCCATCCATTTGGCAGGTTGGCCCCTGCTGAAACCATCAATATACCAGGCATCCTCGGAGATGGGCACCCACCCCTCCTGACTCCTGGTAAGAATTGACTTCATGTTCTGGCTCCTGAGACCCAGCTGCACCTGACTCTAAGGTCTCATAGGTAACTGGACCCAAGACTTCCTGCAGTTCTGCCCTCAATGGGCTGGTGCTAAGAGCACAGTGTTGTTGCAGGTAGGCAACCCACTTGGCCAGGGTGGAAGTTTGGGCCATATCACTACGCGGTTTGGTCACCCAATCTCTCACCCATTCTGCAGTAGGGTATGTTGTCTTGACTAACTGGTGTTGTGGTCGTAATAATCTTCAGTGGCCAGGAGGGCAGTTTACACGGCTGCCAACGGCTTCTCCACTAATGAGTAATGGACTTCAGCACCTTTCAACAATTGGGACCAAAATCCAATAGGTTGTCATAAGCACTCTGTCCACTGCCACAAGCCCCATCCAAACCCCTCCAGGTTACATGAACATCCAGTTCACAGGGCCTGGCAGGATCAAACACATTCAAGACCTGTGCCACCTTGACAGCTCTCTTAGCTCCTAGAAATGAACCGTATGCCTGCTCAGTCCAATCCCAATGAACCCCCTTCCAAATAAGGTTCTACAAGGGGCATAGTAACTGAGCCAAATGGGGTATAAATGCTCACCAATACCCCAACAAACCTAAGAATTCCTGTAACTGTTTTACCTAGTGAGCACGGGATATGCTTGGATCTTATCTATAACTGCGTCAGGGATAACTTTTGTCTTACCCGACCAGACAACTCCCAAGAATTTAACAGATAACCCAGGTCCTTGGGGTTGACTTCCCAGCCAGAGGCTTTCAAATGGGATAGCAGGGTAGGGACTGCTTGCTCCAATTCTGGAAGAGAATCACTAGTTAGCCTAATATCATCAATATAACATTTAGCCAGGTCAGTAGCCACTAGCCCATGGCACAAGGTGGGGCTATGCAAATAGCCCTGGGGTAACACTGTAAAGGTCCATTGTCTCCCTTCCCAACTGAAGGCAAATTGGTCTTGACTCTCTGCAGTTATATCAATAGAGAAAAAGGCATTGGCCAAGTCTGCCACAAAGTGGTATGTCCCCAACTCATGGCTTAGTAGATCCATCATGTTAGCTATCAAGGGTACAACTGCATGCAAAGGGGGAACAACTTTATTATGTTCTCTGTAATCTACTGTCATTCTCCAGGTCCTGTCTGGTTTGCGCACAGGCCATAATAGGGAGTTGTAAGGACTGTGCGCTGGCCGGATGATTCTCACCTTTTCTAATTCGAGGATTGATCCCTGTGATCTTCATAACCACCTGGCAGGCAGTACTGCTTGGTGTTAGTCACATGCCAAGGAATGGGTAATTGCAAAGGGGAATGTGATGCGTGTCCCCACAACACTGCCTTCACAACCCTGATCCGCAGCCGGAACTCCCCAGCTGTAGTTTCCAACCACAGTCCTTGTAAGACATCTACCCCCAAAATATATTCAGGAATAGGAGATACATACACCTTATATGGCTTAAGAGGCAGTATTTCCCAATGGAATAGTTATTGGCTTCACCTGAACAGTTTGGCCCCCATAACCGTCAATGGCCACTGGGGTCCCAGCAAACCATTCTGGGTTCTCATAGGTTTTGGTAAGGTACCAAAAAAATAGAAAATTAATATTAATATTTTAGGGAAAATAGTTAGGTTTCTTGTCCTCTCCTTTCTGTAGGGAGTGAAAGTAAAGGAATGTGAAAGTTTCCTAGCTTGCAGAGACATACTGTGTAGGAAACCCTTTTTTACCAGGAAGCTCAAAGGGCATTTTAAAATTTAGGCTAGGCATACAGAGAGATTTTGTAAATATGATTTTTATACTTCTGTGTAATTTGCACCAACTCAGGATAGACAACAGTATTGTATTGTAAGGAAATTTTGTGCTAGGGAGACTTAAATTCCTTCTTCCCCCACTTCTGTGAGAAACAGGGTAAAAACCTAGCCAGGTGCAGGGGATGAGATTTGCTTAATCTTTCCCTCTCCTCTTCTTCCTTCTTTAATGGGCCATTTGCAAAAGCTTATTCCCTGGCGCCATGTAAGCTCCCCGCCCCATTCTGAAAGCGTATAGTTAATGCATATACCTCTAGACCAGTGGTTCTCAACCTTTCTAATGCCGTGACCCCGCAATACAGTTCCTCATGTTGCGGCGACCCCAAACCAAAAAATAATTTTAGTGGCTACTTCATAACTGTAATTTTGCTACAGTTATGATTCGGAATGTAAATACCTGATATGCATTATGTATTTTCCGATGGCTTTAGGCAACCCCGCCGGGGTCGCGACCCACAGGTTGAGAACCGCTGCTCTAGACAAAGGAATAGCAAATAAACACTGAAAAATTTAGAAGTATCTTTTAATATGAAAAGCAACATTTTTGCTATTGTGTTACCTTGTAAGTTTTGATATATAGGAATATTTTTATAAGTCTTATAGACTCCCGGGTTCGATTCCCGGCCAGGGCACACAGGAGAAGCGCCCATTTGCTTCCCCACCCCTCCGCCGCACCTTCCTCTCTGTCTCTCTCTTCCCCTCCCGCAGCCAAGGCTCCATTGGAGCAAAGATGGCCCAGGTGCTGGGGATGGCTCTGTGGCCTCTGCCTCAGGCGCTAGAGTGGCTCTGGTCCCAACATGGCGACACCCAGGATGGGCAGAGCATCGCCCCCTGGTGGGCAGAGCATCGCCCCATGGTGGGCGTGCCGGGTGGATCCCGGTCGGGCGCATGCGGGAGTCTGTCTGACTGTCTCTCCCTGTTTCCAGCTTCAGAAAAATGCAAAAAACAAACAAACAAAAAAAAAAAACCATAAATCTTATAGACAAGTATTATAAGCTTGCTAATGAATTGTATTATCACTCCTCCTCCCCCTTTTTCCACCAACCTGTGTGTGATCAAAGGTATATAACCTGCCTCAGGGCTGTGTGCAGGGAGCATGATTTGGGTCAGCTTTGCCCCATGTTAGCCATATGCAGCCAGCATATTAAATTTTCTCCTTTTAATAAAACTCCTTAAAAATTCATTTGGATTTGGTGTCTCTACATAAACCCGGCGAAATGGTACTTTATAACAAGAGGAGGGAACATTCTGCACCTGTATCCACCAAGGCCAACACCCATTACACATTGGAAGGGGACCAGTAGATAGCCAGTTCCACATGCGGCCTCTGGTCCCTGCCCATCCCTGTTAGACGGGTCCCTCGACCCTTTTCCTATTCAAACTGGTACAATGGGTCTTGCGTGTTCTCCTCTCCCTCGGCCATCTCCATCATATAATCTTGTAACTGAGCTGCCTGCACACCAAACGTTTTATTGGTAGCTGCTGGGGTCTTTTGTCTCAGTGGCTGAAACTTCTGTTTTGGTTTAAGCTGCCGCCAAAGCTCCAAAAAAAATTTATTAGACTGGCCATCTAATTTCTTATCTGCTCCAGCTGCAACCAAATCTACCCACATCTGTGTTTGGGTAACTTTACAGGCCTGTTTCCTTTGTTAGTTGGGGGAGGGGGGAAACATAGGCAGCAGCCCTCACTGCTTTATGATCCTTAGTGGCCTCCAGCTCTCCCAAATCTGCTACCATCTGTGTAACCACATTGATGGGCTGCCCCACAAAGGGGCCCAAGATAGCCACAAGTGATTCAAAAAGGGCTGATGGGGTGCTAGCAAGGATAAAGTTCCTCATTTTTGCCATAAACACTTCCTCATCTGGCCCATGGGACCTCAGGTTGAAAGCAGCATTCTTCATACCTAGTTACCAAAGGACCTTTACTAACTCACTGCCACTGACTCACTGCCCCTGGCAATTCTCCAGCATTCTGCCAGACCATACAAATGGCAGCCATCACCCACTCTAATAGGGTATGGTTTCCTGGGTTGTCATGGCAGTTCTGAAGACGCTGCCTCAAGGAGGAGTGTGTGGTAATGGCGGCCAATTTCTCCATCTCTGTTCCAGAGGGCATGATGTCATTCACCCCTATGTCCCATAATCGTAGTAACCTGACTATCAGGAATTCAGTAGGTTTCTTCCTAAATTGTGCCCCCAACTCCATCAGCTTTGCCTGGGTATAGGGCAGGACCACAGAGTGTTCCATTACTTGGACAGGAGACTATGGCTGTCCCTGAGGGACTCTTTCAGAATTACAGAATCTGAACCCTAGTCCCCTTACCCCAGGACCCAAGAGTCTGCTTCCCAGCCTCTACTCTCAGACTTGGGAGTCCACAATCCAGCCCCCGCCCTCCACCAAACCCCATGATCTGAGCCCCCAGCCCATTTCTCTCCATCCAAGTACTAACTAGGCCCGACCCTACTTAGCTTCCGAGATCAGATGAGCTCAGGCACGTTCAGGGTGATATGGCCGTAGACACCATTTCTCTCCAGAACCCAGAAATTCCACTCTTCTTTAGCTTCAGCTGGAGTCCATCCCTGGGGGGGGGGGGAGGAATAAAGGGGGTAGGGCCAGCTGGTTGCCATGGTGCCAGACTGTTTGAATCTGCTCTCTGGCCCTTGGGGGCTCCCCAGGGTCTGTAGAGAAGAGGGGCAGACCCAGATCTAAGGGAAGGCCAGCCTCAGCTCCTTCCCCAAATCAGGTCTATGGGCCCAGGGTGTTTGAGTCACCATCAATGCCTTGTCCAGTGACCTTGAACAAGTCCTGATCCTTCTCTTTGGGTCTGTCTCAGTTTCCCCAAGGTGAAATTTCTTGGGAAGTGGGGAGATGATCAGGTCCTGCAAATCTCTAAGATTCTCTGCTTTCTCAACCCTCTCACCTCCCTCCTCAGGCCCCAGGCAGCCCCAGGGCATTCTGGGAACCCAAGGCTGGGCTCTGGGCCAGGTAGTTGAGGGTGGGAAGGTAGGGGCAGCCTCCTTCCTTTCCTTTCCTCCCAACCTTGGCCTGACTATTGCCCCTGTCTGAGGGTCTAAGGTTGTAAAGGAAGGAAGGGATGAGATCTGGGACCATAGACCCTTTCCCTCCTTCACCCCCTTCCTGCCTCTCCTTCCCCTATTCAGCAGGGCACTACCCCAGCTCTGGACCCCTTCTCCAGCCACCCCCACCCTACCCCTAGCTCCAGACCTGGCTTAGCACTGTGGAGGCAGAGGCAGGGGACAGAAAGAAGGAGAAAGATTGTGGGGGGGGGCTAGAATGGCTCTGGTCCCAACAGAGTGACGCCCCAGATGGGCAGAGCATCGCCGCCTGGTGGGCATGCTGGGTGGATCCCGGTCGGGCACATGCGGGAGTCTGTCTGACTGCCTTTCCATTTCCAACTTCAGAAAAATACAAAAATACAAAAAAAAAAACACAACACTAAGCCCCACATTCAACATGCAGAATCTGGGACACTATCTTAGTGTTCTTGCCCTCTGCAGACCCTCAATAAATCTGCCTTTGCTTTTATTGATGTTTCTGGTCTAAATTATTTTATATCAGGACACAAGAACCCAAACTTGTCAGTAACAATCCAATATAGTGTAGTGGAAGTCAAGTCGTGTGACTTCCAACACCAAATCCACCTAGCTTTCTGGGAACACACATTCTCAGACTGTCCATCTTAGAATTCAACTGCCATGCTGCAAAAAAAACCCAACACATGGAGAAGCCACATGAACATACTCTGGTTAACAACCACAGCTGAACTCAGTTTTGCAATCATCCCAATTCAGTAATCAAACACGTGAGGGAAGAACCGTCCAGATGACTATATGATCAAGTTCCTGAGCCACAGAATCTGGGAGTATAATAAAATAATTTTTGTTTTATGCCACTAAGTTTGGTTTTTTATGAGGCAATAGATAATTAGAGAAGTGTGAGAGCCACCAGCCTATCACAATTCCTTGTAGTGTCACAAGAAATTTAATACTACTGAAGTTTCTGAATGGTTGAGTTTTTGTCCCATTACAGGGTTTCAGAATCATCCCCATAATTCTGTAACTCACTCCTTTGCATTCTCATGTTTTCTAAATTAGGAGACAAAGGATGGAGTACAGCCATACACTAGAGATCACATACAATCCTACAGCTCTCCCACTGCATTGTATGGTTTGTGAGTGACAGAACCCCAGTTTGGATGGGGACAGCAAGAGCCCAGCCTAAAGCATGAATTTATTCTCCCCTTCCTCAGCACTTGCTTCCCCAGACTCCCTTGCACTTTGGAGGAGTCATAAAACTAAAGGGCTTCTTATATTATGTAATTTAGAAAAAAAATCTTAATTTATGTAAAGAATTTAAAACAATTTTTAAAACTGGTTTAGCCAAATATATGTGTTTATTGCTGTTACTCTTATTATATTAGAATTTTTTTCTTCTTTGACACAAAGAAAACTTCCATTTGTTCTCTTCCTTCCTACTTTGTTCATTGGTATGAGGAAGTGTGTGAGACCTGGAGCTCTGGTGACCATTTTGTGACCATGAGACCACAAGCCTAGAATAAAAATCTATCTTTCTTGGGATGGTAAAACAGAGGATAGGAAATAGGTCCTTGATGATATCAATAAGCCAGTGCATCCGATCTCCAAACCCACTAACTCCAGAATTCTTATAAAATAAGATAACCAAGTGTCTTCTGTCATGTTAATTGGGTTTTCTGTTTGCAACCAGGTGAATCTTCACAAATCCATCTTTGCAAGCCCAGCACAGAACCCAAAGAAAGTGTTCTATTAATATTATATAATAAAAATTTGAATCATATAGAACATATCTGAGTTCAGGCATATGATCTTCTTTAATATGAGTGTTGTAATGAAGTATGGTTGGAAATCTCCACTTGGAGAAGAAAAAAAAACTCTGAATTAGATTTTGGTTTTACCTGCCCAGCACCCATTTCTCTGCTAAAGCTCCCTTTTCCAGCCCGTCATTTGTTGAACACAAGACTCAGATTTTCCCAATCAGAGTACTCCATCTCCAGATCAGTGACAAGACTTCCCTGGTCCTCCCTCATGACAGCCTTGTAACTTGCTTCCTCTGCTTGAAATATGCCCTTCTACTCTCCTACCACCACCATGTCCTTATCTGGCTAATCTCCACTCATTCCCTATGTTTCGGCTAATATGACCTCCTCTTCCAAACACCCTTTGGAGTGGTTCACTGGGGTTTCTATTACTTTTGGGGAGGTTTTTTGTTGTTGTTTTTTAGCAAGAGAAAAAGAAAGAGGGACAGACAGACAGGAAGAGAGAGAGATGAGAAGCATCAATTCTTCATTGCAGCACCTTAGTTATTCATTGATTGCTTTCTCATATGTACATTTTTTTTTTTTTACAGAGAGAGAGAGAGAGTCAGGGAGAAGGATAGACAGGGACAGACAGACAGGAACAGAGAGATGAGAAGCATCAATCATTAGTTTTTCGTTGCACATTGCAACACCTTAATTGTTCATTGATTGCTTTCTCATACGTGCCTTGACCGTGGGCCTTCAGCAGACTGAGTAACCCCTTGCTGGAGCCAGCGACCTTGCGCTCAAGCTGGTGAGCTTTTGCTCAAACCAGATGAGCCTGTGCTCAAGCTGGCAACCTCAGGGTCTCGAACCTGGGTCTTTCGCATCCCAGTCCAACGTTCTATCCACTGCGCCACCGCCCGGTCAGGCTGTACATTGACCAGGGAGCTCCAGCCTAGCCAGTGACCCCTTGCTCAAACCAGCAACCTTGGGCTTCAAGCCAGCAATTTTTGGTCTCAAAACAGAGACTGTGGGGTCATGTCTATGTCCCACACTCAAGCCAGCCACCCCGCACTCAAGCTGGTGAGCCTGAGCTCAACCTGGCAACCTTGGGGTTCAAACCTGGGTCCTCAGCATCTCAGGCCAACACTCTATCCACTGAGCCACCACCTAGTCAGGTAATCTATTGCTTTTATAAGCCAAATAAGCTTTCCCATCTGACTTTTCTGGTGAGTATTTAGGATCAACCACATGAAATTGCCAATATCCTACCATTTCTGACCCACAAAGCTAGCAATTTCATATGGTTCAACCTAATTTTTTTTTTTAGCCACCGCTTGTCCCCAGGCTATCCAAACCTGGATACATGAATACTAAGGGCTAAACCAATCCCTACCTGGTCCTCAAAGCATTCCATTCCCTTGGATGCCACAACCACTGCAAGAGTTTTTTTTTCACTTAGACTGGAGATTTTGCCATTTTCCTGCTGGACTATAGTGCTGATAGGATTGAGTCTGTGTCTGCAAATAAATGACCATTTTCCCAGCATATGCAATTGAAGAGGATGAATATGAGCTGAGACAGAGAAATGAGTAGGAGAGTGTCTTGGTGGAGTTGAATCTGGGGTACAGTCTCTAAGGCCAAGTTCCTTGTAGCTTTACCCTAAATTATCTCCTTTCCAGCTGTATGAGCCAACAAATGCCTGCTTTTCATGCCTATTCTGTTATGTTCCTGTTACTTGCTACCAAAGACTCTAATTCATGTCCCTGAACCTGCAGGTGGGGTCAGGCAGTTCCTCTGGGATCCTAGTCTCCTTCTCCTCTTCCGTCAGAGCCCTAATGTCATCTGTCGGTCCAGGAGGGCAGGGACTGGGGTCTATCTTGGTCACTGCTGGGTCTACAGTGCCCAACTCCGGGCCAGGCACAGAGCAGATGTTCAAATTCCCCTTGGAAGATACCATGCCCTCTTTCACTAATGTACCCATTCCTTGGGTTTAAAGCTCTCAATTTAAAAAAAACAACAACATATCATTGGCACTGATTCTCTATGAAATAAAGGGCCTGGGGTTACAGGAGAAGGCAGATGGTGGGTGTCCTCCAAAGGGCTAAACCAGAGACCATGTGGACCCCAAATATGTTGATGGATAGATGGCAGTTCCTGAATTTGTTTTGAAGGTAGGCACACCTCACCCCAAAGCTGGGGTCTCTACCAAAATCAGACCATATACCACCCCTGCTAACAACCCTCCACTGGCTTCCCACAGTTCTGAGAATAAAATCTTGACTCTTCTTGATCACAGTCCACCAGATTCTGCAAAATCTGCTCCCTGCCTGCCTCTCCCATGTGTTCTCTTCCCACTTCCTCCTCACTCCAGGCCAGACACACTACCTCCAACACACCAAGCAAGATTCTGTCCCAGGGTCTCTACACATGCTCTTCCCACAATGAATTTCCTCAGCTCCAACATAACCTTCCCTGACCCCCCCCCAATATAAAGTAGGCTTCTCATTTTCTGTCCCATCACCCTGTTTTCATTCATTTCATGGCACTTATTTACCACCAGACACTCATGACATATTTACTTGCTTATTTACTATCTCCTCCATGGGGCAGAGGTTTCTTGTTTTGTCTATTTTGTTCACTGCTGTATCCCCTGTGTAGCACCTAATACATAGTACATGCTCAATAAAGCTTTATCAGGTGACTCGGAGATAATATAGTCAATTAGTTGGGAGAGTAGGATTTGGAGGCAGTAAACTTTCTAATCACAGCTCTGCCATTTACTGACTGTATAATCCTAGGCAAGCTCCTTAATCTCTGAACTCTTTCCTCATCTAGAAAGGTAGGTGCATATTCTACACATCAGCTGCAGACTATAAATGCCATCATGTTTACTATCTGAGTATTTTTTTAAGTGAGAGGAGGTGAAAGACAGACTCCTGCATACACCCCACCAGGATCCACTTGGCAATCCCTGTCTGGGGCTGATGCTCATATCAACCAAGCTTTCTTCAGCACCCAGGACCGAGGCTTGGACCAATCAAGCCATTGGCTGTGGGAGAGAAAGAGGGAAAGAAGGGTGAAAGGAAATGGGAGAAGCAAATGGTGCTCCTCTGTGTGCCCTGACTGTGAATCAAACCCGGGACATCCAATGCCAGGGCGACGCTCTATCCACTGAGCCACAGGCCAGGGCCCTGGGTAACTTTATTTTGTGAGCATTCTGTGCCTGGTGCTGGGTTGCATGTTCTCTTTTCATACATCAGGGAGGGTTTGTGAGCACAGTGCCTGGTGTGTGGGAGCCCTCAGTACCCAGGAGTCATGATGACTGAGATAGATGAGTGTGGCTGGGAGCCTCCTGGTCTGATTCTCTAGTACCTCTGTCCTTGCTGCCTCCCACCCTGCCTGCCCAAATCATCCTTTTCCCTCCTGTTTCTATTTCTGTCTTTCTCTTCTCCTCCTCAGGTCTCAAGGGGCCCCTGGCTGGCATGAAGCCTCTTCCTTCTTCAGGATCAGAAAGCAGTTTTCACTGCAGGGCCTCCCAACAAGGGTTGGGATGCCCCCAACCAACTTTCCTTCACCAGCCACAACCCTCAGCCTTACCTGAAACTTTCCTCCCCGCACCATCCTCTGTGCCCCCAGCAGACACTCTACTTAAGATCCCTCTAGCCTGACCAGGTGGTGGCGCAGTGGATAGAGCATTGGACTGGATGCTGAGGACCCAGGTTCGAGACCCTGAGGTCACCAGCTTGAGTGCGGGCTCATATGGTTTGAGCAAAAGCTCGCCAGCTTGGACCCAGGGTCGCTGGCTCAAGCAAGGGGTTACTTGGTCTGCTGAAGGCCTGCTGTCAAGGCACATATGAGAAAGCAATCAATAAACAACTAAGGTATCGCAATGCGGAACGAGAAACTAATGATTGATACTTCTCATCTCTCCATTCCTGTCTGTCTGTCCCTGTCTGTCCCTCTCTCTGACTCTCTCTCTGTCTCTCTCAAAAAAAAAAAAAAAATCCCTCTACCAATGAATTAAACTGATGCAACTACCAGTTGATGCTTCTCATTTCTCTCCCTTCCTGTCTTCTCCCTCTCTCTCTCTCTCTCTCTCTCTCTCTCACACACACACACACACACACACACACACACAAAATCCTCATATTCTATCTAGAGTAACAATGAGCTTTCCCTTCATCCCCACTCTCACAAGGCTGGCTTTGAATACTCATGCTCAGCCAAGATCATTGGGGCCATTTCACAACCTCCAGATTCAAGATAGAATGTAATGATAAGAAACAGATAAGACACTGAAAGCAAACTGCCAGCTCCACTATTTCTTCATTGGAGATCTTTGGGCAAGTGACTTCACTTCTCTTTGGTTCATATTCCTGTCTATAAAATGGAATCAAAGATATCTACCTTGGACAGTTGCCCAACCTCAGAGAGATGAGCCGTGCTTAGCACAATGCCTGTGTATGGAATGAGCATTCACTAACTGCTCAGCAATAGAGTTCTGTGGTTAAGAGGACAGACTCAGAAGTCAGGCTGCCACCTTCTGGTTATGTGACCTTGGGCACCTTACTTAATTATTCTGGGCATCAATTTCCTTATCTATAAAACGGGATAATCATAGTATGTTCTAGGGTTGTTGCAAGGATTAAATGACTTAAGTGCTTGGCATATAGTGAGCACTCACTAAATGTTAGCTGTTATCATTCTATTATTTCCTACCCTTAAGTCTCAGAGGATAGGAAATTGTCTGCAAGTACATCTTCCTGGTCCAAGTTAGCCATGCTTCCTTTAGTCTCACTAAGTCCTTATGCTGTCATCTAGGTCATCACCCACACCCATTCACCTCCGAAGACACAAGGACACACAACAGAGGTCAGCAGAGCGGCCTCAGACACAGAAAAAAGTTTAATTCTGTTGCGGCGGAGGGTCCTGGCTCCAGTAGGGAGGAGGACTTAGTTTTGGATTTCGTTCATGTGGGAATTTATTTGGGGAAAGAAGAATAGGGTAGAGTCTGGTCCTTCCAGTGGGACCTGCCCGGGAGAATGTATAGAGGGGGAGAGGTAATCGGGAGAGACAGGGAGACTGGCAAAATATGGGAGGGCAGAAGAAGAGATGACAGGACAGAGAAAAGAGAGATGTATAGGGAAGGACAGAGACATAAGAGAAGACAGAGAGTGGGACAGAGACAAAACAGGGGAACAGAGAAAAGGGGACCCCAAGCCAGATCTGATGGGGCCAGGGAGGTGAATGGGTGGGGGCTTTGGAGGCCGCCGCGGGACAGAATAGGATCTAGTCCAGCCAGATAAAAGAAATGGGCCCCTCGCCCCTTCCCCGGGTCCCGGGCGGGGGGAGGAGGCTCGTGTCTCAGTGCTGCAATGTCGGGGGCCCTGCCCCTCCCCGCGCTTCGCTGTGTAAGGCACCGGCTCCAGCGAGGTCCGCGAGCGCGCGGGGGGAGGGGCAGGAGAGGCGAGGTGTCCTCGTGGGAGGAGAGCCCCGCGGCCTGCTCCCTAACCCCCCAGGACACGGGGGACGTGGCCTCAAGCCTTAGCCTGAGGCAGGGACGCCCCCTTCCCAGAGGAGAAGGGCTTGTCGCCCCTCCAGTCAGAGGTCTTGGTGCTGTGCTTTCTCCCCCAAATCCTGCCCAGGCATCCGGGCGGCTGAGTGTTTGTCCGCGGCACCCAGGCATCCTGGCACCTGCCCACCGCTCACACGGTACTCTCCAACATCCACTCGGTGCTGGTAAAGGCCAGGCGTGCCCTGGCGGAGCCCAGCCCCAGGTCTCCATCCTCCCCGGCCGCGCCCCCTCCGGCCACGTCCAGGTGCGGTGTGGACCGGTGGCGCTTTGTCCGCCGGGCGCGGCGCGGGTAACTGTGGCTCTGGAAGAGCGCCCCGTAGTCCCCGTCGAATGAATAGCGCTGCTGAGGCCTTGGCCGGGCGGGGGCCCCACCAGGAACCAGAGCTAGAGTCGGGGGCGCCGAAGCTGGCGGCCCCAGGGCCCCGGAACGGCTCCTGCGAGGACCCACCGCAGACCGAGACTCCTCCCCGGAGGTTTCCTCCGATGGCAGCAGACACAGCGAGGTGGCTGAGCCGCCCAGGGAGCGTCCAAGGACCGCCTCCGAGTCTTCATAAGTCGTCTCTATTGCCATGGCCTTAGCTTCCACGGCCACCACCGCCGCAGCAGCTGGGGACGCCACTTCGCTCAGTGCCTCATAGCGATCTTGGGGCTGCGGGGGCGGGGCCTGCGGCGCACCGGCGCCATTAGTCTGAGAGCACACGTGGCTGACCCGTGGGAGCGACCTAGAGGTGCCCTTGACACGGCGGCCATCTCCGTCCCCATAGACCTTGTAGCGGATCATGAGCAGAACAATGAAGACGAGGACCGAGGCGACGATGACTCCCCCGATGGCAATGATCATGGTTCCACCCAAGAAGTGGGCCCGCAGTGGGCGGCAGGGCGCGGGATCCGCAGCTGTGGTAAACTGCACACAGCCCACCACTCGCATGGCTGGCAGCGCTGTCGCCCCATCATCGTAGACTGCCAGCACGCACAGGTCATAGGCGCGGCCCGCTGCCAGATCGTTCACCAGGAAGGTCTGGCTGGTGGAAGGGATCATCCTGTGGGAGGGGGCAGGATCAGCATGGGATTAGCTCCACTCTAAACCAAGCCGTTTCACTTGCATTCTCCACCCGTGGGACCAGTGAAAACCAAACCATGAGTCCGTACCAGGATCCCACCTTCTATGGGACTATAGCAGCCATTCAAGCAACAAATTTCCAACCTCTCAGGACCACTGCTACTGGCATTGCCCTTCATCTGAATGCCCTGCCCTCAGACCCAACCCCTAGCTGATCGTCTAGTAGGACAATATCTGTCATTCATGTTCCTTTATCCACAGATCCTAATCCCTGCATGAGAGGAGTGCTATCGCTTTCATGCCCTACCCTGAAGGGTCACACTCCCTAGCAGTGTCTCACCATATTAGGGCAACAACTGTCATTCAACTACCTATAACTGTCTCTTATCTACCTATTTCCATCCTTTAAAGGGCAGTATTACTACAGGCCACTGCCCCTACCAGCATGCCCCTCCCTTACTCAGGTTTACACTGAGGTCAGTTCACACCCTATGTCTTACTCCTAGTGAGGCAATGAAGCTCTTCTAGTTCCTCTTTTCTACATATCCCCTTTCAGGGAAGCCATGGTACAGGCCTCTCCCTTTATCTGCATGTCCCATCTTTGGGTAAATACATCTCTTAGCTGCATCTATGTTCTGAGACAATTTCCAAGCCCCTCAACTATATATTCCTGTGCCACACCCCACAGTGGCCCATGGGGGATGGTTCCCCTGCTTTGTCTAGGGCCCTGTCCACTCTTTGTATGTGCTGAAACCGCTCTGTGTGCACCTTGCCCTATACTGACTGCCACAGATACCAAATCATACCCCCAGATAAGTCTCATCTATAATTGGGTCAAATGTAGCCAAGCAAGCATGCCCCCTTCTTGCTCTAGACCCCTGCCTTCAAATGAGAGTCAGGGCAGAAAAGTTGTTAAGCAGACAAGTCTGGGAGTCACACTTGCCTGGGTCTGAGTCTCTCTTCTGCCACTTGCTAGCTGTGACCTTAGACAAGTTTCTTAACCTCTCTGTGCCTCATTTCCCCCATATAGGGATATAAAGAATTAGCACATCATAGAAATGATGTGGAATATGAGTGAGTTAACATACCTAAAGCCTGACTCTTAATAATTCCATCACAATTCGCTTACATCCCACCATATATCGGCCCGTAACCCTTGCTATGGCTCACACCCTACTGCCAGTTGCACCCTTCTGCAGCTATGAGACCCTGCCACTAGGCCTTGCCCCTTCCACTGAGCACACCTTTTCCACGCTCTTGCCCATGTCCAGCCCTGGCTAACTTGGGACTACAAAATCCACATGGATTTGTGTGTCCAGCACTCAACCTCAAAAGCTCTCCTCTCCTTATTGGGTTACCAGAAACAAGAACCACCTCTTCATCTGCATGGGACCATGAAGCAGGAGCTCCACCTCCTCTGAGAGACCATGCCCCCACCTCCGTAAGCCTCTTAACTCAGAAGCTTCACCTTCCTTCCCGCCAGGCCACCTTCTGACCCTGAAGCCCACCTCTGTTGTCCCACTTCCTGCAGGTTCGCCACCACCAAGAGCCACCCTCCAACCAAAAGACTCCAAGTAAGGGCCCTATACTCTCAAAAAGACCCATCCACTTCTCCAACTCTCCCCTTCCCTGCCATTTAACACAGTGGTCCCCAACCTTTTTTGGGCCACGGACCGGTTTAATGTCAGAAAATATTTTCATGGACCAGCCTTTAGGGTGGGACGGATAAATGTATCACGTGATATATCAAGAGTGAGTCTTATACGGATGTAACAGAGGGAATCTGGTCATTTTTTAAAAATAAAACATTGTTGAGACTTAAATGTAAATAAAACGGAAATAATGTAAGTTATTTATTCTTTCTCTGCGGACCGGTACCAAATGGCCCACGGACCGGTACTGGTCCGAGGCCTGGGGGTTGGGGACCACTGATTTAACATACCACTCCCCTTGTGCCTCCTAACTTTGGGTGCCAGGCTGTAAGTCTTCCTTTTCTTCCCATCATCCCTCTCAGAAAGACTTGGACTCCTCTTGCTCCTTTCCCTAAACAGACAGTTGCTAGGGCTCCCCCCTTTTCAAGGACAGAGGCTGGCTCCTTAAGAATGCTTGAGCTCATGTGTCTCTAATAGGCTGTAAGACCCAACCAAGCAAGCAGCAGAGCAGGCTTCTGGCTGGATGTCACCTCCGCCCATGGCAGCAGTGAGAATATTAACCCCTGAAGCTCCATAGCATGGGTGTCTACAATAGGGGACAGAGGACTGGAACTGTGGCCCTCAGGTGCAGGGAAGAGCCCCCAGGTCTGTTGCCCAGCTATGGACAGAAAATATCAACATCAGAATACATGCAGGGCCTGGGGGTCTGCAAACTTCCCTGTACCCCACCATGTACTGCCATAGGTTAAAGAGAAAGGGAAGAAACAGAAAAGTGGGAAGTCACAAACCAAGAGTTATTTAAAGAAATATGTATATTATCCATCTCCACTAATTCCTGCTTGACAAACAGTAGGTGTTCGATAAATATGTATTCAACATAAAACTGTTGGAAAGATCAAATGAGGTAGCATCCTTGAAACTGCCTGACAATGGTTTTTGTTTTGTTCGTGTGTTTGCCCTAACGCTTGTAAAACTGGGCCAGTGTCTGATCTATCTCAGTGGGCCCAGGACCCAGCATGGAATCTGGCATGCAGTAGGCATCTACTCAGTGTTTGGTAACCAGATTTTAAAAGAGAAGGAAATGAGGATGACAGAGACAAAGAAAAAGAGAGGCATTTATTCATTCAGCCAACAATGGGAAAGCACCTACTGTGTACCAGGACTATGGCCAAGAGAACCCTGGGAAAGGTGAAGATGGAGACCAAGAGGCAGCCTTTTTGGTATAGTCTGAGCAAAAATGGCTTTACACCCTCTGGCATTCCCAAGTGAAGTTAAACACAGGATTAAGCTTTCAGCAGGTGCTCTACAGTGTACATGAGGAAGACAGAGCCAGAAAGAAGGAGAGCTGTTTACAAAGCCAACAACTACTTATCAAGTGCCCACCGTGTGCCAGGCCTATGGCTGTGAGCCATATTTAAAAAGCTACCAAGATGAAGGACACTGCAAGGCCAAGACAATAATTCAGCATGTACTAGCTGCCTCCTTACTCTGGGCCAGGAGCTTACTGAGAACAGGGACTGGTCTTTTGGTCTCTCTGTGTACCGAGTTCCTTGATCAGGGGCTAGCACAGAGCAGGGGCTCAGTGTCTAAGGAGGGCAGGAGGGAAAGAAGGGACCGAGACAGATGTGAAAGAGAATGAAATGGTGGGAGAAAGTAACTCTTAACATCTGTCCACCCCCAGGGCAATGGCTTCTAACCCAGTGGATAATGAAAATAACTTATATTTATATATTTTGGTTTTCTGTTCTATAATGTACCCAATGTATTGATATAGTAGCACTGGTATATAAGTTATGAATATCAACATAATTGTTAAATATATGTGTATGTGTATTTCATGCTCCAAATGTTTAACTCAAGGTGCACAATCAAACACCTTTGGCTAGCATGTAAACTATGGGATGTAGCCTGACTGGGCAGTGGTGCAGTGGATAGAGCATCGGACTGGGATGTGGAGGACCCAGGTTCGAGACTCCGAGGTCACCAGCTTGAGTGCGGGCTCATCTGGTTTGAGCAAAGCTTACCAGCTTGGACCCAAGGTCGCTGGCTTGAGCAAGGGGTTACTCGGTCTGCTGAAGGCCCATGGTCAAGGCACATATGAGAAAGCAATCAAAGAATAACTAAAGTGTCGCAACGAAAAACTGATGATTGATGCTTCTCATCTCTTTCCGTTCCTGTCTGTCCCTATCTATCCCTCTCTCTGACTCTTTCTCTGTCTCTGTAAAAAAAAAACAAAAAAAACAACCATAAACTATGGGATGTAAACTATGAGCCTCACAGAAGTGAGGATCATGCTGGGCACATTCACAGTTATAACTCCAGTGCCCAGTCTGGCTCATATGGGTACTCAACAAAGATTTCCAAAGCGCATGAAAAACAGTGAGACAAACAGAGATATAAGGAGACAGGACAACTGTGCATGGCCATCTGGACCCCTAGCTGAACAAAAAGGCCAAGGAAGTGGACAGAAGGGAGGGAAGGCCCCTGGGGTGGGAGGAGGTCCTGGGACTGAAGCACCCACCTGTAGACGAGGGAGTCATCAGCAGAGCTGTTGTACTGGACTTGGTACATGCGGATGCCCGGCACCGGCCTCTGTGCTGGCCAGCGGATGAGCACCGAGTTGGAGGTGAGCTCCGCTGCCACCAGCCGGCGCTCAGCAGCAGATTCATTGGCACCAGGTCGGCTGGGTGTGGCGATGTCAGAGGAGCCAGGCTCAGTGAGAGGCGGGGGGGCAGCCGGTGGGGGTGCCATCAGAGGCAGAGGCACCACACACACCTCCACAGGTGCCGTGGCTTCCCCAGCAGCATTGGAGGCGATGCAAGTGAAGATGCCACTGTCCCGCAAGGTAGTGATGGTTACATCCAGTGTCCCATCTCCCCGAACCTGGGTTCGGCTAGAGTTCCCCAGCAACCGTCCATCAGGTGCCACCCAATGAACCACGGGCTCAGGATCACCCACTGCACGGCACCGCAGGCTGACCGCCTGGCCCTCCACCACCAGGGCCCGGCCCCCAGCCTGCCGTGTGATCAGTGGAGGTTCGCACAGGAACTCCTCTTCAGGGATGGACCAGAAGTAGCGGTCAGTGAGGTGCTCAGGGGTGGCACACGTCTCCAGGTCATCCTCTCTGGTCAGCCGCCGCAGCCAGAGCAGCTCGCAGTTGCAATGCAAAGGGTTACCGCCAAAGCTGACCGTGAGTGGCGTGGGCGGCTTTGGCCCAGGGCCTTGTGACCTCAGGAAGAGCCCATCAGGGGGTAGTTTATGGAGGCGATTGGAGGTCATGTCCAGGCGAACCAGTTTGTGAAGCTGCACGAAGGTACCTTCGGCAATGTGGTCGATGAGATTGTGGTCCAGTGTAAGGGTGTTCAGATTCACCATCTGGCCTACAGCCTCCCAGGGCAGAGCCTCGAGGTTGTTGTAGGACAGATCCAGGTCCTCCACTGTGGACAAGAAGGCGTCGAAGGCTGCTGATTCCACCCGGCGGATCTGGTTGTTGCCAAGGATCAGGTGGCGGAGGTTGCCCAAGCCGCGGAGCTGGTCACCACGCACTTCGGCCAGGCGGTTGCTGTCGAGGTGCAGGGCCCGCAGGGCGCGGAGGTCTGCAAAGGCACCGGCTGCTACTTGGCCGATGGTGTTACGGGAGAGGGTGAGGTGCACCAGGCTGGTCATGTTGGCGAAGTCTCGGCGGCGGATGGCGGCGATGAAGTTGTCTGTGAGCCGCAGCTCCACCACACGCCGGTCGATGGCTGGTGGCACAAAAAGTAAGCCGGTCTTGGCGCATAGCATGGTCAGTGTTGGCGCCACGTTCTGGCAGATGCAGCGGCCAGGGCAAGGTTGGCTGTGAGATGCCCCCGCCCAGAGTAGCAGCAGAAAGGACAGGGCAGCAGGCGGTGGCGAGAGCAGCACCGAGAAGGGGCCGGGAGCCATGGTGCAGTGGCAAGGCGGGAGGAGTGGACAGTAAGACCTGAAGGAGAAGAAAACGCGTTACCCAGGCATAGAGTTTGCTTGTCAGCCTGGCCACCCTAGGATGTTCTGCCAAAGGTCAGACCCAGATCCCTCCCTTCCTAACAACCAGGTTCTATAGGGCAGTGACAGCACTGATCATCAGCTGGCATGCACTTGTTAATAGACAATAATATCTCAATGGTGGTTGGTAAATTACCACTGCGTGTCCTATCCCCACCTCTGCCCCTCCTTTAGGGGCTTCCAGACCTCTCAAAATCTCCCAACCAGAGGGTGACATGTGGCTCTGTCTGGACTTTCTATTACCCACTGAACATTTTGAAAAATCACTGCTAACTAGGGTTTAAGTTCACAGATTTCAAATTCCAGCTCTGACACTTACTAGCTGTGTGACCTCGGGCAAGTGTCTGAACCTCTCTGAATCTCGGTTTCTTCATCTGTAAAGTGGAGATAAAAAAACAGGCCTTATCTCTGTGAGGGTTAAATGGATTAATGAGCATGACGAACTACTTAGAACAGTTCTTGGCATGTTCAACACATGTTGGTAATTATTATTATTATCATCGAGTGCCCATTCTGTGCCAAACAGTATATACTTTTATTCAAAGCAAATGCTTTGAAATCAGACAGACTCAGGTTCAAGTCATGGTTCCCCCACTTGCTAGCTCTGTAATGCCAAACCAACGATTTCCCCTAAGTAGGCCATACTTTCCATGTTTTGTAAAATGGGATGAAGTGGCTAAGAAAACTACATCAGTCTCCCTGTACAGCCTTGGGAAGTCCTTCTCAGAACCTGTTTTCATCCTGGACTCCTCTGAGCTCCCAAGCAGGGGGCAGACTTCTGTGCTCAAATCAGTGGGCACACACAAGGCCCCATACATGCCTACACACTCACACACATACATACACTTACTCACACACTCATGCTATGCCTCTGCTCCAGGCAAAACCTTCCGGCAGGGATTCCCCCTGTGGAGGCTGCAGCCCACGACATGCCAGCTCCCATCACAACACGGGGTGGGGAGGGTGAAGAGGAAAGGATGGGAAGGGGGTGCCCCTGAAACTGCTTTCCCCCCACCCTGCACCCAGTCCCTGTCGGTCCACCTCCCAGCAATCTGTAGTTCAGGGCTGTGACCTGATGTGGCCCTGATCCTTCAGCCCATGGGAAGAGACACTGTAGACACGGAAAGGAGGGATCAAGAGAGTCAGAGAGAGAGGTGAAGAGACAGCAAGAGACAAGGGGGAGGGAGAGATGGACTGGCAGAAACAGACAGATTGAAAGAGAGAGAAAGAGAGGGAGAGAAGAGAAAGAATTTGAAAGAAAAGTGAAAAGACAGGGAGCAAAAGACAGAAAAACTAAGTGGAGAAGACACAGAAAATAGAGACTAAGACATAAAGATAGAGAAATGAGAGAGGGAGAGACAGAAGAAAGAATAAGAGTATTACAGAGAGAGACAAAGACAGATGAAGAAAGAGAGACTGAGGGAGACAGTGCCTGGGCTGAAGAGAAGAGGCAGAGTCAGGGTGTCCCACCAACTCTGAGGCCCCCTACTACTTTGTCCTGTACTCCCTCTGGGAACTGTATTGGACAGAAAGCCCTGGCCTGGAAGTCAGAACTCCCGAGTTAGGAGGTCCCACTCAACACATGCCTGGCTATGGGGTCTCTAGGGCTCAGAACCCCAATCTATGATACAGAAGTACAAAGCTTTGCTTCCCACGGTTGGGGTGGGACTCAAGTCGAAGGAATAATAATAGCAATGAAAACAGCGAACATTTATTGAGAAACAGTGCAGCATTGCAGGACTGGATCTGAACTCGACAGCCTGGTTCACACCCCAATTCCCTGTTGCATGACTCTAATCAAGTGGCTTCCCTTTTTTGTGCCTTAGTGTGCTCTTCTGTAAAATGGGGATAATAAGAGTAACTACCTCATCCGGTTGTAAGGATTAAATGAGATAATGCACTGCAACATGATTAGGATAGTTCCTGACAGAATAAACACTACGTAAATATCAGCTGCTATTATTATTTTCCCCCTCTGGCTCTCTCTCAGCCACCAGCAGGCTGGACTACCAGATCTTCCCATATACACACACACAAAATGGTAAACCACATTCATGCCACTTTTCAAATGCAGGAGTCAATTCATGTCATGAAACTCTTGCAACCTTTATTGATATGACAAAACCCCTCTTTCCTGACCACCTTATTCATCCCAAGAAAGGATGCCTCCAGGCCTGAGAACCCTACCTGCCATCCATGCCCTGGCTCCACCATGAGCCCTTACCCAAACATGATGCTCCTGACCTTATCACCACACTGCCCCCAGCTTAAGGGACACCTGGGGCCTCAGGACACTAACATAGACTGCACTGAAATTCTCAGAGGCAGGCCTCCAGGCCTCCAGTAGGCTCAGAACAAGACCAACCACTCTGCATCTCTGTCCTTAGCTTGGGACCCTACTCACCTCTCTTCAGGGAATCAGGGCCTGGGCCAGTACCTGCAAAGGAACAAAACGACCCTATTAGCATCCTCTGGCTCCTCTCTGGAGACCTGCCTTGGAGACCATTTCAGCCAAGGAAGTCCTTTGTGTGATCACACTCTCGGCTCTCCTGCTGCAGGATCTGCATAATCTCAGATACACCCAGAAAGTCATCTCTGAAAACCAAGGAGTCTTGGCCTCAGGGATGCTCACTTCCAAAATCCAGGAGTCCAGATTTTAACCCTTTGTCCTCTGGGGTCTCATGAGGCCAGTGACACCACCTCCCTCCTCCCTTAAGACCCTAGAATCTGGGACCCCACTCTTTTTCTCCCTTAGACTCTAGCCTGAGTCTCAGTTCCTTCCAATCTCAAGATCCAAGAACTGGGCCCCATCCTCCTTCTCCTTCAGATCTAGGATTCTAGGCCCCTAGTCTCCTTCTTTCAGAGTTCATAACCCAGTCCCCCAACTTCAAAGACCTAAACAGTACCAGGAGCTGGGGAAGGATCAGAGATTCCCATGCTCACCATCACTTCACTGTCACACCAACATGTGTGGACATACCAAAACACATGGGCCTACAACCCAAGTCCCTACACCTGGATTTCCATGGATACACCAGCATGATCTCCGTGCCCCCTGCCCTCCACTGGCTCTTGACCTGGAATTCAGGTACATTTGTGTCTCTGAACCCCAGGCTGGATCCCAACATACCACAGGGCATGTCAGACGGGCCCCAATTTTACTAAACCCAGAAGCTGGATCAGCTTTGTGTCAGGGACACAGGCATATGTGTGCATACAATCCTGTACATATATGTTTGAACACACACAACCTGTCTCCTGAGAGACCAACACTAATGCATAAATTGACTCCCAATACAGACACATACACTCAAGGCTGACACACCTGCACATAAACATACATGTACAATATTGACTTTTCCTTGCACAATCACAAATGCAGATGCACACACACAACAAAAATCCCAAGTACCTACTCTTGCGGACAACCAGGTACATGCACCTATAATAGCTATACCTTGCACACTCACCAACACACAGGGACACACACTTACACAATTAAAGGTACATAGGTACATGCTATTAAATATCCAAACACACTCTAACTTCACATATCCCCATAATGCACAGTAACAAAGGTAATATATTCCTACACCAACAAATGCATATCACACACTAGCTGATACATACCACACACACATGCACAGAACCACAAGCATACATAGACAGACACTTACAAGGCTGATACACACTCAGACAAGCACACAGGCACAAAAAGATGCACTGTTGCACACACTTAAGAACGTCAACTCATAACAGACACATGCTCACATAACAGCCCTAAAGAGATTTACACACTTACAAATGCACATAAAATATTGAAACACAGTGACACAGTCAACACATAGGCACAGATTCACATTCATGGACACGCATACATGGACATATCTCCCCCAGCTCTGAAGCACCCTTGCCCCACCTACTTTGCAGGCCAAAGAAATTCTAACATCCCTCCTTCTCACCATGCCTCCTCCAGCAAAGCACAAGCCAGAGGTCAGAGTTCAGCAGGTTGAATCTCAGAGGATTGGGGGAGCTGAGTCCTAGAGCACCAGTCCAAAGCGACCCTCCCATCAGTACCCCAAAGGTCCCCAAGCATGGCCATCTGGATGCAGGCAACTCTAGCCCCATCTATGGGGAGATCTGGCCAGCGTGGGGACCAGGGTGGGGTGGGTGGGAAGAGCCGGGTCTACGTGCCTCCCATCGGGCCCATCTGTCCATCCCTGGGCCTCTCATCCCTCCATCTGTCCACCTACCGACCGCCCATCCCCCCCCCCCAGCTACCGGGAAAGGGAAGACATGGCCGTCTCCCCCAAGGACTGCTGAAGACCCCCCCACACCCAGTTGATATGACTGAGGGAGCGGCAAACCCCTCCCCCAAACCCACACAGAGGCCTGAACCCAGAAGGCGCTGAGCCCCAGCCCCCCGGCCCGGAACCTGACGTGGACGCACAGACACACACCCTCGGAGACATGCAACACCCCCCCAACACACACACACACACGCACACACGCGCACACACACACACGGACACGGGCACCAGAGCGGGCACACCCGGCTACACAGACCCTCCGATGGACATCCAACCCGTACACAAACACCTAACGCAGCTAGCCCAGCGCACACACTGGCTGGGGGAAGGGAGAACCCACACCTGGGCATACAACCCACGCACACACACACCTGCATACAGCCCCTCCGATGGGCGCGCGACAGCCCCCCAGACACACAGCCGCAGGGGCAACCAGTCCGGGACACACACACACACGCACGGCCTGTCCCAACACCTCGGCTCGACACCCAGCACACACCCGGATGGCCACACAAGCAGGCGCCGCACACGCCGGCGCCGGGCACACACAGGGCCGCGCGAGCGCACGCCAGGCCCGCCGCAGCGCCGCGGACACACTCGCTTGCGTGCTCACACCCGCCTTCACACCGGCGCCCCCGCCCGTCCGCCTCCCGAGCCGCTGCGGGCCGCACTCACCCAGCCCGGGGGGGGCCCGGGGCCCGGCCCCGCCGCCGCCGCCGCCGCCTCGCTCCGCGCCATGGTGGGGGGAGGGCCAGGGGAGGGGGCGCGGTGCCGCGGGGCCGCCTCTCTCCCGCCCTCCCTCCCGAGCCGTCGGCGAGCTCCGCCCTCCACACCACCGGTCGCCGGAGCCCCGCCACCACCAACGCCACAAGGGGGGAAAGGGCGCCGACCAGAGGGGGCGGGCGGGGCGGCCGTCCGCCTCAGGCCCCCGCCCCGGTTCGGGGCCGCCGCAGACCCCTCTCTACTGCGGAGCCGCCGGCCCGCCCCTTATCTATCCCCAGCCCCACCTCCAACCCCGCCGGCTTCCCGGGAGACCCCCAGACCACGCCCCGACTGTCTTGGGACCCCGGCTCTCACAACGGAGACCTCGGATCATGTCCCAATACTCAAGGGGACCTCAGATCGTGCCTTACCTCCTTTGAGGACGCTGAACATGTTCTACAGCCACCCTGGACCACAAACCATGTCCTACTCTCCTTGGTGACCTCAGACTCTGCCCCACACCCCATTAAGGACCCCAGACCATATGTCCAGAAATCCAAGGAGATCCAAACTATCCCCATGGAGGGACACTAAATCATACCCCAACATTCAGGTGTACCCCGAACCACACCCTATCCATCAGGAACCCCAGATCATATGTCAAAATTCAGGGAGATCCCAGGTCATCCATTCCCCTCTGGGGACTCAGCCCGTGTTCTACAGCCACCCCAAATCACTAATCATATCCCACTCCCCGGGGACCCCCAGCCAACCTCTGGGACCTCAAATCATTTCCTGAACCCTAAAAGGGATTCCAGACTGTATAATTTCTAGGGGGCTCAAATATGTTTCTTGTTCCCATGGAAAACCCTAAACTTTCCCCATTATCTACCATCCTCCCCTCCAAGGTACCCTTTGATTTCCAGAACTCTTGACTTGCCCCAGATTCTTTCCCATTCTTCCCACAGTCCTATCCTCATGAGGATCCTGCACCCTTCCTGCTCCTGTTTTCTCTCTTGGACCCTATAGAACCTTACCTTTCCCTGTGACTTCAGTGGAGTCCAGGATTCCTTGCTCCTTCCTTGTTCAGACTCCTTAGCCTGACTCCTACCCAATGACCCCATCATCCCTTTTCCAAATCCCACTGAGTATCCCAGTCCACTCTTCACCTCTTTCTGAGAGGTGCCGCCAAATCCAGTAAAGCCTCACCTCAAAATCTGTCATTGCAATTCACCAGATCCCTGGAGGCTCAAGCCCTTTCCATTTTGGATCCCACTGTATCAAGGTCCTCCCCCAAACCCCTTCCCTGAATTTTTCTTTTCCCTTCAGATCAAAGGCACCTCTGCAGAGCCTTCCTCTAGTGAACCTTGATGCCACTCACAACCATTAGATGCACCACCCCCACCCAGAGACACTCACAATCCCCCACACACACCGGTCCCCAGATTCCACCTCCTTCCCTGGTTCCAGGTGCTACCTGCCAGGGCATGGAGGCCCAGGGCAGGGAAAACCGAAGGAGGAGAATTATAACAACAGCAAAAGTGAACACACATCCAGCACTACTCATTCCAGGAATGGTTCTAAGGCTCCATTCACTCTTCATACCAACCAGATGAGGTGGTGTCATTACTTTTTCCATTTTACAGAAAAGAAAAATTAGCCTCAGAAAGGCCTAGTCACTTGCCTAAGGCCACACGCAGAGTATGTGGCAGAACAGGATAGAGATTAAGGCGAAAGAGGGTGAGAGCAGGTCTGAGGTGGAAAAGGAGAGGGTGAGAAGAAAGATAATAAGAAAGACAGAGGTACACAGAAATGAGAAACGAAGAGCCTGCTCCCAGGCAGAGGCAGCCACACTCACAGAGCACATCTGGCCCCGTGAGCTCTTGTCCTCATCCCTGATCATTCTTGCCTTCAGCCACGATAATGACTTGTCTTTCCCTCAACACACCAGCTCATTCCAGACCCTGGGTCTTTGCAGTTTTTCCCCTTTCATGGCTCATTCCTTCTTTTGACATGTCAATTCAGATGTAATCTCTTCAGAGAGACTTTCCTTTCCCACCTTCAGTTTACACCACCCCCATCAATGGTCCTGATGTCTGCAAATTACTTTGAAATACATACAAAATAGGATGGGTTGATGGATGGATATGTGATAAAGCAAATGCAGTAAAACATTAATAGTGGAATCTAGGTAGTAGATAATTGGGTATTCACTGTAAAAATTATTTTGACTTTGCTTCATGTTTGAAATGTTTTAAAATAATGTTGGCGGGGGAGGGGGGAGCAGGAGGACTCTTCTAGAGACTGAAGAGGGAACAGAAAATAGCCCCACCAGGTCCCTCCATGTCTATCACATCACTTCCACTGATTTACCTCATAGCACTTTCACTTGGTAATAATCTCGTTTGCTTATTTATCTTTTTATTGTTTACTTGTTTATTACTTACTGTCTAGTCATTGAAATATAAGCCTTCTGAGGACAGTGGCATGGACACCAATTTTCTCCAGTGTTTAGAAGACCATTTGACCCAAGTTGATGTTCAGTTAACATGTGTTCTTGAATGCCCCTTGGAGAGTACCTAGGATCTAGGTCCACTACAGACTCACTGTAGAGACCACCCTCAGGAATAACATATATGCTACTAGCCCGAGGTCACTAGAAGGAAAAGGGTATAAGCCAGAGGTCCCCAAACTACGGCCCGCGGGCTGCATGCGGCCCCCAAGGCCATTTATCAGGCCCCCACCACACTTCCAGAAGGGGCACCTCTTTCATTGGTGGTCAGTGAGAGGAGCATAGTTCCCATTGAAACACTGGTCATTTTGTTGACTTAAATTTACTTTGTCTTTATTTTATTTATTTATTTATTTATTTGTATTTTTCTGAAGCTGGAAACAGAGAGGCAGTCAGACAGACTCCTACATGCACCCGACCGGGATCCACCTGGCACGCCCACCAGGGGGCGATGCTCTGCCCATCCAGGGCGTCGCTCTGTTGTGACCAGAGCCACTCTAGCGCCTAGGGCAGAGGCCAAGGAGCCATCCCCAGCGCCTGGGCCATCTTTTGCTCCAGTGGAGCCTCGGCTGCAGGAGGGGAAGAGAGAGGCAGAGAGGAAGGAGAGGGGGAGGGATGGAGAAGCAGATGGGCACCTCTCCTGTGTGCCCTGGCCAGGAATCGAACCTGGGACTTCCTCACACCAGGCTGACGCTCTACCACCGAGCCAACTGGCCAGGACCGTTGTTCTTTATTTTAAATATTGTATTTTTTCCCATTTTGTTTTTTTACTTTATATGTGCAGTGTGCATAGGGATTTGTTCATAGTTTTTTTTTATAGTCTGGCCCTCCAACGGTCAGAGGGTCAATGAACTGGCCCTCTGTGTAAAAAGTTTGGGGACCCCTGGTATAAGCCAACAGCTCGTGTATGCCCCATAAGGTCAGGGAGTGTGAATTGGCCTGAAAAAAGAGGCCAACAGGTGGAAGTAGATAGTGTGATTATTTTCCTAGGGCCTTAATTTCTGCCCTAGACCTATCTCATTCTTCTAAAATTTAGTGCCTCCCACTCCCACCCCACGTTTCTAAGCCTCCACCCTAAAGCAAAAACTCCAGCCTTATCTGACCTAAGCAAAGCCCCTCAATTCTAGATCCCATCCCCAAAGTGTAAGCCTCACACCTAGATACCACCCTCAAGTATATAATATGTATTCTGACTTCTTTTTAATTTTTCCATTGATTTGAGAGAGGGGAAGGGAGAGAGAGGCAAGATGGGGGGAAGGGAGGAAGAGAGTAAGAGAGAAGAAAGAGAAGCATCAACTCATTGTTCCACTTAGTTGTTCCATTTAGTTGTACACTTTTTGGTTGTGTTTCATATGTGCCCTGACCGGGGACCCAACCCACAACCTTGGTGTGGCTGGGACGATGCTATATCCACTGAACCACCTGGCCAGGGCCCGTATTCTGTCAGCTGTGCCCCTACTGCAAGTCTAAGCCCCACTCCTCTATCTTAGGAGTATAAGCAGCTAGCTAGTTCTCAGCCTAGACACTGGCCCCTCATGCCTAGTCTGGGTTCTTATTCTCAGCTCTCCCTAAAACCCAGTCTCCACCTTTCCAATCTAAGCCCTGCTTACATTCTAGGTTAGCTGGGAGAGGTACCCAGGAAAACCTAGGACCAGGATTGAAAAATTAGGGAGCCTAGATCTGTGAAAGCCTAGAGGGGAAGTTTGTGGAAAGAGAGGAGGCAGTTCCTAGTTTGTACCACCCCTGGAAGGAGTGGCCCCAAACCAAAGCCACACCCCATTGTGCTGACTGTTCATTGGATAGTGTATTCTGTTCTAGCTTCTCTCATTGGTCTCTCCATAATTCCCTCTAGCCAAACCTACTCTTCCTGAGTTGCCCCTCAGAGTCACTTACTGATTTGTCCTGCCTTTCCAAACTCCCTGTTCCTGATTGGGCAACTCCTTGTACTTGCCTTATTCTGATTGGATTGTTTGCAATCATAAGCCTGCAGACAGAAGTTCAACAATTGGGGAGGAGGAGGGACAGGTGGGAGGGAGAGGAGGAAGAGGAAAGGAGGAGGAGGAGACAGTTTCTCTAAATCCCCAGCCTAGGAGAGAGAGTGGCCATTGGCCAGAGAATAGCATTGGGTTAAAGTTCTAACTCAACAGAATTCTAGCTGTGGGACTTCAGGCAACCATTTTTAGTTTCTGTACCTGTTTCTGCATCTTCAAATTCAGGATAATGTACCTTCTTCATGGGATAATGTAATGATTAAGTGAGTTAATACCTATAAAATGCTTATAGAAGTACTTGGCACATAGGAAGCCCTCAATCAGAGGGTTAGCTATTATTAATTTGATCATGTGAGTGCACAACCCTGAACAAGTCCTTTTGCCTTTCTGACTTCTGCAGGCCAGGAGTTGCTTGACCTCTTAATTGAATGACCTCTCCTATCCCCAGCCCTCCTCCTCTTCCATCTCTAGCCATCAGGATCTCAGGCTGTGATCAGAGGGAGGGATAGAGATGCGTTTGGCAGAGAGATGAGGTAGGGCACCAGGACAGGAGTCAGAGGAGAAGAGCTCAGCCCACCCCCACTTAGCCATCCCCCGCAGAAACTTGAGAGCAGGGGGGATTTCTCTGGCCCAATGTAGAGTGATTCTATTCTGAACCCCTCATGCAAGGGCTTTTCCTGGTTGAGAATAAGGGGATAATGGATGGACAGAGTGAGGTGTTGAGGGGATGATGTGTTCTGGATGGAAGGGCTGGGGAAGGTTGAAGCTGGGGAGGGGCAGCCCAGGATCAAGGTAGAGTGCTGTTGTTACCATGGAAACAGCCACCTCTCCACAGGGGTACCTGGAAAAGGGGGTGGGGACTCCCAGGTCCCTGAATCTGGGGACTGAGAGAAGAGCTGAGACATAAAGAAAAAGCAAACAGACAGAAAAAGTGATTTATATCTATAAAGACTGGACCATCTTAGAATTTTCAGAACCTGGTACATTGTTGGTGTTCAATAAATGTCCTTAAGAGACAGAAACAAAGAGCCTGAGGGAGTCTGATGCCCAGAGATGCCAGAAGAAAGAAGAATCTCCAGACAGGGATGTGTAGGATGTCCGTTTCCTGCCCCCTCAACCTCATGCCCCTCAGGGGTCCACTAAAGATCCTGCATCCTCTTTGCCTTTCCCAGTCCTAGGACCTCAGGTCTACCCAACCACACAAACCACCCACCCTAACAACTTCTGAGCCCCTGAAGCAATTATGTTTGATCTTTCAACAACTTTTTTGCCTTTGAATTCTTTCTGCCTAGAACCTCACTGAAAAAAGTAGCATTCAGTGCAAGTTAATGCCTGCTAGCCTTGAGATCTGGTATGGAATGGGAGGGGGGGAAACTTTACTCTGAGGGACCCGGGTAACCTTATTCCCCTTTGGAGTGGCC
The DNA here is from genome assembly GCF_036850765.1 of Saccopteryx bilineata. Lineage (NCBI taxonomy): Eukaryota > Metazoa > Chordata > Mammalia > Chiroptera > Emballonuridae > Saccopteryx > Saccopteryx bilineata. The sequence continues at coordinate 45,737,669 of NC_089498.1, forward strand.
TCTCCATGGATTCAAATATTCCCCAATTCCTCCAAGAGACCAGGCCTCCCCCATACCCCCTAAGAAACACCACAGGCTTCTTTCAAAGAAGCAGGCATTCTCCTTTCCTCCCAGAATTCAGCAGTCATCCACTTGGTCTGCCTGCCCTCTGCTGGCCCAAGGCTGGTAGTGCAGGGACTGTCAGCTAGCGCCCACAATGAAAAACAGAAACTGGACCACAAGAGAGGATGTCTGAGTTTGTGCATTTTAATTTCTTCAGGGTCTCGAATGTACAGGTCCTAGGAGTCCCAGTCCCCATTTCTTTTGGGGACTCAGACATCAGGAATTTAGATCCCCAACCCAGACGTCAACGAAAGAAAGACAACTTCTCTTGGAGCCAGGCCTCAGTAAGGTCATCAGTAGTGCGGATTTCAAACACCTGGCCAGGGAGAGTTTTCAATATTATTTTCCACTTAGGAACTGAGAAAGCAAGGACTCCAACTCCTTCCTTCCTCATACCAGAAGTCCAGATTCCTAGACTCCTTCTCCCTCAGACCCAAAAATCCAGCCCTCCAACCTCCACCTCCCTCAGGCTCAGGAGCCCAGAATACCAGACCCCTCCTCCCTAACACTGGGAGTCTCAGCCACAGGCCCAGACCTTTGTGAGTTCTGCCGTCTGTACCAGTCTGTTTTTACTCCCTGCATACATCATTTGTTGTTCGGGCTTGCAGCCTGCATGGAAAAGGGGAGAAGGTGCATAACTAGGGGATCCCAGGGTGTTCTCTAATGCTCCAATAATGCCCCGCAGGCCCTGGAGTTTTCTAAGGGTCCTAGGAGCTGTTCTAAAAAGTCCCAGTTTCCAGTTTTGTCTTGGGGCATGAAGTTATTCTGAAGGTCCCTGGAGATGGCTTATGGGCCAGACAGGAGTTTCTAGGTAAAAGAAAAAAGTGGGTTTACTTACACTTTTTCTCAGGACTGAGGAGGATGGGCAGACTCTTGAGGAATCTAAGCCTCCACTTCCACCCCACTGCCCTCTCAGAACTCACAGCCACACATGCCACCCATGCACGTACTTGCCAAGTCACACAAACACTCCTCACACCTACACCCACAAACACACACTTACGCATCCCACACACACAAAATCTAAGACCCTGTACTAAGGATGGGTAGGGCTGTCTCTCTCACCCACAGGGCTGGAGAAGATGAAACACAAGGGGTAGGACACTCGGCCGTCTGCATGCATGTACTTGTAGCTGTACACCACGAACCTACACAAGTAAAAGGTAATTCAAACTCAGGACTTCATCCTGGAGCCCAAGCCCAATGCCCAATATCTGAGTCTATAACCTTGATATCTTGCCTGAATCTGAGAACCTAGGGTTAACAATTGAGACTGAAGGTACTAGTCTCAGACACAATAAATGATATAAAATAACAATAATAGCCCTGGTCGGATAGCTGAGTTGGTTAGGGCATTGTCTCCATATGCCAAGGTTACAGGTTTGATCCCATCTGGGCACATATAAGAATCAACCAATGAATGTATGAATGATTAAAACAACAAATCGGCCTGACCAGGCAGTGGCGCAGTAGATAGAGCATTGAACTGGGATGCGGAAGGACCCAGGTTCAAGACCCCAAGGTCGCCAGCTTGAGCGCAGGCTCATCTGGTTTGAGCAAAGCTCACCAGCTTAGACCTAAGGTCGCTGGCTCCAGCAAGGGGTTACTCGGTCTGTTGAAGGCCCACGGTCAAGGCATATATGAGAAAGCAATCAATGAACAACTAAGGTGTCGCAATGCGCAATGAGAAACTAAGGATTGATGCTTCTCATCTCTTCGTTCCTGTCTGTCTGTCCCTGTCTATCCCTCTCTCTGACTCTCTCTCTGTCTCTGAAAAAATAATAATAATAATAATAATAATAATTAAAACAACAAATTGATGTTTCTGTCTCTCTCCCTTCCTCTCTCTCCCTCTCTTTCTCTCTCTCTCTCTCTCTCTCTCTCTCTAAAGTCAATAAATGAAATAATAAGTGATTTGAGCCTGACCAGGTGGTGGCGCAGTGGCTAAAGCATCGAACTGGGATGTGGAAAACCCAGGTTCGAGACCCTGAGATCACCAGCTTAAGTGTGGGCTCATCTGGTTTGAGCAAGACTCACCAGCGTGAGCCCAAGGTCGCTGGCTTGAGCAAGGGGTCACTCGGTCTGCTGTAGCCCCCTGGTCAAGGCACATATGAGAAATCAATCAATGAACAACTAAGGAGCCTCAATGAAGAACTGATGCTTCTCATCTCTCTCCCTTCTTGTCTGTCTATCCCTATGTGTCCTTCTCTCTGTCTCTGCCATAAATAAATAAATAAATACATAAATACATAATTGATTTGACTTTGGGCGATAGGAACACAATGCAATCAACAGTTCAAATGTTATAGCCCGTCCAGGGCTCCAGCAGTCCCACCTCCAAGAGAGGCTTCAAGCTCAAGCATACACTCTATTGCCCTAGAAAGCTTCATATAAAACACAAATTAAAAGATAAAACTATTTTCAGACATTAGGCAGCCATAGACCATTACACCCCACATTCGAGGCTCCCTTCTGGGTATGAGGCCCTGTGAGACTATACTTGTCAGACACCCAGGAAGCTGGTTCTGGTTGGAATGGAGGCCTAAAATCCTCAGGCACCCAAAATTTACTAGGCAAGATGGAAAATCCAAACAGACAGGCTATCATAGAAGTGTCAAAGAGCTTTCCCACACACAAAAAGCACATGGCTCATGTGGCTTCACACAGGATTCTCCTCAATCGTTAAATGTCAAATAATTTCTTTGTTATCTGAAATATTCCTCAACATTAAAAAAAAGAAGAAAAATAATTTAATGAAGCAAGTGCAATGTTAAGACCAAAACCTGATACAGTTTGTATTTTAAAAGAGCAAATTCTAATGTTACATATGATTATCGGTATAAAATTCTGCAATAAAATATTAGTATACTGTACAAAAAGTACGAGGATAAGAACTCTTGGCCTCAAACACAGAGAGCCCAAGCCCGTGAACAGGACTAGAACACAAGCATTCCCTCAATCTCCACCTCCATCGACACCCCACTCCCGACAGCCGGAGCCTCCCATTCCTTCCCCCAGGATACCTTGGCTGTCTCTCTGGCAACTCCATTTTTAATTCCTCTGGAGAAATGTTCTGGTGGAGGTGGGGAGGACCAGGAAAGAAGAAGATAATGCCATTAAGCAAGCATTTACTATAGGCCAAGGCACTGATCTAAGCAACAAACGAGCTCTCCTATAGCCCTGTGGAGTAGGTCCTATTATTATTCCTACTTTACAAGTGAACAAGCTGAGGCCCAGAGGTGTTAAGACACTTGCTCAAAATTGCACAGCAACTCTGGGCAGAAGAGTTCAGATGTGAATTTGGGTTTAAATCATAACCACTTCACTATACTTCCTTTCAGAAGATCTGAGGGAGCCTAGATCCTAACCTGTCAAACAACTCCAGCCTGTCTCCATAGCTGTCCTCCTAAATCCTTACCACAATATTATGAAGTAAACCTTGTTGTCATCCCCATGTTACTGATTAAGATAGTGAGGCCAAGAGAGGGTGAGGCCTACCTCTTTATAAAGGATTTCTGCTAGCTTTTTGTTAATTTATCTGGAAATTTTTTTTATTTCAGAATCAATAAAGTATTATTATCATCATTATCATTATCATTTTATTGAGCACACACTATATGTCAGGCCTTCTTCTAAACTCATGACAAATATTAAATCATTGAATCCACAAATCGGTACTGTTATCTCCATTTCACAGATGTGACTCGACCTCTAGGTCTTTCTTTCCCAATGCCAGGCTCTTAGTATCCGTTCCAGACCCTTGGGTCTCCCAGTCCCACCTGGTACTTCTTGGAGGTCCCATTCACTCTAGCTTCTCACCTGAAATTCTTCCTCCAGCACCACCATCTGCCGGTCTTTGTCCACCTTCACTAGGGAGGGAGGGCACGTAGAGGTTAGAAAGCCCCTTCTAACTCAGTGATTCTAGCCCGGACCTCCCGGCTTGTCCCCACTCTCCTCCCATCCTTCCACAGGGAAAAAATGACACTCACTTATTATGGCTGCATTGTCTGTCTCTTTTCGAAAGCGGAATTTCCTCAGCTTTTCCTTCAGCTCTGGGTCCACCTCACACACCACCAGAGAGTCGGACTGCAGTGGAGCCCAGAAAGAACTGAACCGGCCTGGCTTCAGCCCCTGCCCCCTTCATCCTGCCCCCTGCCCAAGCCTCAGTTTCTCCATCTACTAATGAAGAGGAACACCCCAAGAGCCCACACAAGGCCTTCGTGAACGTGAGAAGACACCCTCTCCCCAGGTAGATGTTGCCCCTCCCCAGAGCGCACACTTGGGTTGAGGAACAGGGGCTGGGCTCCAGCCCTCCAGTAGGTGTCCTTGGGCAGCACTCAAGGAGACCCAGGGATCTGCTAGCCTGGGGCTAAACCCGGAACCACCATCTCTTCCCCCAGCCTGGTCCTTTGCCCCAGTGAGATTCCCCTTCCCGGTCCCTGACCCAACTCCCAGCCTGACCTTCACCCAGGCACCCTCCCAGCCCCAGAGCCACACCAAACGACCCCTGGCCCCCTGACCATGACTTTTCTGTCCACAGGCCTCTTCTTTTCTCAGTTCCGCTGTCTTCTACGGGTGGGGACCAGGGCTGGGGGAAAGCGGGGTGGGGTGTAGGGTAGGAGAAAGGTTTCGTCCAACACCACATCCTGTTTATGCCCATTCTGGGACAACTGTTGCTGAGGACTCCTCCCCCTCCTTCCTTCCCCTCATCTGCCAGGACCTCCCAGCCTTTGCAATCACCTAGACTGGGGTTCAAATGCTGCCTTGTTGTGTGACCATGGCTAAGTAACTTCACCCCTCTGCTTCAGGATGATTTTAAGGACAAAATAGCTTCATATGTCTCCCAGCATGGTGAGCATGCTCAAGACACAGTAGATAATAATGAGCTCTTTAGCCCTTTCCCTCCTTCAGGAAGCCTTCCTGGATTTTCCCCATGTAGATTATTTTAATTCCAGAGTTGCCAAATTGTCACCTATTATGTTGATGCGGAAATGGAGAGGAGAAAGAAGACACCCCAGCACCTGGATAATGGTGAATTATTTCCTGAAGTTATTCAGCCTCATGGGCTTTCTAATGGGCCCTACAGCAATGGTGTTTATTTGTGTCAGACTAGTACCTCCCTTTTTATTAAGAACATTTTGGGCCTGACCAGGTGGTGGCGCAGTGGGTAGAGCATCGGACTGGGATGTGGAAGGACCCAGGTTCGAGACCCCGAGGTCGCCAGCTTGAGCGTAGGCTCGTCTGGTTTGAGCAAAGCTCACCAGCTTGGACCCAAGGTCACTGGCTCAAGCAAGGGGTTACTCGGTCTGCTGAAGGCTTGCGGTCAAGGCACATATGAGAAAGCAAACAATGAATAACTAAGGTGTCGCAACGAAAAAACTAATGATTGATGCTTCTCATCTCTCTCTGTTCCTGTCTGTCTGTCCCTATCTATCCCTCTCTGTGACTCTCTCTCTCTGTAAAATAAATAAATAAATAAACAACAACAAAATTTTAAAAAAAAAGAACATTTTGGGCCCTAGCTGGTTGACTCAGTGGTAGAGCATTGGCCTGGGGTATGGAAGCCCCAGGCTCAATTCCCGGTCAGGGCACACAGGAGAAGTGACCATCTTCTTCCCCAACCCTCCCTCTCTTGCTTCTTTCTTTCTCTCTCTCTTTCTCTCCTTCCCCTCCTGCAGTCATGGCTTGATTAGAGTGAGTTGGTCCCAGGTGCTGAGGATGGCTCCATGGCTTCCACCTCAAGCACTAAGAAGATCTTGGATGCTGAGCAACAGAGCAATGCCCCAGATGGACAGAGAATTGGCCCCTAGTGGGCTTTCCAAGTGGATCCCGGTCAGGGAGCATGCGTGAGTCTGTCTGCCTCCCCTCCTCCCACTGAATAAAAAAAATAAAAATAAAAAAAAAAGAACTGCCTGACCTGACCTGTGGTGGAACAGTGGATAGAGCACTAACCTGGAATGCTGAGGTCCCAGGTTCAAAATCTCAAGGTCTCTGGTTTGAGTGCAGGCTCATTTGGCCTGAGTGCAGGCTCACCAGCTTGAGCGTGGGGTTGCTAATTTGAGTGTGGGATCATTGACATGATCCTATGGTCGTTGCCTTGAACCGAAAGGTCGCTTGCTGGCTTGAAGCCCAAGGTCACTGTCTTCAGCAAGGGTTCACTGGCATGGCTGGAGCTCCTATAAAGGCATATATGAGAAGCAATCAATAAACAATTAAAGTGCCATAACTATGAGTTCATGCTTCTCATCTCTAACCCTTCCTATCTCTCTAGCTCACTCTTTCTCTCTCTCTCAAAAAAAAATGCAACAATAAGTTTATGCTTCCTGCTCCTCCCCCACAACCTTTCTCTCTCTCCCCTTTCTAAAAAAGTCAATAAAGCCTGACCAGGCAGTGGGGCAGTGGATAGAGTATCAAACTGGGACACAGAGGACCCAGGTTCAAAACCCCAAGGTTGCCAGTTTGAGCGCGGGCTCACCAGCTTGAGCGTGGGGTCACTGGCTTGAGCATGGGATCATAGACATGACTCAAGGTCACTGGCTTGAGCCCAAGGTTGCCGGTTTGAGCAAGGGGTCACTCACTCTGCTCTAGCCTCCCCAACCCCCAACCCCCAACCCCCGTCAAGGCACATATGAGAAAGCAATCAATGAACAACTAAGGTGCCGCAATGAAGAATTGATGCTTCTTATCTCTCTCCCTTCCTGTCTATCTGTCCCTATCTGTCCCTCTCTCTGACTCTGTCTGTGTCACAATAAATAAATAAGTCAATAAATAACATCTTTTAAAAAAATTTTTTAAATGTTTTGTATTGCTTCCTGTCCCATCTAGAAATGAAATTCCTAGATAATGCATCCTACTTATACACATACATTTTTAAGTCAATATAATATTCTAATTGTCATATAAAAGAGAAATGAAAAAGAAGCAATTTAGCCTGACCAGGTGGTGGCAGAGTGGATAGAGCACTGGACTGGGATGCTGAGGACCCAGGTTCGAAATCCCGAGGTCACCAGCTTGAGTGAGGGCTCATATGGTTCGAGCACAGGCTCACCAGCTTGAGCACGGGGTTGCCAGCTTGAGCATGGGATCATAGACATGACCCCATGGTCGCCAGCTTGAAACCCAAAGTCACTGGCTTGAGCAAGGGATCATTCGCTCTGCTGGAGACCCCCAGTCAAGGCACATATGAGAAAGCAATCAATAAACAACTAAAATGCCGCAATGAACAATTAATTGATGTTTCTCAGCTCTCTCCCTTCCAGCTTGTCTGTTCCTGTCTGTCCCTTCTTCTCTCTCTCTCTCTTTCCCCTTTCTCTAAAATAAAAAAGCAATTTATAGGAAAACTCTATGTATTTCAGTGAGAAAATACAAGCAAAAAAAAAAAAAGAATTTTTACAGATCCCAGCCCCGTAACAGTTGGCTTTCCTCCACAGTGTGGAAAAGCCTTTCTTGTCCCCCTCTACTCCGCACTAGATCCCACCTCATCACCTGCTTAAGGGCATAGCTGCAGCTATTCCCCGTCTTCCTGCGTCATCCATGTTCCCATCTCTGCCGAATCTTTCCCTCATATAGACAGTGTTATTTCTTACATCTTAAAAACCAAAAACCCTAACTTCTGCCCAGCCACTGCCCATTCATTATCTTCCCTTTTCAGCATAACTTCTTGAAAGCATCATTTACACTTGCTACCTCCAATTTTTCCTCCAGATTTTTTCTTCTACACTCACCTAGCAGACTCTCATTCCTGCCCTTCTCCACTGACAGGGCCTCCAATGACCTGTATGGTGCCAGACCTCATAATCAATTCTCATTCTTCATCTTACACCATCCGTTGCTCCCTGAGCTCTGATACACTTTTTTCACTTGGCTTTCAGGACACCATCCTCATCAGGTTTTCCTCCCACTCCTCTGACTTCTTCTCCTTTTGACAATGGGGTGTCCTAGGGATTAATCCTTAGCCCCCTTCTCTTTTCCATCTGCCTTCTTCTGTCCCTGATCTCATCAATCTCTTGCCTTTCAAAGGGCTTATCTTCATTATTTCTCCAGGTGGGTGATTCCCTAAACTCTAGACCAGTGGTTCTCAAAGTGTGCACCAGGGTGCACTGGTGCGCCCTAGAAGATTTCCAGGTGCGCCTATGCTATTCCAGAGAAATATGTGCCTGTTGAGGACCAAAAAACCAACAGGGTTTTTGGAGTTTAGATTTTTGGGGGACAGAAGTGTGGGGAATTGGCTGTAAGCTGATAGTCTGCCCAACCCCCCACCTCACTTGCCTGATTGGGTTGCAAAAGGCTATTAAGCTGTGGTGCTGGATTGTTTACACTGCTCCCCATGTTCCCCAGAAAGACTGGAGGCAAGTTTCTTCTATCCTTTGCTTGGTGTAAAGTTAAGATGATATGTATGGTGGGGGTTTTCTGCACTCAACACAATTAAGAGTAAAAAGAGAGGAATTCTTCAATGTATTAACGAGGAAATGAGAGTTTGCCTTTCAAATATATGCCCAAACATTGAAGAAATCGCTAGGACACATCAGGCTCATGTTTCTCATAAACACAAGAATCAAAAAACTTAACACATTTGTGCTGGGACCTGCCGAATTTACTAAATCTTACTAAGAATGTATCTATATATATAAAAAGATAACTTTTTTGTCATTTTTAAATTTTTTAACCCCTTTTTACGAATTCTAAAAAGCATAACTCAAAAAATGTAACAAAATGTTTTTTAATGTCAGAATAAATTTAATTTTGTCATATTTATTTTGTTTAATTACCCTAAAAGCACGCTTGGACTTTATATTTTTCTTTTATATTTGACTTAATTATTACAACATATTTCTCAGAAATTTGTATATAGTGCGCCTACAATTATTTGTAGAATTTTAAATGTACCCCAACTTCAAAAAGTTTGAGAACCACTGCTCTAGACTGTTACATCCAGTGGCCAATCTGACACCTCCATCTGGATTTCTTGGAGTTATCCTTGACCTTTCTCTCTCCTCTGACAAAATGTGTTAGAACTTGTCAGCTCAGACCTTCTTTCTAAATATAACCAGAACCTGCACACTTTCTCCTCTCTCCACTCTCTGTTCTGTTTCCCTGAACATCTCCCCACATACTCTATTCTTTTTTTTTTCTGTATTTTTCTGAAGCGGGAAACAGGGAGAGACAGTCAGACAGACTCCCGCATGCGCCCAACCGGAATCCACCCGGCATGCCCACCAGGGGGCGACGCTCTGCCCACCAGGGGGCGATGCTCTGCCCCTCTGGGGCGTGGCTCTGTAGCGACCAGAGCCACTCTAGCGCCTGGGGCAGAGGCCGAGGAGCCATCCCCAGCGCCTGGGCCATCTTTGATCCAGTGGAGCCTTGGCTGCAGGAGGGGAAGAGAGAGACAGAGAGGAAGGAGAGGGGGAGGGGTGGAGAAGCAAACGGGCACCTCTCCTGTGTGCCCTGGCCGGGAATCAAACCCGGGACTTCTGCACGCCAGGCCGACACTCTACCACTGAGCAAACTGGCCAGGGCCTACACTCTATTCTTCATAAGACTATCAGAGATCCTAATAAAACCCAAGTTAGATGACATACATCCTCTTTCAAAACTCTCCCATGATTCTCGTATTATTGAGATAAAAGGAAAAGTTCTTACAGTGGCCTTTAGAGTTAAATTATCTACCATGACCCCTTCTCCATTACCTTCTGGACCTTGTCTTCCACTAATCTCCTCTTTGCTCACTCCAGATGTGTTAGCCTCTTTGTGGTTCTCTGAAGGATCCTGTCCCTGGGCCTTGTGCTTCCCATTCCTTCTTTCAGGAATCCTCTTCCCATAGTTCATCCCTTAATTCCTCCACATATTTGTTCAACCCTCACTTGATGAGAAAGGCCTTTTGCCATCTAAAAGAGTACTGGCCCCATTTCTTCATCCCTTCAGCTTGCTTTATTCTTCTCCATAGTGCTTATCACCAAGTTACATTGTTTTTATTTCTTATTTTTGCCCACCCACCCCCCAATCAGAATGTAGGCATCCTGAAAACAAGATATGGTTGTCTCCCTTGTTCACTGTTGAAAGTCTAACACTTAGAGCAAGGGTCCCCAAACTTTTTACACAGGGGGCCAGTTCACTGTCCCTGAGACTGTTGGAAGGCTAGACTATAAAAAAAACTATGAACAAATCCCTATGCACACTGCACATATCTTATTTTAAAGTAAAAAAACAAAACGGGAACAAATACAATATTTAAAATAAAGAACAAGTAAATTTAAATCAACAAACTGACCAGTATTTCAATGGGAACTATGGGCCTGCTTTTGGCTAATGAGATGGTCAATGTCCGGTTCCATATTTGTCACTGCTAGCCGTAACAAGTGATATGATGCGCTTCTGGAGCCGTGATGTGTGTGTCTCGCGTCACTGGAAGTAGTACTGTACATGAGCGACGCTGCACTTTGCTCACTGACCACCAATGAAAGAGGTGCCCCTTCCAGAAGTGCTGCGGGGGCCGGATAAATGGCCTCAGGGGGCAGCATGTGGCCTGCGGGCCATAGTTTGGGGACCCCTGACTTAGAGCATGCATGGCACAGATTAGGTACATAAGAAATATTATTTATTTATTTATTTATTTGAGAAAGAGAAAGTGAGACAGACAGGAAGGGAGAGGAAGAGGGAGGAGAGAAATAAAAAGCATCAACTCATAGTTGTCATTTTAGTTGTTTATTGATTGCTTCTCATATGTGCCTTGATGGGGGGGGACCTCAAGCCAAGCCAGTGACCCCTTGCTCAAGCCAGTGACCTTGGGCTCAAGCCAGCCAGTAACCTTGGGCTTGAAGGCAGCAACCTTGAAATCATGTCAATGATCCTGCACTCAAAGCAGCGACCCTGACCACTGGTTGGCAACCTCAGGGTTTCAAACCAGCGACCTGACCACTGGTCAGACCATAAGAATTTTTTTAAGTGAAAGGAGGGGAGATAGAGAGACAGACATACACATGTGCCCCAACCAGGATCCACCTGGCCACCCAGTCTGGGGCCAATGCTTGAATCAACTGAGCTATTTTTAGTGCCTGAGGCTAGTGCTAGGACCAACCTAGTTCTCCTCAGCTTTTAGGGCCAATGCTTGAACCAATTGAGCCACTGGTTGTGAGAGGGGAAGAGAGAGGAAAGGGGGAAAAGGAGGGGAAGAGAAGCAGATGGTCTTTTTTCATGTGTGCCCTGATTGGGGATCAAAACGGGGATATCTACACACCAGGCCAATGCTCTATCCGTTAAGCCAACAGGCCATGGCCAAGAAATATTATTGAATGAGTAAATAAAGTGGAGCCTGACCAGTGGTGGCACAGTGGATAGAGCATTGACCTGGAACACTGAGGTCACCAGTTTGAAACTCCATGCTTGCCAATTCAAGGCACATAAGAGAAGCAATCAATGAACAAAACTAAGTGAAGCAACTATGATTTCTCTCCCTCTCTTTCTAAAATCAATAAACAAAATCTTTTAAAATAAAATAAATGAAGCAGCATCTATGGAGCACACTCACTTTATGTGGTATGAAAGTTCTTGCTTCAAAGTATAGAGGAGTGCATGGAGTTTGTGCCATCCCACCCTGGCTTGAAACAGCCTTTCCTCATAGCATCTGGGATGCCACATTCTTTCTTGATTTTCCTCTTTCTGCTGCTCCTTCTCAATCTTTGATTTTTTTACTCAAACCTTCAGTGTCCCCTTATCTCCATTCATCCCTCATACCCTCCCCAGGCTAGGTCATTAATTACCACAGCTTCAATGACTACCTTTGATAATCCTCAAATCTTGGTTTCCAGCCCCAATTTCTCTCTTAAACTCTGGACACAGGGGTTGTGCAGCCTCCTGAACCCTGCTGCTGGGTGGACCACACTGAGCTCAGCATCTTCAGAACCTGCATCTTTTCTGAGTCTCCTTCTCAGGGAGACCCCCAACTCCACTCCCAATCTCCCAGCCAAAGGACCTTATCTTAGATTTTTCCCTCTATCGTCCTCTGCATCCAGCCAGTCCCAGAGCGAGCCAGTTCATTCAGCATCCTGGGCTTCTCTCCCACCCATACCTCCTCCCTTTCCCACAGTCCCACTCTGGCGCAATCGCGTTTCTAACAGCCCTACTGCTTCCCTGGACTCACAGTCCCCAATTCTATTCCCTCCGATATATACTGCTCACAGGAATTAGGAGATATTTTATCGCTTCATATTCATTTTGAAATATCCCCTAATTTTTGTGAGCAGTAGAAGCCAGAGACATCTTTCCAAAGCCCCAACTCACCTTGACTCTTCCCAGTTCGAAGCCTTTCCACTTCTCCCCAGTGCCCAAGGGACAAGTCCAAACTCCCTCAAGTGGCCGAACATCTGGCTGCAGTTCCTGTCCCACCACTCCCTGCCTTGAACTCTACACTCCACCCCGATCGCATTTCCTGAGTTCTTCTAACAAGCCACGTCTCAGTCACCTGAGAGCCTTCAGAGCGAAGATCTCCCTCTTTGCTTAGTTCACCCCGAGCCAGGGAAGTTTGTAGAATGAACGAACAGATTACAATAGCAGAGAAACAATTCCCATTTATTGATGGTTTCCTTTGTGCCCAGAGCTTTACATGCTTCGTCTCTTTGAATTCTATTCCATCTGAGAAAGGAAGCAAAAGCTCAAAGACTGTAGCTGAGAAAGCGGAGACTCCAGAAGCCTGAAAGCCAACAGACACCTTCCTCGCCAAGGCCTCAGGCCGTGCGCGGAGGGATCGGGAGCGGGCTGAACGCCAGAATCAAGAATTGTGACTTAGCGCGAGGCCGCTGAGGTAGACCCGCACGAGACTGCCTCCTGCAGGACTGGAGGCCCTATGCCGGGCTCCGCCCGGCCCGTTGCCCTTGGCAACGCTGCGCGCGCCCCGCCCCTTCGCCGTCCTCCGAGACGTCTGCCCGTCAACCTCCCAACCGACCAATCCCACCGAGCAAGAGGCGGGCCTCCTGGCCTTGTCCAGCCCGCGTCGGTCCCCTTGCCGCTAGGACCCTGCCTTCCTCCGCGTTCACTGCCCGCCCTTTGCGCTGTCCTCTCCGCCCATTGGCGGGTGCGCGGTTCGTCACTGCGGCTTCTACTAATGCCGGCGCGCGGCAGCTCCGTCAGGGCGGGGCCAGGGGTGGTGACGCACGGCGCGGTGACGCAGCGCGACGGCGGCGGTGGCGGCGGCGGTGGTCAGTGCGGGAGGAGGGAAGGGAGCTCGCGGGCTGAAGAGGGGCCGACGACGGTGGCAGTGGCCTGAGGAGGCCGGAGGGGCGGCGGCGGCAGCGGCAGAGGCGGTGAGTCGCAAGCAGGATCGGGCGGCCCGGGACAGCGGTGGGTCGGGGCGCGCGGGGCTCACCTTAGGGCGCCCCAGGCCGCGCGGTCTGCCCCGCCCCCTCAGGGACCCCCGAGCCGCGGGCAGTGGTAGGCGCGGAGCGCGGGCCTGGAGGGTCCCGACCCCTGAGGGTCTCCACACTGGTTCTCTGAATAGCTCTCACATGAAGCTTCGGAAGCTTCCCTCCTAGTTCCCCCTCACACCCTCGGGATCGACCCCACACGTCTACCTAAGACATCTTGGAGAGCGGTCTCCGGCAACCTCAGAGACCCCCCTGTCACCCCCATCCCACCCCACCCCCGGACGGTCCCAGGTCTTCCTGGGAGCCCACCCCTCCCATTCCCGCAGGCTTCTCCAAAGATTGTCCCAGGTCTTGGAAGTCGAGCTTAGAGAATACCGCTCTGGTCCCAAATCCCCATTCTCCTTTTTCCAGAAATATTCCCCGAGGCCACTCCTCGGATATTTTAGCAATATGTGTCAGATGTCTTCTCTCTCCGAAACCTTAAACACCTCCCTCGGAGCTTCTCTCACATCCCCTCCAGACCTGGACATTCCCCAAATCTCCCCCAGAGACCCACTTTGCATAGCTCCACAGCCTCCCCGACTTCCCTCTCTCCTACCCCCATCCAGAAACTGTTTGGGACATTTTCCACTCAGAGCCCCAAATATCAGAACCCCCTGTCCCCCGGTATCCTTCAGAATGTTCCTGATGTGCTCTGAAAATCTTTCTCAGCGATTCCCTTGAAATCCATGAAAAATCCTTCCATGTCCCAAAATCCTCTCCAAAACCCTATTTGTATATCCCAGTTTTTCCCAGTAATCCACACCCAATGTTCCAAAAATTGCTTCTGAATTGTAAAATTTTACTTTTATCGCCTCTCTCTATAAGCCCCTCTCCCCCAGACCTACTTTAGGTGAACTTTCTAACATCCTCCTCACAACCACTGTAAACCTTAAGACCTTCACGAACTTTCTCAGATGCAGTTTTTCAAGATCTCACATGTTCTCAGAGACCCTAGCAATCCCCTTGAGTTCTCCTGAGATGTGCTCTTGAAGTTCCTCCCAGAGACCTTTCAGACATCCCCCAAGAACCCCTTGAGAGACCTGCTGTCCTACTAAGAGACTTTTCTTAGACATTTTTCTCCCTGAACTATCCCTCGCAGTGTCCCTCAAATCCTCTAGAACCCTCTGCAAAGACCCCCACTGCCAGTCTTTCCTCAAAATAACTCTCTGAACTCCTGCTCTTAGAAAAATCCCTGGATTCTTTATGAAAAGCCCTCTAATCTGACATTTCCACATTCCCCTCAGAAGACCCACCTTCTCCATATTCCCTTTTGAGGACTTCAGGGTTTCTCCTATCTGAGTTCTCAGAGGAATTGTTCCTAAAAAGACCTCTGTCATCCTGCCCTAGTGCATCTAAGATCGCTCTCAGAAGACCACACCTCCCCAGAAACCCTTTAGAGAAGTTTCTTCAAATTTACCCTTCATCAACTCAGCCCCCAGCATTTCATAAGACTTCCTCAGAACTCTCCCTCAGATCCCCTTCTGACATCCCCAAGAAACCTTGTTCAGGACCTTATCAAAATTACCTCTTTTAGAAACCCTGTTTAGCCTGACCAGGCGGTGGCACAGTGGATAGAGCATCGGACTGGGATGCGGAGGACCCAGGTTCGAGACCCCGAGGTTGCCAGCTTGAGCACAGGTTCATCTGGTTTGAGCAAAGCTCACCAGCTTGGACCCAAGGTTGCTGGGTTGAGCAAGGAGTTACTCGGTCTGCTGCAGCCCCCAGGTCAAGGCACATATGAGAAAGCAATCAATGAACAACTAAGGAGCCGCAATGAAGAATTGACGTTTCTCATCTCTTTCCCTTCCTGTCTGTCTGTCCCTGTCTGTCCCTCTCTCTCTGACTCTTTCTGTCTCTGCCACAAAAAAAAGAAACCCTGTTTACATCCTCTCATCTCCTCCATTCTCTTTCCTCCTCTGAAATCAACTTCCTTTGCAGATCTGAGCCTCTTTCCCCTAGTATCCATTCATAGCCCCCTAACATCCTCCAGACAACCCTCCCAAGAGGCTTCATGGCACCTTTCAATAAAAAGTTTCTCGAGAGACACTCACACCTCTTGAAATCCCAATCTTTAGAGACATTTCTCTCAGACCAGTTTTCTTAGGTTCCATCCTCATAAATCTCTCTTCAGAGATTGAGAGACCCTAACACCCTCCTTAGAGACTACTTGGTTACTCCCTTCATTTTTCTTTCAGAAGCCTTCACCTTTCTTTTTCCCTTTAAGAGTCTCCATACTAAAAAATTTCTACCCCTGTGCTAGTGGACGTCAAAGTGTGGTCCCTCAAAGTGTGGACTAGCTGCATCTGCATCTTGTTAGAAATGCAAATTATTGGGTCCCACCCCAGACCTACTGAATGAGAAAACCTGGGAGTCAAGCCCAGCAGTCTGTTTTTAGAAACCTCCTGGTGATTCTCATGCATGCTCAAGTTTGAGAACCATTGCCTTCTAGGAAGATTTCCCTTTTCCCACAGAAAGCCTCGAAAAGATGCCTCTGTGCCCTACTGCCCACCCCCATTTTCCTTTGTGATGTACCCATCCTCCAGAAAACCCCTTACTCTCTTCAAAATGCTTCTAGCTTTTTCACAAGATTATCCCACCATCTGAGCAATTACTTCAAATTCTACTTTTGAATGGTTTCCTTTCAAATCTTCCTTAACACTTTTTTCTTCTGGCTTCCCCTCCACTCATCCACACCATCCCTGGTCTTTGGTGCTTCTGCTTCAAATTACTGCCTCCTCAAATAAAAATATCCATCTCTTGTCTTTATTCATCTGTCCTCCACATAGGCACCTGCAAGTCTCCATTCTTTGTGTATTACTGCTGGGGCCCTTCATTTTACTTCTTAGAGCACACTCACCTTCTTCCTTGTAGTTTTTAACGTAGTTATCCACTCACTTACCCTCCCTGGGCTGGGAGTTTGGAAAATTACTGGGATGTGTGTTGGTCCTCTCTGAATCCAGCAAGGTGGGATCTGCCCTCTGTAAGTTATCATTGGAACATGGCAATTCTTCTTGTGTTTGGCTAGAAATCTCTGAGTTTCTCATATCTCACTCCCCATTCAAGTTCAACACACTTTCCTACTTCTTCCTTCCCTCTCCTCTTCTTTCTACCCAACACCTTTTGCCTTTCCTCCGAGGAGAGGCTGTCTGCCCCAGCTGCATCTACCTGTGGCACTTCTCTTTTGTACTTCCTCCTAATTCCAAGCTACACCAAGTCCTTTTCCTGGTGATCTGCCTCATCCCATCCTGCTTGGCCTCTCAGCCTTCCACAGGGCTCTCAGCTTTCTCCAAGGGATTCTCTTTCTCTCTACAGTCAAGAAGAGGAAACAGAGCACAGGGTAAATACTGGTGCCTGCCTTCAGGGAGCTCCCAGTACTGTATAGCAAAGAGATTGGACAGGTACACAGGGAAGAACATGAGGTACAAATAATATATTGTGGAAAGTCACCAGTTAGAGGAGAGTACTTTATCTGGAAATACTTTATAGAAAAGGTGGTATTTGGGCTGGGTGGTGTTCTACAAGAGTTAGAACAATGGTGAGTAACCTTTCAGGCAGAGGAAACAGCTAATGCAATGGGCCAAAGACAAGAAAGTGTCCTCATCTGTCACCCATGCATCTCTTCTCCTAAAGGGTGAGATGAAAGAAGATCTGTTTCATCTGTATTATATTTGCCAGCTGCACTTTAGTGACCTAAAGAATAATAACAGTAATGACTACTGTTTATTGAGTTATTATTTGCCAGTCACTGTTTGAGTGTTTTGCATGTATTATCTCATATTCACAGGACCTATGAGATAGGTAAACTGTAATTATTCTCATTTTATAAAGGATGAAATTGAGAACAGATGGCACAAATAGAAGTTCTCTGGCCCCTGTCTGTCCCAAGATGATAATGTCTGGAGTCAGGGAGTTGGATTTTCTGTTCTGATAGGCTTGGGAGCAATGGGGCATTGTA
This sequence comes from Saccopteryx bilineata, assembly GCF_036850765.1. NCBI lineage: Eukaryota > Metazoa > Chordata > Mammalia > Chiroptera > Emballonuridae > Saccopteryx > Saccopteryx bilineata. Next base: position 45,755,123 of record NC_089498.1, read on the forward strand.
GTGTAAGTGATTACATATGCAGACTTTGAAGCCAGACATGATTTGCATCCTTCATCATCATTTACAAGTTTTGTGACCTAGGAAAAGTTACTTCTGTGGTCCTGAGTTTTTACAGTTAAATAATGAAGATAATAATGATATCCTACTTCATAGAATTAGTATAAGGAGAAAGTAAGTTAATACATATAAAGTACTTAGAACAATGAATGCCCTGCACATAACTTCTCAGT